>NW_027361788.1:22057500-22532500 GCF_039654945.1 Dendrobates tinctorius | reverse complement strand
CTTCTGTTTTTACTTTCTGTAATTTCCAAACTGGATGGCCAGGCGGTCGGTAACGCAGCGGAAAGTGGCCGGCTGGACTTCCCAGTAAGGTACTGGGTTGTTGAAGAGGCTGATGCCGTTGTAGTAGGCGCGCTTCACTCCGAATCCCACTGGGCAGAAGTCGTTAACTCCAACTTGTGTAATGTTGTTTGAGTGCAAGTAGACAACCTGTTGGAGATAGAAGCCAAAGTTATGATGATTGAACAACTGTACAATATAGGATGGCTTTTATGGCTAATTAGACCATATTTGGGCTAAAAAAAGAGGGTCCAACGTTCAATACAATTTTCAAAAAAACAAAATGAGAACTAACTTCAAAGACCACCACTAGATCTGAAGGACCCACCAGGTACACTCTAGTGAAGGCCATCACAAAAGGTTTTCCGCATGACGGGGTCCACCCAAAGCCATCATTATGATAGAAGCAGCCCACATGATGCCCGTAGAGCCCCTACAGACCATTGCCTGGCCCAGATAGCAAGATGTTCTCTTTTAATGAGCGATGAGAACCTGAATCTACAAAATGAAAAAAGTGGAAGTGAGGCGAGTTATGGTAGTGTCAACATAGAATTGGCAAGAGGCTCCTTTTTACCTATACCATCCCCTCTCCTGTATGACCGAGATCTCTGGCATCAACTGTACCTGTGTAATGGCATATGATTATTTGTTCGTGTGTGTGTATCTGTGTGTATGCAAGGTATATGTATGGTTGTCTATGTGTCTGTATATGTGTGAAGGTGTTTTCAGTTTGTAAAGCATCTAAATCTGTAATGTTTGCATGTCTGAATATGAGAATATTTGTATATCTGTCTCTGTGTCCATATGTGTGTATGTATCTGTGCATAACTGTGAATGTGTGTATATGTTTGTGTGGGTGTATGTTTGTGTACATGTGTGTATGTACAGTGGGGAAAATAAGTACAGTTGAAACCAGAAGTTTACATACACTTGTTAAAAAGACACGTCTGCATGTTTTTCTCAGTATCTGACATGAAAACAAAATAAACCTCTCATTTTAAGTCAATTAGGATTACCATTATTATTAATATTTGCCAAATGCCAGAATAATGAGAGAGAAAGAATGTTTTAAGGCATTTTTATTGCTGCAAAGTCAAAAGTTTACATACACTAAGATTACTATACCTTTAAACAATTCTGGACTGCCCATATGATGATGTTGTCATGCGGTAATACTAAGGGTTACTGCAGAGTAACACAAACTCCACTAAATGGCAGCAGAGTGGAGGATGTGCTGAAAATCCTGCAATGAAGCAGACCAGCAGTAATACAGCGAAGCAACCACAAGGTGGCAGCGGAATAGTCAGAGAGCCGAGTCGATACCAGACAGTAGTGCAGTACCAAAGGGATATCCAAAGTTGCAAGTCAGGTCACATGCCAGGGTCAGAATACCAGAAAGACCGCAGACAAACAAAGGGGCAATAACAAACGGGTAGTCTGAACACAGTCCAAAGGTCAGCAACAGACATGGGTAAAGTCAGATGAACGCAGCAGGACAGATAAGGAACTCACCAGAGCCAGCTAAACATGCCGAAGTCAAGCAATATAACTGGCACTGCACACAGGTTGCAGCACAGTGATATAGCAGACCGGACACATGGACGAGGCAGGGAAAAGTAACCCCTGAAATGACCAGACCGGGAAAGGAGAGACAAGACAAAAACCCAGCCTGGATAATGACAGTACCCTTCTCTCAAGGGGGGGCCACCGGACCCCAAGGTTTCCCAGGAAAACATATATGAAAAGCATGATCCAACCGATCAGCATGAACGAATCGTGCCTGGAACCAAGATTGATCCTCAGGACTGTAACCCCTCCAATGTACCAAGTACTTAAGCGAACTGTGAACCATACTAGAGATAATACGTTCAACTTCATATTCCGTTTGTCCATCCACAGAAACAGGAGGAGGTGGAGACTCAGTAGAGGACAGTACAAATGATTTAAGAAGGGACCTATGAAATACATGGGGGATGCGAAGCGACAGAGGCAAGCGTAAGCGAAAAGCAACTGGGTTGACCACCTTAATGATCTCATAAGGACCAATAAACTTGGGATCCAGCTTAACGGAGGGAAGTTTCAGACGTATGTTCTTGGTAGACAACCAGACTTTATCTCCCACCAGAAACTTAGGTCCTACTGATCGTTGCTTATCAGCAAAATGTTTCTTTCTTTCCCTGGGCCACCCCAATGTTCCTCTGAACCTCCCTCCAAACCTCCCCCAACTGTTGAACCACTGCATCAGCCCCTGGACACCCCTAATCCAGCCTGGAAAATTCACCAAAATGGGGGAAAAAACAAATACAGAAAAACGGAGAGGTGCCAGTGGACTGATGAACCTGATTATTGAATGCGAACTCAGCCACAGGAAGCGAGGAACACCAATCATTCTGCTGCGACATGGCAAGACACCGCAAAATCTGTTCCAGTGACTGATTTGTCCTCTCCATCTGATCGTTGGTCTCGGGATGGTAAGCAGAGGAAAACGTCAAGCAAATACCCAATCTCTTGCAAAATGCACTCCAAAACTTAGATACAAATTGCACCCCTCTGTCAAGCACCACGTTCAGAGGCACGCCATGCAACTGTACAATGTGCTCAATAAACACTTTAGATAGTGTTTCAGCATTAGGTAGTCCTGCGAAGGGAACCAAGTGCGCCTGTTGGCTGAACCTGTCAACCCCAATACAGACCACTGTTTTGCCATTGGAAAGAGGGAGATCAGTGATAAAATCCATGGACAAATGAATCCAGGATCTATCTGGAATTGGCAATGGCACCAATTCCCCGACAGGCCGGTTATGGGAGACTTTAGAAAGAGCACAGGTATCACAAGCAGACATAAACACGGCGATATCAGAAGACATGGAGGACCACCAAAACTGTCTAGCAATAGCTCTCTGAGTGGCTGAGACTACAGGAGTCCACTGATAGCAGAGTCGTGGAACTCCCGGAGAACCCTCAACCGATACTGAACTGGGACGAAGAGCCCCCACTCCCACCTCTGATGCATCCACCTCCACAATGAATGGTTCTGACGGATCGGGCTGAACCAACACAGGGGCAGACATAAAACACTTCTTCAATGCTGTAAAAGCTTCAACAGCCAGAGGCGACCAGACTTTAAGATCAGACCCCTTACAAGTGAGATCGGTGAGTGGTTTGACCACCTGAGAAAACCCCTTGATAAATTTGTGATAATAGTTGGCGAAACCCAAAAAACGCTGAAGACCCTTGAGGTCTCTTGGTTGCACCCAATTAACAATGGCCTGTACCTTTCCGGGGTCCATACAAAACCCATTGGCAGAGAGGATGAACCCCAAAAAGGAAACCTCTTGGACACAAAATGAACACTTCTCAGGTTTAGCGAACAGGAAGTTCTCCCATAACCTATGAAGAACCGCACGTAAATGACCTATGTGAGATTCTTTATCAGGAGAAAAAATAAGAATGTCATCCAAATATACAACCATAAAGCGACCAATAAAATCACAAAATACATCATTAATTAGGTTTTGAAACACCACAGGCACGTTCACGAGACCAAAGGGCATGACTACATTTTCAAACAACCCCTCAGAGGTGAGAAATGCTGTTTTCCACTCATCCCCTACCTGAATGCGGATAAGGTTATACGCTCCCCTGAGATTCAACTTCGAAAACCACTTAGCCCCAGATAATTGGTTATAAAGATCTGGAATAAGTGGGAGAGGGTATGTATTTCTCACCATAATCTTATTTAGTTCCCTAAAATTGAGGCAAGTGCGTAAACCACCATCTTTCTTTTTAACAAAAAAGAATCCAACAGCCACAGGAGAGACAGAGGGACGGATGTGACCTTTACGTAAACTTTCTGAGATATAATCTTTCATAGCGATGTGTTCCGGGCCAGAAAATTGTACAAATGGGCCTTGTGCAATTTAGCACCCGGAATCAGATTAATAGTACAATCATAGAGACGATGTGGTGGCAAGACCTCAGCCTCTTTTTTGGAAAACACATTTCCAAAATCTTTCAGGTACTCCGGAATACCCTCCAGATTAACATAAGACACCAGAACAGCAGATAGACAACCATTAGAACAATTAGGACTCCATTTAACAATATCACGAGATTCCCAGTCAATAACAGGATTATGCAACTGTAACCAGGGGAATCCCAACACCAGTCCTGCAGGACACTTATCCAGAACGTAACATGAAATTCTTTCCAGGTGCAGGGAACCTAGCTTGAGGAGAAACCCCTCAGAGACAAACTTAACCACATTTTGAGCCAACGGTGTCTTATCAATGGCAATGATATGGATGGGAGTCTTTAACCTAACTGTCCCTAACTTAGGCTAGGTTCAGATCGCGTTAGTGCCATCCGTTTAACGGATCCGTTAAACGGATGCGCTAACGCTGATGGCCAAAATCTATTTTTTTCCACAATCGCGTTAACTCATGCGCTAATGCATGGTACCATTGCGTCGGCATGCGTTAGTAATGGAGGTCTATGCACAGCAAGCTCATCTGTTCGCTATGTGTTAGACCTAATGTACCCGAAAATGCGGTAGACCGTGTTCGAAGGTGCTTCACAAAGTAACGGAACATGGCTAAAGCATGCCGATTTTGACATGCGTTAGGATGCGTTACGATAATGGCTGGCAATGGGTGCGTTGACGCATCTGTTACATAGTGCTAGTGCCACTTAGTAATGGATCCATTAAACGGATGGCACCTAATGCGATGTGAACCCAGCCCTACTCTTGGACACCAGACCAGAATCAATAAAATTCATGGATGACCCACAGTCCACAAAAGCTGAAGTGGGTGCAAAACCATCTCTACAACAAAGTTCCAGCTCTAAAAGAATCTTTTGAAATGAGGAAAACGGTACCTGAGAGTCTGGGTGACCTCGTCGACAATTGCCCAGACTTAAGTGTTTCCCGGCCGCTTGTTAGTTGGTGGGCAAGAAAGGCAGTCCTTCCAATGTCTTGGACTTCCACAATAGAAACATAATTTCCCTTCACATCGCTGTTTCCTCTCCTTATCCTTGAGGTTAGTGGCCCCAACCTCCATAGGTTCCATTTATGGCATCACCTCTGACTTAGCAGGATATACTGGAACCTCTCACTTGATTACTTCTCTCTCCGGCAATCTCCGATCCATGCAAATAGCCTGGGTTATGGCCTCCTCCAAAGACCTGGGTGGCAGATGGAGAGCCAGAGCATCCTTAAGATGATCCGAAAGTCATCTCCTGAGCTGGCATCTTAAAGCAGAGTCATCCCAAGACACCTCTGTGGACCACCGTCTAAACTCTGAACAATACCATTCTGCAGTGAGCTTACCCTGGGCGAGACCCGTGATCGTGTGCGCTGCCACCCTGACCCTTTCTGGTTCATCATAAATCAGTCCTAAGGCCCCAAAGAACTTATCCACAGACGTACGTTCAGGAGCAGTAGAAGGTAGGGAAAAAGCCCAAGTCTGAGGACCCTCCCTGAGTAAAGTCATAATTATCCCCATCTGTTGACTCGCACTTCCTGAGGATCTGGGTATAAGGGAAAAGAGTAACTTACAACTCTCTCTGAATATATGAAACTTCTCCTTCTCTCCGGAGAAAGTATCTGGGAACCTGATCGTATGTTCAGGAGAGTGAAATGAGACATCAATGGGATCAGATTGCCTAAAGGCTGATTGTGTCATGGAACCCCGAAAAGATTTAAAAGCTTCAGAAAGTTCCCCCTGGAGTTGGTTATGAGAGGTGATAAGGGCTCTATGTTCTACAGACAAATCCTGCATCATTTGGGTCAAACTTGACATCTGACCCGCAAGAGTACGCAGCGGATCCATGAGAGAGGAAAAAAAAATGTGTGGCCAGTTATATGTCATGCTGTAATACTAAGGGTTACTGCAGTGTAACACAAACTCCACTAGATGGCAGCAGAGTGGAGAATGAGCTGAAAATCCTGCAATGAAGCAGACCAGCAGTAATACAGGGAAGCAATCACTAGGTGGCAAAGAATAGTCAGAGAGCCGAGTTGATACCAGAGAGTAGCGCAGTACCAAAGGGGAATCCATAGTCGCCAGTCAGGTCACATGTCAGGGTCAGAATGCCAGAGAGATAGCGGATAAGCAAAGGGGCAATAACAAACGGGTAGTCTGAACACGGTCCAGAGGTCAGCAACAGAATATCAGATGCAAAGGGGCAATGAGAAAGTAGTAGTCTGAACACGGTCCAAAGGTCAGCAACAGACATGGGTAGAGTCAGATGAATGCAGCAGACAAATCAGGAACTCACCAGAGCCAGCTAAACATGCCAAAGGCAAGCAATATAACTGGCACTGCACACAGGTTGCAGCACAGAGATATAGCAGACCAGACACAGGAACGAGGCAGGGAAAATTAACCCCTGACATGACCAGACCGGGAAAGGAGAGACAAGACAAAAACCTGGCCTTGGATCATGACAGAAGTCATGTGTTTGGAAACTTCTCATAGGTTTTTTGGCAACATCTGAGTTAGAGACACGCCTGTGGATGTATTTTAATGCACACCTGAAACACACTGCTTCTGTGTCTAGCATCATGGGATAGTCTCAAGAAATCAGGAAGAGAATTGTGGACTTGCACAAATCTGGATCATCCTTGGGCACAATTTCAAGATACCTGAAGGTGCCTCGTTCATCTGTACAAACAATTATATGCAAATACAAACAAGATGAGAATGTCCAGCCATCATAATGCTCAGGAAGGTCCCAGAAAAAAACGTGCTTTGGTCCAACATCTGCATATCATCCCAAGGACAAAATACCTTGTGAAGATGATGGCGGAAACTGGTAAAATTGTATCCACAGTTAAAATAGTACTGTATCAACCAACATGGGCTGAAAGGTCACTCCTACCAGGAAGAAGCCATTACTCCAAAAGAAACATAAAAAAGTCAGATTAATTTTTGAAGACATGTCCTGTGGTCTGATGAAACTAAAATTGAACTTTTTGGGCAAAATGACCATTATTATGTTTGAAGGAAAAAGGAGAAGCTTGGAAGCCTAAGAACACCATCTCAACTGTGAAACACGGGGGTGGCAGCATCATGTTGTGGGGTTGTTTTGCTGCAGGAGGGACTGGTGCACTTCGCAAAATAGATGTCATCATGAGAAAAGAAAATGATGTGGCAATACTGAAGCAACATCTGAAGATATCAGCCAGGAAGTTTAAGCTTGGGCGGAAATGGGTCTTCCAAATGGACAATGACCCGAATCATAATGCCAAAATGGTAACAAAGTGGCTTATGGATAGCAAAGTCAATGTTTTGGAGTGGCCATCACAAAGCCCTGATCTCAGTCCTATTGAAAATTTATGGGCAAAGCTGAAAAGGCGACCTACAAACCTGGATCAGTAACACCAGATTTGTCAGGAGGAATGGGCCCAAATTCCGAACAACTCTTGAGAGAAGCATGTGGAAGGATATCCCAATCGTTTGACCCAAGTCATTCATTTTAAGGGCAATGGCACTAAATATTAATCAAATGGATGGAAACTTTTGACTTTGCAATAAGTAATAAAAATGCCTTAAAACATCCTCTCTCTCTGTCATTATTCTAGCATTTGGCAAATATTAATAATTATGGTAATCCTAATTGACCTAAACCAGGAAAGGATTATTCTGATTTCATGTCAGATATTGAGAAAAACATGCAGATGTGTCTTTTTATATAGTGTGTGGAAACTTCTGGTTTCAACTGTAATTGATACACCGCCGATTTTGCAAGTTTCCCACCTACAAAGAATGGAGAGGTCTGTAATTTTTATCAATAGGTACACTTCAACTGTGAGAGACAGAATCTAAAAATAAAAACTAAAAAATCGCTTTCTATGATTTTTACATAATTAACTTGCATTTTATTGCATGAAATAAGTATTTGACACAATAGAAAAATAGAACTTAATATTTTGTACAGAAACCATTGTTTGCAATTACAGAGGTTAGACATTTCCTGTAGTTTTTGTACAGGTTTGCACACACTGCAGAAGGGATTTTGGCCCACTCCTCCATACAGATCTTCTCCAGATCTTCGAGGCTGTCGCTGTGCAACATTGAGTTTCCACTCCCTTCAAGGATTTTCTACTGGGTTCAGGTCTGGAGACTGGCTAGGCCACTCCATGATCTTGAAATGCTTCTTACAGAGCCACTCATTAGTTGGCCTGGCTGGGTGATTCAGGTCATTGTCATGCTGGAAGACCCATCTTCAATGCTCTTACTGAGGGAAGGAGGTTGTTGGTCAAAATCTTGTGACAGATGACCCCATCTATCCTCCCTTCAATATGATGCAGTTATCTTGTCCCCTTTTCAGAAAAGCACCCCCCAGTATGATGTTTCCCCCACCATGCTTCATGGTTGGAATGGTGTTCTTGGGGTTGTTCGCATCTTTCTTCTTCCTCCAAACATGGAGAATGGAGTTGATACAAAAAAGTTCTATTTTGGTCTCATCTGACCACATGACCTTCTCCTATGCCTCCTCTGGATCATCCAGACGGTCATTGGTGAACTTCAAACGGGCTTGGCCATGTGCTGGCATGAGCAGGGGGACCTTGAGTGACCTGCAGGATTTTAATCCATGCTGGCATAGAGTGCTACTAATGCTAATGTTTGAGTCTGTCGTCCCAGCTTTCTTCAGGTCATTGCCCAGGTCCTCCCGTGTAGCTCTGGGCTGATTCCTCACCTTTCTCTTTTTCAGAATCATCCTTACCCCTCGAGGCCGGATCTTGCATGGAGACCCAGACCAAGAAAGACTGACAGTCATCTCGTGTTTCTTCAATTTTCTAATAATTGTGCCATCAGTTGTTGGCTACCCACCAAGCTGCTTGCCTATTGTCATGTAACCCATCCCAGCCTTGTGCAGTTCTACAATTTTGTCCCTAGTGTCCTTAGACAGCTCTTTGGTCTTGGCCATGGTGGAGAGGTTGGAGTGTGACTGAGTGTGTAGACAGGAGTCTTTTATACAGGTAACAAGTTCAAACAGCTGCAGTTAATCCAGGTAATGAGTGCAGAGAAGGAGGCTTCTTATAGAAAAACTAACAAGTTTGTGAGAGCCAGAATTCTTGATGGTTGGTAGGTGATCAAATACATATTTCATGCAATAAAATGAAATTTCATTATTTAAAAATAATATACAATGTGATTTTCTGTATATTAATGTTAGATTCAGTCTCTCACAGTTGAAGTGAACCCATGATAAAAATTACAGATCTCTCCATTCTTTGTAGGAGGGAAAAATTACTCCAGATACTGCATGGTTTAAGTTTTCAGTGCAAGCAGTCACACCTGGGCCCTGGAGCCTAAATGGGCCTAAACAGTCTCTTTGACCCATATATCAAGACCAATACTATTAAAGACCCCTGATAGTTGGGTGCCCTGAAGATTTCCTATACAAGTTTTTTTTAAAGGTTACGGATGTCGGGTTATATGTGACATCTTTTTAGGAACTTATTCACCACATGTAGAGCTCCGATGCAGTATTCACAAAGATTAATTTGATGACTAAATAGACTTGTGGCATTCAGTAAAGGTCTAATTTCTTATTCTTTGTATAGTACCGCCATGTTTTGCAGCCATATATATACACAGTAATGGTATGATGAACACTGCGTATGTCGTGTACCAGTTAATGAGTGAACTACATTTGTTTTTACCCAGTGCAGTTATTTCAGTAATCGTCTTTCCCTTAGCAGCAATTTCAAAGCTTTTACCTTTACAGATCCTCCTGCTTCCCGACACTACAGCCTCCCCTGTGGTCCGACAACGAGCAGTTCACAACTCTGACCTTTTTGTTAATTGCAAAGCCTGGTGTTAAACCTCAAGCTGTAATAGATGTTGTCTGCAATCTGCAGCTTCATGGGAAAACAATAAATGGCTGCTACATGCCTGACACCAAATCGGAGGAAAAGTTCATCTTCATTTCAACGTGTCAGGTTTTGTACTGTGAGACGAATTTGCTACAATAAAGGTATCCCCGAGCTTCTACGCATAGTCAGATGTCAGCTGGTTCTTACGTATGTCCACCACCATCTCTGTATATTGGAGGGGAATCATTGTGTACAAACTGGGCTAACGGGGGTGCGGTGGTGGCACCAAGGTCCGGAGGCATAAATGGTACATGATAAAGTGAGGTGAGGCTGGTTAGGGATTTTACCTTTGGTCTTCAAGTTACACCTCAGAATCCAGGAGGAGACAGTCTGTCCTGCATGTTTCCGCTAAATGAGACTTCTCAAATATTTTTGGTGAAAGGATGGTGGTCATGATGTAGACTTTGCACAAGGACCTTCTCCTAATATCACTAGGTCACAGCCACCATCTTTACAAAAATTCCCATGACCTTTTTTTTTTACTCTAAAATTCCCAATTTGATGACTTCACTAGTTATAAGAGGTCGCACATGTGTCTCAAATTGATCGACGGAATCTTGGTTCATGATTTATCAAGTGATCTATGTGCAGCTTATAACTAGCAGATAATTATTGGATAAGAATGCATCAGTATGAGCTTTTTTTATTTTTTGGGTCATCATAAAGAAGTTTTTCCACTTGGGACCTGTAAGGAGGTTGACTAGACCGCGGGTACCTGCATGCCGGGTCGGGAACTAAAAAGGCTGCATCCTCTGTTTCCAGGGGGAAAGCCTGAGAGAGAAGGACCTTCCCCTGCTGCAAGAGGGAAGGAGGAGAGCAAAGGAGCTTCCTGCCCACACAGGAGAGCTGGGAAAGCACATGCAGCAGCGGGGGATAAAAGGGAGAAGCGCGTCAAAAAGGTCAGACTGGCCACAGCGTAGAGCAGTGTGGAGGACAGCGCAGAGAGCAGCATGCAGAGAGCAGCGTGCAGAGCAGAGAACAGCGCTCTCTGCTTCCCCACCAGACCCCTGCATACAGGTCCACCGTTTGTGGACGACCGACTGTCAGCTCCCCGCTACCTCCACGCTAGGAGGTGACTCTAGTGAAGGCAGAGACTGCACTGTGAGTGTGACGCAGAGAAAGAGAGAGAGAGACAGACGGCTAGGATAGAGCCTCGCTACCAAGGACTTGTGTACACCGCGGAGCAAAGTCCTGTTCCAGCGGTTCCCCACTCAGTACCGTGCTATATATGTTTGAGCACATGAAATCTTCCTGCCTCCCAGAGAGTTCGCCGAGACATCCCGCACCGCTGTTGACAGTGCCACAGTTGGATCCCCGCCTGTTACAGACCTCACCGAGATGTCACGTACCACTTTTGTCGGTGCCACCGTTGGAACCTCGAGGAGCTACACCCAAGAAGACTACAGACTTCACCTCTTTATTACTAAACTTTCGTTCGTCCTTGACCTAACCTGCCACTCTCCCAGTTCTGCCCCATTCCTTACCATCACCCTACAATCCCTCACTGCTTGCGTGGAGAACATTCCCCTGTAAATAAACCTGTTAACCCATGTTCTGCCTGCGTCCCATCAGTGCATCCGGCGTTCCTGCTAGTACCTTAACAGACCCACCACTCGTGTTCACCAAGACCAAAGAGTTTGAAAGGCTCTCTTCTCAAAATGACCATCGTTGGCTAGTTTTATCCTCACCTGGAGAAATTTCATGTCAGGAAGTCCTGGAGGAACCTTTGAGAGCTTGTTGTTATCCAGATGAAGTTCTCTGAGAGTGGGCAGAGATGAAAGGCTGCCATTTTCTACCGCTCTGATGTTGTTGAATCCAAGTCCTAGCCTAGAATATCACATAAACGGAGACTGTTGTCAGATTGGAAAAACAAGCCAAGGTGGTGAGCATTTTTTATCCTAGTTATGGCAATTCCTGAAGTTGTGTTTTGAGTATTTGTTCTCTTAAGAAGATGCATTTCACAAGGTTCGGGGACCTATAAGGATTGTATTCCAACTCTCCTAACCCCAACATAAGAGTCAGCTATAAAAAATATCAGACTAGTCTGACTAGAAATCATTCAGATTTTACACTGAACTGTCTTATGACCCAAGTTTGGGACCATTAATAGTATTGGAAAATGTTAGGGGGAGAGAAGAACTTGTGTTGTGGTGGTGGTGTTACTCCTATATTAGCTATTTCTCCAGGCCTGTTGGGAATTCTCCAGGTCTAGAATTTATTCTTGCAATATAAAAGCAAGAGTTGAGAGCAAGGCAGGAAACGTCGGTTTGTTTAGATACTAAAAGGTCTGTGTATAGCTTTAGTTGTAATTTATTTGCTCATATGAATTGCTAAATAATTATTTTCCTTTTAGTCAAGCCCATGGGAAGATTGCTTTCCAGCCAGATAAAATGTTAAAAATAATACAGACATGCTGCATTAATGTTTGGGCATAGTTTGTCCTGGAGTGTAATTTTAATCAAACTTTTTTTCATAATGGAATTCCCATGAATTCAATCAATGTACTCCAGAATGGGTTAATGTCCAACTTTAAAAGGCCTGTTATTAGAAGAACTATGGTCCATTTTCAGCCTGGTCTTCTCCTTCCAATGCCAGAATCAGAACTGTAGGACTAAGATTGGGACAGCTTGAGTGGTGTACTTCTATTTGGTAGCATGGAGTGTGAGGGTGAAGGTCCGTGACTTTGAACTCTTATCAATGCCCCAAAGAAGGTGCAATAGTGTTCACTGGAGCACTTGCTAATTATGCAAATTGTCTCTTCAGAGAGGAAGAGGACTAGAACTCTAGTGCCACCTATTGGAGGTAGCAATCCTAAAAGTCAATGTTGACCCTTTAACGAGCCTAGTTACATGACTTACGATAAAAGCCAAGCCAGAATCTCCATTTGTAGACACTGTGTTTCGGGGTACTGCCCCTCATCAGTGCAAAGTGGGAGATCTGGTTTGGCTGTGAGAGAGGCGTCTGACCGATATCCAAGAAGTATAATTTCTCCTTGCGGAGAATGACATGCTGAGCATGTCGAGGTGAGGAGACTTAAAGCCGCAATGCTCCTCTGGGAAATATGCTAATTATGCAAATTGTCTCTTCAGAGAGGAAGAGGACTAGAACTCTAGTGCCACCTATTGGAGGTAGCAATCCTAAAAGTCAATGTTGACCCTTTAACGAGCCTAGTTACATGACTTAGGATAAAAGCCAAGCCAGAATCTCCATTTGCAGACACTGTGTTTTGGGGTACTGCCCCTCATCAGTGCAAAGTGGGAGATCTGGTTTGGCTGTGAGAGAGGCGTCTGACCGATATCCAAGAAGTGCATGTCATTCTCCGCAAGGAGAAATGATACTTCTTGGATATCTGGAGCACTTGAACACAGCTTACATTTCCATTCCTAGATGTCTTACTTTGTATCTTACAGAATGTTTCTCAAGTCAGTGGTGCCCAAATGTGAAAATTGTAAACATAATGGGAGACACTTGGACTAGTCATGTGGAAGGTAAGTTTACTAAGCTTTGTGTCTTACCTGTAAAGGTTGTTATACTGGCTTAGATCTCCCATCTCAATTGCCTGAATTTTGTTATGGTCAAGGTGGAGCTCATTTAGACTGCTTGGTAGACCTGGCAAATATAACACATTAGTTTAGGTGCAAATATCAAGTTATGACTCGAGAACATCCTAACACAAGCATAGCACGCGATACTGGAGATGAAAATGGAAACAAGGAGACTTATTTACTACCCTTTAGACCAGTGGTTCCCAAACTCCAGTCCTCGTGGACCCCAACAGGTCATGTTTTCAGGATTTCCATAGTGTTACACATGTGAGAGAATTCCTGATGCCTTGATGATACTTCCATCACCTGTGAAATCCTAAGGAAATCCTGAAAACATGACATGTTGGGGTCCGCGAGGACAGTAGTTTGGGAAACACTGCTTTAGACTAAGCAGCTTCTAGACAATGTAACATTAGTCTAGACAGTCTGTAGCCAGTATAAAATTAGTCTAGGCAGTCTATAGACAGTTTAATCTTAGGCCCCCGTCACGATCCCGACAACGATATTGTCATAGTTTGAACAGGGTTCTTGCCCTGCACACACAGGGTTAAGTGTTCGTGGCCTCTTTTTGGATCTGGGAGGGGTATTTATACTCACTCTTTACCAGGGTTCCCTGTCAGCTAGACTGCTGTTCTGGTGTGTCTGACCCCTGGTGTGCATGTATTCTGCGTTGCTTGTTTGCTTCCCGTGTATGACCCGGTCTGTTCCCTCACTCTGTACTCCGTCTCTCGTTTTGGTACTATTGTCTTTTCTGGTTCTGACCTCCTGGCTTGGCTATCGTTACTCCGTTACAGTTTGTCCCTATTGTACCATCTATTGCCCGTTCTGGTTTTCTGATCTATTGCTACGTTCTGACTATCCATTCTGTCTAACCCTTTGGTACTGTATTGCTATCTTGTGCTTTGACCCTGGCTTCATCTGGTTTCTGTCTCTGTCTATGACCCTTGGTAACATTGTCCTGTAGTTACCTTTCTAGGAGTTTCCCTGCAGCTCCTAGCTCTGTGGATCTTAGGCCACGCCCCCAGCAGTCATGTGCTTCAGGTCCTGATACTCTGAAGCACACATCGTCACTGCTGCTGCCCTGCTCCACAGGTATCTTTGAGCACTGTTTTTGTACTCAGGACACGCGCATTGGCTCAGTGAGCAAGTGCAGTGCGGGGTTCCTGACATATATGACCTTGTCAGGATCGCTGGTGTGTCGCTACATGATCGCTGGTGAGCTGCCAAACAGGCAGATCTCAGCAGTGATCAGGACAGCGACGACACGGGTAACAAGCGCACACGTCGCTTAGTTACCCGCTGTGTACCTTAGATACCAGCGTGCTGGTGCAGGGAGCTGGTATCCAAGGTAAACAGCGTCTTTCTAAGCGCCATGTGACACTTAGAAACCCAATGTTTACCTTGGATACCAGCTCCCTGCACCAGCACGCTGGTATCTAAGGTATACAGCGGGTTTCTAAGCGCCGCGCGGCACTTAGAGACCCGCAGTTTACCTTGGATACCAGCTCGCTGATCGCTGGTCTCCTGCCTGCCACACGCAACGATGCGTGCTGGCCAGCGGGAGACCAACGATCAAAAAAAGTCCATGACTTTTCAGAATGATCAGCGATACCTGGCGGGGGGGCCGGTCGCTGATACCTGTCACACACAGCGAGATCGCTGGTGAGATCGCTGTTGCGTGACAAAACTTGTGACTCAGCAGCGATCTCGCTAGCGATCTCGCTGTGTGTGACGGGGGCTTTAAGGGGGTTTTACACTAAGCGATATCGCTAGCAATATCGCTAAAACGTCACTGGTTTTGTGACGTTATAGCGATATTGCTAGCGATATCGCTATGTGTGATACTTACCAACGACCGGCTCCCCCGCTGTCCATCGCTGATCGCGCGAGAATGTCCGGCTCCATTTCTCGTCGTCTGCTTCCTGCTGGGCTTCCTGCTGTTTGAGACGAGCGACGCGTGAAGGCGGGCGGGAGGACGTCAGGATCGCTGTGTGTGAAAGGTGACTATTGTTCTCTGCGTCGCTGCTGCATCGCTGTGAGATCTTTCTGTATGAAAGCTCACTAGCCATCATTTAGCGATGCACCAGCGATCCTGCCCGGGTCAGATCGCTGGTCGGATCGCTGGTGCATCGCTAAATGTAAAAGGGCCTTTAGTCTAGGCAGTCTATAGACAGTGTAACCTAAAGCGGGAGTCACACATAGCAATCTCGCTAGCGAGATCGCTGCTGAGTCACAACTTTTGTGACGTAACAGCGATCTCACCAGCGAGATCGCTGTGCGTGACAGCGATCAGCGACCGGCCCCCCTGCCGGTATCGCTGATCGCTGCAAGAAACCTCTGGACATATTTTTCGTCGCTGGTCTCCCGCTGGCATCGCTGCGTGTGACAGGCGGGAGACCAGCGATCAGCTGTAAAAAATAATAAAAAAAATAAAAAATATAGTTATTCTCACCTTCCGACGTCCCGCGCAGCCATCCTGCCTCTCTCCACGCTCCCGATCCCAGTGATCCTTTGCACGAATGATCGCGAGACGTCGCGCTGCCGCGAGACCATGACATTCTCACTGTCATTCTCACAAAGGATTACTGGGACCGGAGCGTGGAGAGAGGCAGGATGGCTGCGCGGGATGTCGGAAAGTGAGAATAACTATATTTTTTATTTTAATTCTATTTTTTTACAGGGATGGCATCAGCGCTAACGAACACAGCGATGCAAGGCGCTCGGCATCGCTGTACTGATCGCTGGTGAAGCTGTCTGTTTGACCAGCGATCACATAGCGACTTACCAGCGATCCTGACACGTTGATATCGTTGTCGGGATCGCTGGTAAGTCGCTGTGTGTGACTCCAGCTTTAAGGGCCTGTCACACTAAGCGATATCGCTAGCAATATCGCTATAACTTGTGACGTTATAGCGATATTGCTAGCGATATCGCTGTGTCTGATACTTACCTTCGACCGGCTCCCCCCGCTGATTATCGCTGATCGCGCGAGAACGTCCTGGACTGTTTCTCGTCGTCAGCTTCCTGCAGCGCTTCCTGCTGTGACGACGAGCGACGCGTGGAGCCGGGCGGGAGGACGCAGGATCGCCTAGTGTGACAGGTAAGTAGCGATCCCCGTCTCCAGCGATGTCGCTAATGAGATCTGCCTGTGTGGCAGCTCACTAGCGACCATTTAGCGATGTACCAGCGATCCTGACCGCGTCATATCGCTGGTCGGATCGCTGGTACATCGCTAAGTGTGACAGTACCTTTAGACTAGGCAGTCTGTAGACAGTGTAACTAACTTTACATTGCCCAAGGGGTCAATGATAAGGAAGCTCAAGGTAGTCATTTGCCTCTGTCTGAATGGCCAGAGTCCTGCCCCCAATTTGTCCTTTAATGAATAGGATTACATTAGAGAATGCAATAAGTGGTGTCTGATCCTGTTCAGAGATGTTGGGCTGTTTTGACAAGAACCAACAAAAGAAACTCATTGTGATGTTGCAATGGGGTCCCCTTTGCTCTTTGCACACCCCTGTGTGAACAAACTGTAATCTGAAACAACACATCTGACATTGGCATTACATTCTGCACCTTTTAGGCCTAGAGGTTGTCGTGTTGGACAACCAGAGACAAGCCTTTGTTAGAAGCATATTGTTTTCCTCTATGGGGTTTCTTGCTCTTGTTTGGCACAGATATAAAAGAGTAATCAAGATTAAAATAGGCCTTCTATTGGTGCCTAAGATAAAAGGATTTGATGACTGTTTGTCCCTTCCATATCCTTACCATGATCCAAAATGGTTCCCTTATTTGAAAACATTATCGGCAGTTCAGAGAAAGGATACATGTGTAGGTCCTTACCATCCGTGGTGATACCACATTGGGTTGGACCTTCTCTCTCCAGTGGCTGCAAACCAGCCACACGAGCTTCCTCTACGTTACGTTCAGGGGTGGATTAAGGGTAGCCAGGGCCCGGGGCAGTTCAGACTCTGTGGGCCCCCCTCGTCACGTGACGGGGGTCACGAATCGTAGAGCCACACTCTACATAGAGAATAATGGGGCCTCCAGCACCGACCTCCACCCGCAGAGCCGCACTCCACATAGAGAATAATGGAGCCTCCAGCACCGACCTCCACCCGCAGAGCCCCACTCCACATAGAGAATAATGGAGCCTCCAGCACCGACCTCCACCCGCAGAGCCGCACTCCACATAGAGAATAATGGAGCCTCCAGCACCGACCTCCACCCGCAGAGCCGCACTCCACATAGAGAATAATGGAGCCTCCGGCACCGACCTCCACCCGCAGAGCCACACTCCACATAGAGAATAATGGAGCCTCCAGCACCGACCTCCACCCACAGAGCCACACTCCACATAGAGAATAATGGGGCCTCCAGTACCGACCTCCACCCGCAGAGCCACACTCCACATAGAGAATAATGGAGCCTCCAGCACCGACCTCCACCCGCAGAGCCACACTCTACATAGATAATAATGGAGCCTCCAGCACCGACCTCCACCCGCAGAGCCACACTCCACATAGAGAATAATGGGGCCTCCAGTACCGACCTCCACCCGCAGAGCCGCACTCCACATAGAGAATAATGGAGCCTCCAGCACCGACCTCCACCCGCAGAGCCGCACTCCACATAGAGAATAATGGAGCCTCCAGCACCGACCTCCACCCGCAGAGCCGCACTCCACATAGAGAATAATGGAGCCTCCAGCACCGACCTCCACCCGCAGAGCCGCACTCCACATAGAGAATAATGGAGCCTCCAGCACCGACCTCCACCCGCACTCCACATAGAGAATAATGGGGCCTCCAGCACCTACCTCCACCCGCACTCCACATAGAGAATAATGGGGCCTCCGGCACCGATCTCCACCCGCAGAGCCGCACTCCACATAGAGAATAATGGAGCCTCCAGCACCGACCTCCACCCGCACTCCACATAGAGAATAATGGGGCCTCCAGCACCTACCTCCACCCGCACTCCACATAGAGAATAATGGAGCCTCCAGCACCGACCTCCACCCGCAGAGCCGCACTCCACATAGAGAATAATGGAGCCTCCAGCACCGACCTCCACCCGCACTCCACATAGAGAATAATGGAGCCTCCAGCACCGACCTCCACCCGCACTCCACATAGAGAATAATGGGGCCTCCGGCACCGACCTCCACCCGCAGAGCCACACTCCACATAGAGAATAATGGGGCCTCCGGCACCGACCTCCACCCGCAGAGCCACACTCCACATAGAGAATAATGGAGCCTCCGGCACCGACCTCCACCCGCAGAGCCTTACTCCACATACATGGCTGCTCTCTGTGCTGTGCGCACAGGACCTGTGATGAGGTCACAGGAGGGGAGGAGACAGGGGTCACATGATCGGGGGCCCTGACACCTTCCCTCCTGTGATCTCATCACAAGCCTTTGCACGCTACCAGCAGTATCAGCGTTCACGCTACTTGTAGATGCTGCTGGTAGCAGAGCACATAATGCCGCCCCCACGGTCACTCACTTTTAGGTGGGGAGAAGATGGAGTGCCATTGCAGCAGCCAGCAGGAATGTGGTGGGGGCCCCCTTAGAAGCTCTTGTGGTGGGGGCCCCGGGGTTGAAGCCCCGCCTGCCCTGCCTATAATCCGGCCCTGCGCGGTGGCGGATTATAATGGGGCAATTTACTGGCCTGGGCTGTGGGCCCCTTAACCCCACTGGGCCCGGGGCAACTGCCCAAATTGACCTCATTATAATCCGCCACTGGTTACGTTGTACACGCTTATTAATATTGAAGACACATTTTTTTTTGCTTTTGAACTATATGTTTTAAAGTATAGAAGTCTATATAGACAGCAAAAATGGATGGATTGTATGGATAGAACTAAAATAAAACTGCACACCCAACCTACAGTATGTAGGATCCTCATCTCAGACACAGATGGAGAACTGATGTCTATATTTTTGCAGCGCCCTAGATAAGAAAATGTATTAAGATACTCGTATACACCCTAGAAATGTTCCTTGCACTTTGTATCAATAACCACAAAGCCTTTAAACATGTGCTCGTCTCCAATATGGCTGAAATATGATGACACCTGAGATAAAGATGGTTTATTGGTACAAGCTGTTGGCTCTTCACCCTCCTCTCACGATATTTCTCTGGTCACAGATCGACACATACAAGACGTTTTTGATTTGTTTTTTTCTAGCTTTCTGTGCTCAAGGGCTCCAGATATCATTACCTTTTGGAATTCCGCTTAACTTGGCTTCTGAAATACGAAGGTAGTTGAGTTTCAGTCCATCGAATGCTCCAGCTTCAATACCTCCATTCTCAAGTGGGTTTCCTCCCATTTCTAAAGAAGAAAAAAAAGCAATTCACAATCAGTGGCATGATTTGAAGCTGGTAGGCCTCAAAGCAAAATCTATAAAGGTGCCCCAACTATCACTGGTCTTTATTAGTCTTCTCATATGGGTCATAGGGACCTTTCTTTAATATCATATTAGTTTTTTGTGTTTTACCCGGACTACTCTACATTTACACCACTAGATACTACTAATTTTATACACCGGTGCCATAAGCACTTATAGAGCAGGTCACACAGGTACAGGTATACCATAAATGTGTAATTAGTACAGGTTCCACCTTCCCAACCTGTACCTATTTTGAGAATAAGGGTTCCTACCCACCAGTCCTGGCTGTTGGCCACCACATCAGGACAAGGAAGACTTGTGAGGATGACTCTCACAAGCCCAAAGTTGGTACTTCTTAATTCATTCTGTGATGGTCATCTCATTAGACAGGACAGGAGCTTGAACACCCCCTTTCTCAACACAGGTGGGTTTCATATCCATCCAGACTCACCAATGCAGTTCATATTCTTGTGGCCGTTGAACACATCCTTGGGGATCTTCTTGATCTTGTTTTCATGAATGCGTAGTTCCACTAGAGACTTGGGTAGACTCTTAGGGATCTCTTCCAGATTGTTTTTCGAGATGTACAGCTTCTGCAGCTTCTGTAGCGGCTCAAATGCCTTCTCATTGACCTTGGAGATTTTGTTGTTCACTAAAACCAATGCCTGGATCAAATAGAAATAGATTTACCTACCTGAAATGAAAGTTTGTCTGTTTACTAATTGTAATATCATTGATTCTGTATAAGCTCCATCGCTATTTTCTGAACTAACTCAACATTTTTTTTTATATTTTTCATTTTTTCCCAGAGCTTTTCTTCCATCTGTAAACTGAGACAGGCAGTCTAATCCTTATCACGATTGGAGGGTATGGAGAACTGTTTTTGGTTACCCAATAGCTTCAGAATACACAATAACCAGCACAACTAACGTGGCAATCACAGCTGAAATAAGGCCTGGGAGGTGAGGCTATGCACTGGCATTATTGAATTGTAACCATTTGGGGTCATTGTTTGAAATGGGCCCTGATCTATGTATTATCATTGTAGACCCCGACAGACCATAAGAACCGGGGTCCTCCACTCAAAGTAAATGAGACAGCCAGAAAGAGAGAGCCAAATGCAGTGATCAGTTTTCTCCATCAGTCCCATAGAGGACCTGTCACTGAGTTAAAATGTGACCACTTTTTGTTCTTTTTACTTTCCTTTTTCCCCTAAGTATTCTGTTTGGTTTTTTTGTTTGTGTTTTTTAAAATCCACCATATGGTTCTACAGATATGGCCTTTTTACTTAGTGCTAATATTTATGGTTTTTAATAAGGGTGTGTGGATTACAGGATCCTCTGGGGCGTGTCTTTAGGCAGTTCCATATTATAATGCTGTGAGCACCGCCCCTTTTGTAAAACACATAAAATTAGCAGTAAATAAAAAAAGCCTATCTCTGCAACCGTGTGGTGGATAAAAGAAATAAGTAATAATAAAATAATTATCAGGGGACCTGAGGGAATAGCGTAAGCATTCAAACTGTCCACTTTGACCTAGTAACAGGTCCTCTTTTAAATGAGTTTCCCCACTAATTACATGTATCATCTATCAACAGGATTGATAATAAAGGAATGAATTCCTAACTGATCCTGAGAATGACCATCTTTAATTTCCCTTTGTGAATTAAGCAGTAATGCGCATGCGTGATCTTGCTCCATTCACCTCTATGGAATTAATGGATAAAGCTTTTCCATCAGTCCCATAGAGGTAAATAGAGCAATAAAAGCACATTACTGCTCTATTTACAAGGGGACGCTGGGACGCCTGTTTTCAGGATCAGTAAAGGACTTAGCATTAATCATATATTCATCACATGTCCTGCTGACTAAGCGGATCATCCCCTTTAAAAGGAGCTGTAGTGTGCATGCATGTCATCACCACTTAACCCTTTTATAATTAAAAAAATATGGCTACCACCAGCAGCCACTGGAGGGCGCTCAATGTATACAGTAAGTGTCTGAGCTCCCCCTAGTGGTAGTTGCAGCTAGCCACTCTTTTATCATTGAACTCTGTCTTTGAATGGAATTTTGGAACTTTGTATCAGTAAAGTAAAGCTCTGACCACTAAACATATACTATGAATATTCGATCTAGGTATTTAGAATAAAAAAATGGTATTTAAGGGTGAGCATTGACTTTAAGTTTTGAATAACTAAGAATCAGGATCTGCTAACATCTGACTTCCATTGTTTGACTAGTTTTATGCTTTTGTATTAGCTGAGCTTTCACAGTTTCATAGTCTGGGTGTCATTACTCTTTGTGCTTTTCCTGTCATTGCTCCTACACACAGATCACATTTCAATCAAATGCAGCAAATGGGGCAGAACAATGGGGCCCATTTATCATTAGCATCGTGAGAACCACGATTTACAAAGGAAAAACAAGACATTAATTTGTCGCAAGTCATCACTTAATATATTTGCTGCAACCCACGACATAGTGAAATTCACTATGTCGCCTCAATAAAAATAAAAACTGTGTATCAGTCCAGTATGGAAGTACCCTTAAAAGGGCAACCATTTGTTATATATATATATATATATATATATATATATACTTACAGTATATGTATATATCTAATATATAAAGCTCAATGTGGGTGTGTATATGTGTGTGTATGTCCGGGATTGGCATCCGCACCGTCGCAGCTACAGCCGCAATATTTGGCACAGTCACACGTCTGGACCCCGAGAGCGTCATAGGCTATGTTGTGAGGCGAAATTTTAACCCTGCGCGTTCCAATTCACCAAACAATTTTGCCCCTATCTACATAATGGGGAAAAAGTGTTGGAGGCAAATTACCAGCTTCCAGATGTGAACAAGGGGGACTTAAAGAATGAGAGCGATGGCGTCGAAGAGTATATACCGTACAGATGCTAAGGTGAGGCCCTGACATGCAATACTCACCACACATGGGGATATGAACACACACACAAAATGCGCCACACACTACCACGTGCTTCAACACACATACCACCCTCAGCACACATCTCACCACACATACACCAACCTCGCCACATAAAAGTCAAAACACAAAAGTCGCCACTCAAAACTCGCCACGCTGTCCCAGAGCTGTTTAAAAGATGAACAATGAGCTGTGATTGGTTGCTATCAGCAAAAGTTTTCTTTGTAGACAGTTGTGGTAACTGAGGCCTATTATTCTTATCATTTCTATAGTATTATCATCCTTCTGTAATTTATTACCTTGCCAACCCAGACCACCCTCTGACACAGACTGCAGGGGGAGCCAAGTATCACACAGGATAGGATTAGATACACGGCTCAGCAGTCAGTATCACACAGGATAGGATTAGATACACGGCTCAGCAGTCAATATCACACAGGATAGGATTAGATACACAGCTCAGCAGTCAGTATCACACAGGATAGGAATAGATACACAGCTCAGCAGTCAGTATCACACAGAATAGGATTAGATACACAGCTCAGCAGTCAATATCACACAGGATAGGATTAGATACGCAGCTCAGCAGTCAGTATCACACAGGATAGGATTAGATACGCAGCTCAGCAGTCAGTATCACACAGGATAGGATTAGATACACAGCTCAGCAGTCAGTATCACACAGGATAGGATTAGATACACAGCTCAGCAGTCAGTATCAAACAGGATAGGATTAGATACACAGCTCAGCACACAGTATCACACAGAATAGTATTAGATACACGGCTCAGCAGACAGTATCACACAGAATAGGATTAGATACACGGCTCAGCAGTCAGTATCACACAGGATAGGATTAGATACACGGCTCAGCAGTCAATATCACACAGGATAGGATTAGATACACAGCTCAGCAGTCAGTATCACACAGGATAGGAATAGATACACAGCTCAGCAGTCAGTATCACACAGAATAGGATTAGATACACAGCTCAGCAGTCAATATCACACAGGATAGGATTAGATACGCAGCTCAGCAGTCAGTATCACACAGGATAGGATTAGATACGCAGCTCAGCAGTCAGTATCACACAGGATAGGATTAGATACGCAGCTCAGCAGTCAGTATCACACAGGATAGGATTAGATACACAGCTCAGCAGTCAGTATCAAACAGGATAGGATTAGATACACAGCTCAGCACACAGTATCACACAGAATAGTATTAGATACACGGCTCAGCAGACAGTATCACACAGAATAGGATTAGATACACGGCTCAGCAGTCAGTATCACACAGGATAGGATTAGATACATGGCTCAGCAGTTAGTATCACACAGGATAGGAATAGATACATGGCTCAGCAGACAGTATCACACAGGATAGGATTAGATACACAGCTCAGCACACAGTATCACACAGAATAGTATTAGATACACAGCTCAGCAGTCAGTATCACACAGGATAGGATTAGATACATGGCTCAGCAGTTAGTATCACACAGGATAGGATTAGATACACAGCTCAGCAGTCAGTATCACACAGGATAGAATTAGATACACAGCTCAGCAGTCAGTATCACACAGAAGAGGATTAGACACATGGCTCAGCAGGCAGTATCACACAGGATAGGATTAGATACACAGATCAGCAGTCAGTATCACACAGGATAGGATTAGATACACGGCTCAGCAAATGGTATCACACAGGATAGGATTAGATACACGGCTCAGCAGTCAGTATCACGCAGGATAGGATTAGATACGCAGCTCAGCAGTCAGTATCACACAGGATAGGAATAGATACACGGCTTAGCAGTCAGTATCACACAGGATAGGACTAGATACACAGCTCAGCAGTCAGTATCACACAGGATAGGATTAGGTACACAGCTCAGCAGTCAGTATCACACAGGATAGGATTAGATACACAGCTCAGCAGTCAGTATCATACAGTATAGGATTAGATACGCAGCTCAGCACACAGTATCACACAGAATAGTATTAGATACACGGCTCAGCAGACAGTATCACACAGAATATTATTAGATACACGGCTGAGCAGACAGTATCACACAGGAGAGGATTAGACACATGGCTCAGCAGTCAGTATCACACAGGATAGGATTAGGTACACGGCTCAGCAGTCAGTATCACACAGGATAGGATTAGATACACAGCTCAGCAGTCAGTATCATACAGTATAGGATTAGATACGCAGCTCAGCACACAGTATCACACAGAATAGTATTAGATACACGGCTCAGCAGACAGTATCACACAGAATATTATTAGATACACGGCTGAGCAGTCAGTATCACACAGGATAGGATTAGATGCACGGTTTTTATGTGCAATATAATCATTATAATTTGTTATAACTAACCACAGTTGGTTACTATACCCAGGCAACGCCGGGCTCTTCAGCTAGTATATATATATATATATATATATATATATATATATATATATATATATACTGTATATATATAAAATAAAAATAAGTTAGTAATCTTGAAATTTTCAAGGGGGCCACTGGGGCTTTTATAGACTCCTACTTAATATATTTTTTAGGAGTTTTTAGCAGTTTCCTTATCAGCAGAGGCAGGATTACAGTGATAGGCCACACCTCTATTGGCAACTAATAACACAGGATCCACCAATCATAATAAGCGATGTCACAGCTCCTCTGCGCCACCTTCCTTCACACTGACTTTTCACATGCCCAATAGATGCATCCAGTGGCGGATTATAATGAGGTCAATTTGGGCAGTTGCCCCGGGCCCAGTGGGGTTAAGGGGCCCACAGCCCAGGCCAGTAAATTGCCCCATTATAATCCGCCACCGCGCAGGGCCGGATTATAGGCAGGGCAGGCGGGGCTTCAGCCCCGGGGCCCCCACCACAAGAGCTTCTAAGGGGGCCCCCACCACATTCCTGCTGGCTGCTGCAATGGCACTCCATCTTCTCCCCACCTAAAAGTGAGTGACCGTGGAGGCGGCATTATGTGCTCTGCTACCAGCAGCATCTACAAGTAGCGTGAACGCTGATACTGCTGGTAGCGTGCAAAGGCTTGTGATGAGATCACAGGAGGGAAGGTGTCAGGGCCCCCGATCATGTGACCCCTGTCTCCTCCCCTCCTGTGACCTCATCACAGGTCCTGTGCGCACAGCACTGAGAGCAGCCATGTATGTGGAGTGCGGCTCTGCGGGTGGAGGTCGGTGCTGGAGGCCCCATTATTCTCTATGTGGAGTGCGGCTCTGCGGGTGGAGGTCGGTGCTGGAGGCTCCATTATTCTCTATGTGGAGTGTGGCTCTGCGGGTGGAGGTCGTGCTGGAGGCTCCATTATTCTCTATGTGGAGTGCGGGTGGAGGTCGGTGCTGGAGGCTCCATTATTCTCTATGTGGAGTGCGGCTCTGCGGGTGGAGGTCGTGCTGGAGGCTCCATTATTCTCTATGTGGAGTGCGGGTGGAGGTCGGTGCTGGAGGCTCCATTATTCTCTATGTGGAGTGCGGCTCTGCGGGTGGAGGTCGGTGCTGGAGGCTCCATTATTCTCTATGTGGAGTGCGGCTCTGCGGGTGGAGGTCGGTGCTGGAGGCCCCATTATTCTCTATGTGGAGTGCGGCTCTGCGGGTGGAGGTCGGTGCTGGAGGCCCCATTATTCTCTATGTGGAGTGCGGCTCTGCGGGTGGAGGTCGGTGCTGGAGGCTCCATTATTCTCTATGTGGAGTGTGGCTCTGCGGGTGGAGGTCGGTGCTGGAGGCTCCATTATTCTCTATGTGGAGTGCGGCTCTGCGGGTGGAGGTCGGTGCTGGAGGCCCCATTATTCTCTATGTGGAGTGCGGCTCTGCGGGTGGAGGTCAGTGCCGGAGGCTCCATTATTCTCTATGTGGAGTGCGGCTCTGCGGGTGGAGGTCGGTGCTGGAGGCTCCATTATTCTCTATGTGGAGTGGGGCTCTGCGGGTGGAGGTCGGATCTGGAGGCTCCATTATTCTCTATGTGGAGTGCGGCTCTGCGAGTGGAGGTCGGTGCTGGAGGCTCCATTATTCTCTATGTGGAGTGCGGCTCTGCGGGTGGAGGTCGGTGCTGGAGGCTCCATTATTCTCTATGTGGAGTGCGGGTGGAGGTCAGTGCCGGAGGCTCCATTATTCTCTATGTGGAGTGTGGCTCTGCGGGTGGAGGTCGGATCTGGAGGCTCCATTATTCTCTATGTGGAGTGTGGCTCTGCGGGTGGAGGTCGGTGCTGGAGGCTCCATTATTCTCTATGTGGAGTGCGGCTCTGCGGGTGGAGGTCGGTGCTGGAGGCCCCATTAGTCTCTATGTGGAGTGCGGCTCTGCGGGTGGAGGTCAGTGCCGGAGGCTCCATTATTCTCTATGTGGAGTGGGGCTCTGCGGGTGGAGGTCGGATCTGGAGGCTCCATTATTCTCTATGTGGAGTGCGGCTCTGCGAGTGGAGGTCGGTGCTGGAGGCTCCATTATTCTCTATGTGGAGTGCGGCTCTGCGGGTGGAGGTCGGTGCTGGAGGCTCCATTATTCTCTATGTGGAGTGCGGGTGGAGGTCAGTGCCGGAGGCTCCATTATTCTCTATGTGGAGTGCGGGTGGAGGTCGGTGCTGGAGGCTCCATTATTCTCTATGTGGAGTGCGGCTCTGCGGGTGGAGGTCGGTGCTGGAGGCCCCATTATTCTCTATGTGGAGTGCGGGTGGAGGTCGGTGCTGGAGGCTCCATTATTCTCTATGTGGAGTGCGGCTCTGCGGGTGGAGGTCGGTGCTGGAGGCTCCATTATTCTCTATGTGGAGTGCGGCTCTGCGGGTGGAGGTCGGTGCTGGAGGCCCCATTATTCTGTATGTGGAGTGGGGCTCTGCGGGTGGAGGTCGGTGCTGGAGGCTCCATTATTCTCTATGTGGAGTGTGGCTCTGCGGGTGAAGGTCGGTGCTGGAGGCTCCATTATTCTCTGTGTGGAGTGCGGCTCTGCGGGTGGAGGTAGGTGCCGGAGGCCCCATTATTCTCTATGTGGAGTGCGGCTCTGCGGGTGGAGGTCGGTGCTGGAGGCTCCATTATTCTCTATGTGGAGTGCGGCTCTGCGGGTGGAGGTCGGTGCTGGAGGCTCCATTATTCTCTATGTGGAGTGTGGCTCTGCGGGTGAAGGTCGGTGCTGGAGGCTCCATTATTCTCTGTGTGGAGTGCGGCTCTGCGGGTGGAGGTAGGTGCCGGAGGCTCCATTATTCTCTATGTGGAGTGTGGCTCTGCGGGTGGAGGTCGGTGCTGGAGGCTCCATTATTCTCTATGTGGAGTGCGGCTCTGCGGGTGGAGGTAGGTGCCGGAGGCCCCATTATTCTCTATGTGGAGTGCGGCTCTGCGGGTGGAGGTCGGTGCTGGAGGCTCCATTATTCTCTATGTGGAGTGCGGCTCTGCGGGTGGAGGTCGGTGCTGGAGGCTCCATTATTCTCTATGTGGAGTGCGGCTCTGCGGGTGGAGGTCGGTGCTGGAGGCCCCATTATTCTCTATGTAGAGTGTGGCTCTGCGGGTGGAGGTCGGTGCTGGAGGCTCCATTATTCTCTATGTGGAGTGCAGCTCTGCAGGTGGAGGTCGGTGCTGGAGGCTCCATTATTCTCTATGTGGAGTGCAGCTCTGCAGGTGGAGGTCGGTGCTGGAGGCTCCATTATTCTCTATGTGGAGTGCGGCTCTGCGGGTGGAGGTCGGTGCTGGAGGCTCCATTATTCTCTATGTGGAGTGTGGCTCTGCGGGTGGAGGTCGGTGCTGGAGGCCCCATTATTCTCTATGTAGAGTGTGGCTCTACGATGACGAGGGGGGCCCACAGAGTCTGAACTGCCCCGGGCCCTGGCTACCCTTAATCCACCCCTGGATGCATCAATACAAAAGATAGGGTCGGGGGTCTGATCATTGCTGCTAATGTACGTGTGTGTTGTTTACTGAAACAACAAGAAGTTTGAGTCTAAAAAAGCCTCTGAGTTCCCAAGTATAAGATTTTTTATATTACAGATTGTGATATAGAAAGAAAGTGCCAATTTTTTATTTTTTTTAAATACATGGAGAAAAAAATCGGACTTAAACAACAGATCATTTTATGATATTCGCTTCCTTTTAAGCTGGTCACAAAGTACCCAGCTGGCAGGTCGAGATTAGAAACCCAGTAGCAAGTGTTACATTTCTTTGCAGTGCCACCCCAGGAGAAATGAGGCATTACATCATATAAATGCAATGATAGGGCATGTCACAATGTGTATGTATACATGAGTGTCCAGGGCAGGGAACCTTTGTCTATAAACTTTAAACTACACTGTATACTAGTTGACAACACCTCTAAGACGTAGAATGCTTCGGGCAGAGATCTACATAGTGCAAATGGGGGAAAATCTTTTGTGAATTCATTGTTATGTCTATAGAGAATCTTTATAGGGGCTGTCCAGGCTTGGGGTCCAAGTTTGTAGTCACGCTGTGACAATAGACTTGTGAATTCTCACATTGCGCTGTAATGATTCTCTGGTGCTAGGAGCGGGTGGGCACGTGACCACAAGTATGCAATTTGCAGACATGCGGTCACATGCTGACTAGACGTGTGTGAATATGTCTAGTCAGAATGTGGCTGGATGTATGCAATTCGCCTGACCCCAGCACCAGAGAATCCTGACAGCATACACTGTGTGCACTGTTAGGATTCACAAGTCTGCAGTCACATAAAGTGACTGCAGACTTGCGCCCCAAGCCGGGACAACCTCTTTAACTCATCTTGATTTAGAGATGATCTCTGAGGCCTGGATGAAATATTATTGTAAAATATTACAATATAAAGTATTGCTCACATATAGGCTCGTAAGTCCTTTGAAATCGTCTTTTTTGATTTCCATAATTTTATTATTCTGCAGATCCAGGAGGGTGGTGTCCTTTGGAATATTTTTGGGCACACTGGTCAAACCTAAAACAAAGACAAACATTGTTAAAACAACTCATAAGATCTGTGACCTTGTAAATGCATTACAATCATTGGTTCCACCATTCACTTTAGATGAGTGTTGGCTGGACATGCTGATCACCATCTGAGGTTTCTGGGAACCTCCCAGCTATCCCACCAACAGATGACATCGTGGGAAAGAAGGATCAGTCAATTGAATATCGACAGCGTATCCTTTTGTTTTTTTGGGGAGTTAAGTTGCAGACAGAGGTGTCTGGTAGCTGCTTTTTTCTCTCCACCCATTGAAAACACATGAACGTTCATCTGAGCCAACTCAAGGGAGGTAGATTTGGGAATAGAGAGATGGAGTCAATCGGGCAAACTTCGAATTCGCATGTTCACATGAGTTTTCCTTATTTAATGTCCCTTATTACGCTGCAGGGTCTTTCCAGACTCAAATGGTGTAATAAAGGTAAGTTTTAAAAAATAAGAAAAAATCCTTACTCTCCCTTTATCACTCACCTTCCTGGCCCCTCAGCTCTTCGCCATCAACCTTCTGGTCCTCGTCTCATCTTCAGATCACGCCAGCTCGCACTGAAATCTTCTGGCTTTGATGAGACCGGTGAGGATTCTGAGGAAGGTCATGGCATGATGCCATGGCATGTGCCTTGACCTTGTGAACACAAATGCGAAGAACCCTCCCAGGCCTCATCAAAGTCAGAAGTCCCGGCTCAGCGTGAGAGGCTTGGGGATTCCAGTGCAAGTGTAGGCAATCTAAAGATTCTATGAGAAGTGCCGGAGAGTTGAGCATTAAGTTGAGCTTAAAGATTTCTTTTTATTTTTTAACATTTTGATGGCCTTCTACAGTTTAGAAAAATGGTGACCACCATTTTTCTCAATCCGCGCAGAAGTGAATTACAAAAAAAAAATATGCATTTTGGTGAATGCAAATTTTTGTAAAATTTGAGTAGAATTTAATTCCAGTTGAATTTATTCGCTCCTCTCTAGTCGAGATAGATAGTTGTGATCTCTGTGCCTGGAACTGGTGGACTTTATCAATCGAATGCTACTGACCTGATTTCAAGCCCCTGTGACTAAACCTGGACTAATTTACAACAATCCATAGTCTGGATACTGTTTGCAGGTGGTAGATTATCTACAGGGAATTTAGAGAAATTTCTCCATAAGCCAAGTTAGTATTTATGGCTCTCCCCCAGAGCTGAAGGAAACGTACAATATCATTTTGAAGATTCTTTCTAATATTGAAGTCCACCTATTGTTTTTTTTTTTACTTTTCTAAAAATAAATCTTTCAGACAGTCTTATGGAAGCATATAATATTAGTGCTTGCAAAATAATTTTCAAAAAAGTGGAGAACAGAAAGTGATCCCATATGCGCAACTAGATGGTGGCATATTTACAAGATGCATTGCCTTCTGAAGGTACATAACCAGATGGCTGATAACTATATCTGTATAGAAGTACTATATATAGTCATCTTATAGGACAGCTTTACTTATTAGCGACTTGTTGAATATAATACATTTATAAACAACAGTTGTTTTAAGCAAAGAAACTAATTGAACATGAGATGGCTCTAATTTATGACGCAGGTATCAAAAGTTAGAGAAGGGTCAGTGACAGAACTGCTATTCCAACAAACAGTAGGAAAACAATTGGAAGTAAAATTGATAATTATCTGTCACTTGCAGTCATTATAGTAATTTTGTAAGTATCAATGGAAGCTAATGGGCACCTGTTATGAACCTGTCTCAGCCCCAAGGCAGGGCCCGGTACCCTTCTATTCTGGCAGTCACCCTTTCCTGTGGTTTACACTGGGTTTCATATGTTGACCAATGAACTCCAGTGACATGATATGAAGGCCTTTTAGGGCCGACTCAGACACCCATGTGTGTCTCAAAGCAATTCCATGTGTTCACTTTGACATGCAACTTAGTGAATCCAAATCACAAGGTGATCCCTAATATCCCTGCTGTTCTACGTGCCATCCGGCAAATCCAGCCCACAATACCAATGCTTTGGTCTGTATTGTCCTCCATTACCTGTGGCTTAGAGAATCCACCTCAACGGGTGAGCCCTTAACAGCACCTACCAGAAGCCATATTAACATAAAGGATGTACAGGAGCAGAGCTATAGGGAGAGCATAGGTCACACTTATTTCCATGTTCTAGTGTCTAAGGGGAACCACTCTGCCTCAATAGAAGACACCGATGTTTATAATGTGACATTGTAGATCTGGGGCCCAAGAGGCTCAAGATGCCCCTGAGAGCATACATAACATGAAGGCAGACCATATGGTTCTTTTGGGGGCTTTGGAAAGAGTAGGTTTAGTCCTTGTTGGTCCCATACATATGGTAAAAACTTGTGAAGGACTTTCCTTCTCCTACTATATAACTCTCCTGGAAAAAATGGGAGACCTTCAAAACTCCTTGTAGAGTTTGGTAAAAGTCTCTTGAAAGATATACAGTCTGTGAACTCAGAACTTGGCCACTCCCTTTGCATACCCCATTTTACAAGGTCTACCCATGACTACTTCCAAAATCCCAAAGTATAGCTACGGAGGGACTGGGCAAAGAATAGTTTGATGGATCATAAAAAGAGGAAACCAACACCAGGTGGCAAAACTTAGCCCCATACTAAGAGTCCATTTTGATCTTTATTATGGCGTTTCTTCTCTTCCATGATTACAGTTACTCTACGTATTAGTACATATTATTTTGAGAGTTGTGTACTCTTTCTCATATATAGTTTGACTTTTTCCAGAATTTTTTTTTCCAGCCAGCCCAGTTCCCCTCTGAGAACACTGATTAGAACTGTGAGACAGTGCCTCCTGTTACAGATGGGGGCGCTGTGTGTTCTCCCCAGGATACGCACGGAGGCATATTGAGGCTATGGGAATGCATTGCGATCACAGGCGTAGCTGGGATTGCAATGGTGAAGCAGTGACCGATATCACAGGTAGGGGGTCGCTGTGTAGTCTCCCCAGGATGTGCATGTAGGCATATGAAGGAGTGCATTGCAGTCACGGGGTAGCTGTGACTGCAATGCAGATGGATAATAAAAGTGTTAGTCTTGGACATGTTAGTGTCCAAGACAGAGGTAGGGAAAACCTGCTTTGGATGTCGGGTTTGAAACAGATTGCAGTATGATAGTGTTGCTGTCATGATCCAGCGTGGATCTGACAGATTAAATGGATAAGTGAACCTTTTTTCCTTTGGCTAGGTGCCAAAGTGATGTGATTGCCCCCGGTGGCCAGTAGAATTATTACACGTGGTGTAGTTCATTCTAAGTTGCCCCGTGGTGGTGAGTGGTAGTGCACTTTAGTTTCTTTGGTTTAGTGCACGTAATTCTAAATCAGGTGGGAGGCTCTTTAAAAGAGTTCAGGTGGGTTTGATGACTGTTGGTGATATTGTGTGTTAGTCTTTCACAAGGAAGCCTGGGTGAAAGAAGGAGCTGAACATGAGTCCTGCGCAGCCCAGCCAGAGGGGACGAGTGGCAACTAGGTGGTCTGCAAGAAGGGCTGGCATGGCTTGGTGGAGTCACAGTTTATGGTGTCGGCAGGAAGTGCTTGCATGGCTTGGTGGAGTGACGACTATGGAGAGAGTTGCACTCAGCATGCGGGACTTGGTTGCTGAGAGCTGGACTCAAGCAAGCTTGACTTTTTGGGCAGGAGCTGAACTCATGTTTGGGACTCTGTTACTGGACAGCTGCAACTGGTGGTGGACTCTGCTCCAAGGCTGCACTATGGTGAAGGATCCAGTTATGGTGATGGATCCGGGTGGAGAAGATGCACCCAGGTGGTGGGCTCTGCTGCTAGGAGCGTACGCAACAGAGCAAAGCTAAGTGGTGTTTCCCCTGTATTGTCATTTTCCCTCATGTGTGTTTAGTGCAGTGGTGGGATTAATTTCCGCACCGACCAATTCCCTAGTGAGGGTTTAGGTTCAGGGCGAGCTAGGGTTTTTAGGTTCCTGTGCGCCGCCCGGTGCGGAACCGGCCTAGGGAACGTTAGGAGTGCAGGGACACTGGCTCAGGGGAGTACAGGAGGTCTCCACTTCCCTATTCCTATTTGCAGGGCCCACCATTGTTAATGTTACCCAGGTTCCCCTTTATTATTTAAATTCGCCTTACTGGAGGCGGGGTTTCCAGACTACTTTATATATACGTGTAATATCTAAATTCGCCAGTTGGAGGCGGTGTATCCAGCTGCACGTCCTATTATTTAAATTCGCCCAACTGGAGGCGGTGTATCCAGGGTCACGTGTGTCATATGGTTTCGCCTTGCGGTACTCGCTGCGTCCAGACACACGTGACCGTGACAGTTGCAGTCTGTTCCATTCTGGATCCAGGTTTTCCATGTGGCTGAAAGCCACAGGTTTCTGTGCTAAAAGCTCTGCAGGAAAGGTTTAGTGAGGTCTGAGAAAGTCTGAGTGAGAACTTAGTAGGTCTCAGGTGTGTCAAGGCCAGAGTGAGGCCTGGCAACACGCAGCGTACACAGAGATGCAAGTCGTCCATGGTGACTGGTCTTGGATGTGGACAGTCCTGTGCCCGGAGGTGGATGTCCTGTGCCCGAAAGAAGACTGGCGTGTGTAACGATTGCAAAACAGGTGGATATGATGCCCGGCTGCGATCCGGAGGATATCCTGGACTGTGTACAGCTGTGTGAGTAAGAGACTGTGATGCAGTGGTGCAAGACACCCACGGGAACTAGTCAGAGTCGGATTAGCTTGTGTAGTGCCTGCAACATGTAATGCTGTGTGAATAGAGTCTTGGATAAGGCGCATAGACACCCACGGGAACTAGTCATAGGAAGACTGGCGAGTTTAGTGTCTGTAAAATGAACATTGCCGTATAATATATATTCTGCAAATGGTGAAATGGATACTAGCTATATGCACTGAAATTATATGCACTTGTGTCGATTGGACTTTTAATGCTTTGAGGAAACACATTAAAGAGACTTTTTGCATTTGAATTTTGTGGGTCACTGCCTTTTCACTGCGTATGGTGCTACCGCTGCCTTACAGAATGAATAACATATACTTGACAACTTGACTGATTAGTAGATTGTCCACCTTACATTGTCCATCCATTATCCGTCAGCATGATCTTCCATTACCTGGTACATACTTATGCAGTTATGTAATGATTAACTTAAAGCGGCTGAGAGGTTAATTCCCAAGATTCAGATCTCATAGTGGGAGTCTGGTAAATGTCTAATTGTTGAGAGCAGACCTCTGACGTAAGCATCCTGCACTCCTTCCCTCCACACATTGGATGTCCCCCTCCTGATCCTCACCATGGAGTTGGCAGCACATAACCCCCAGTGGTGGGCACATTTGGAAATGGTTATATAAAGTGATGGGCGAAGTTGAGAAGCATCTGCTTCAAGGTGGATTCTGTTACCCAGCTGAAGTGTCATGATCCCAATGCAGGTTTTTGAGCTGCACACCGGGGGTTAATGTCTGGAGCTCTGTGCAGGTTTTGACCTGCACACTTGGGGTTAATGATTGTGGCCTCTTTCTGGTTCTGGGAGAGCTTCATAAACCCCTGGGTAGCTTCAATCCCTGCCAGTTATACGTTTGCCTTTGGTCTAGTGTGCTGACCCCCATGTGCCTGTTTATTGCTATAGCTTGTTTATATGGTTCTGACCCGATTCTGTTTCCCGTTGTGAGTTTGCCTGTTGATTTTGTACTGCGTTATTATCTGTGTATGACCCATTGCCTGTGACCTGATTACTCTCTGCTCGCCCCTCTGGTACCTTGCAGCTATCTCTGTGTGTGACTCATTGGCTACGTCCTGACTATTCTCCCTGTCTATGCCCCTTGGTAACTTTGTCTCACAGTTACTCTGCTAGGAATTGTCTTGCAGCTCCTAGCTCTGTGGAGTTTAAGCCACGCCCCTAGCAGTCACGTGCTTCAGGTCCTGCAGCTCTGAAGTACGCATCTATTCGGTTGCTGCCCGCTCCACAGGTAGCTTTGAGCACGCTTTTGCTTACTCGGGGCATGCGCACTGGCTCAGTGAGCAAGTTCAGTGCGGTGTCTTTGACATTATAACTGGCCTACAATTTTTTTTTTCTCTCCTCACTTCTGCAGCATGGACCCAATGTGTGCTTTATCTGAGCAGGTGAGAAGCTTGTCTCAGTCACTGCAGAAGCTTAGTTTGGAACACCAAGCTCTGGCCCAGTCCCAACGGCGGGTTGAGGACTCAGTTCAGGGGGTACTTTCCGCTGGCTTCCAGCAGGTGGGGAATAGAGATGTCATTTTAGTCCCACCTGAATCCCCGGTTAAATTGCCAGATATATTTTCTGGTAACAAGGATGATTTCAGGGCATTTAAGGAGGGCTGTAAGCTTTTTTTTTTCTTTGAGACCCCGCTCCTCTGGGGATGAGAAACAGAGGGTGGGGGTGGTGAAGTCCCTGCTTAGGGGGTCCCCACAAGCCTGGGCATTCTCGCTTTCCTCTTCTGCCCCTGAGAGAATGTCTGTGGATGCATTTTTTGAAGCCTTAGGGCTTATTTATGATGAGCCTGATAGAGTGCGGTTGGCTGAGGACAAAATGATGAGTGTCTGTCAGGGGGAGCACTCGGCCGAATGGTTCTGTACTGAATTCAGACGTTGGGCAGCGGAAATTTCCTGGAGTGACGCCGCCCTGCGGGGGCTGTTCCACAGAGGCCTGTGTGAATGTCTGAAGGATGCTTTGGCACTTCATCCTCCGCCTGACTCCCTGGAGGATGCCATGGTCCAAGCGGTTCGCATGGATCGCAGGCTGCGGGCTAGAGGCATTATGCAATGGGAAACGCCCTTATTCTTCAGTGGAGATGAGACCCAGACTCTTCCTATGGCTATGGAGGTGAACGCTGTCACCTGTGAGGGAAAGGAAAGAAGACACCGCCGGGAAAAGCAGTTGTGCTTCTATTGTGGGAAATCTGGACATTGGAAGAAGGACTGCCCCTCCTGTCCGTCATCCTCCAAGATGGCGGGAAACGACTAGGTCTGGGTAGTAATCGAGGAGGCTACCCAGACCTTCAGGTACAATTTTCCTCATGTGCAAAAATGGTGCTGCAGGTGGAACTGGAACTTGGTTATGGTCCTGTTCAGACTACTGCTTTTATTGACTGCGGTTCGGCTGTGAACCTGATTGATACCAAGGTTATGACTCTTTATAAGATAGGGACAGTCAGGCTTCACGATCCTGTTAAACTTGTGGCAATTGACTCATCTCTTCTTACCCAAGACGGTATTTGTTGCAGGTCTGAACTTTTTTCTCTAAAAGTGGGTTCCACTCATGTGGAGAAACTAAGTTGTCTGGTGGTAGATAACTTGCCTGCAGGACTGGTACTGGGGATGCCTTGGCTTCAACACCATAATCCTACCATTGATTGGGTTACAGGGGAAATCACTCAATGGGGATGCAATAGTAAATGTGGTAACCAGGGACATCTTGTTAACGCTGTTAAATCAGTGTCTGTGTCGTCTGTCGATCTGGAAGGTATTCCGGAGTACCTGAAAGATTTCGAAGACGTTTTTTCCGAAAGTGAGGCTGAGGCGCTGCCACCACATAGACCCTATGATTGTGCAATTGATTTAGTATCCGGAGCCAAGTTACCTAAGGCTCGATTGTTCAATTTGTCTGGGCCTGAGCGCCAAGCCATGAAGGAGAACATAGCTGAGAGTCTCCGCAAAGGGCATATCAGGCCTTCTGTGTCACCTGTGGCAGCAGGGTTCTTCTTTGTGAAGAAAAAAGATGGTGGTTTGCGGCCGTGCCTCGACTTTCGGGAACTGAACAAGATAACGGATAGGAACTCTTACCCACTTCCCCTCATTCCAGACTTATGTAACCAGTTAGCTGGGGCCCAATGGTTCTCCAAGTTGGATCTGCGGGGGACCTACAATCTGATAAGGGTTCGGGAAGGGGACGAGTGGAAAATAGCATTCCTCACATCAGAGGGACTCTTCAAGAACCTGGTAATGCCATTTGGGTTAACTAATGCACCCGCTATTTTCCAAAATTTCATCAATGTTGTGTTTTCTGATCTGATAGGCCGTTTTGTTATTATTTATTTGGATGATATTTTGGTGTATTCCCCGGACAGTCAATCTCACTTGCAACATCTAAAGACTGTTCTCCAGAGACTCAGGGAGAACCAATTGTTCGCCAAACTGGAAAAATGTTTGTTTTTTGTACAGGAGTTGTCTTTTTTGGGGTTGATTGTGTCCTGTGAGGGGTTTCGTATGGATCCTAAGAAGGTGCTGGCGATCGCTGACTGGGTTCAGCCTCGAGATCTCAAGGGGCTCCAGCGCTTCTTAGGATTTGCGAATTATTACCGGAGATTCATTAAAGGTTTCTCACAAGTGGTTAAACCACTCACGGATCTTACCCAGAAGGGAGCTGATGTAAAAAATTGGTCTGTACTCGCTAAGGAATCCTTCTCAGCAATTAAGAAATGTTTTATGTCTGCCCCGGTGTTGGTGCAACCTGACCCGTCCGAACCATTCATTGTGGAGGTGGATGCTTCTGAAGTGGGGGTGGGGGCTGTGCTGTCCCAGGGTCCGGCCACCCTTACCAATCTCAAACCCTGTGCCTTCTTCTCCAAGAAGTTCTCTTCAGCTGAGAAAAACTATGATGTAGGCAATAGAGAACTTCTTGCGGTCAAGCTGGCATTTGAGGAATGGAGGCACTTTTTGGAAGGGGCGGCTCACCCTATCACGGTTGTCACGGATCACAAAAATTTGGCATACCTTGAATCTGCTAAGAGGCTTACTCCTAGACAGGCCCGTTGGTCACTTTTTTTTTTCACGATTTCAGTTCTCAATTACTTTTCGACCAGGATCCAAAAATGTTAAAGCGGATGCCCTGTCCAGAAGTTTTGATCCAGTGTCTCCCCCTGAGCCGCCGTCCTCCATTCTTCCCCCAGGGGTGGTAGTGGCGGGGGTCTCAACTGAGTTGGAACAAGAAATCCTAAGGGCTCAGGCCCTAGCTCCGGCAACCAGGCCAAGTGATAAACTGTTTGTTCCAGATTCATTGCGGCCTAGACTTCTGCAGGAGTTTCATGATTCTAGGCTGAGTGCTCATCCAGGTATCACGGCCACTAGAGAGGCAGTAACCAGGGGTTTTTGGTGGCCTTCATTAAGGGCCGATGTCAAGGAATTTGTTTCTGCTTGTGGCATGTGTGCCCGTTCCAAAAGCTCGCATAACCGACCGGCTGGGGAACTCATACCTTTACCGGTTCCTGATAGGCCATGGACTCATCTTTCCATGGATTTTATTACCGGTCTTCCACCTTCCAGGGGCAATACCGTGATCTGGGTGGTGGTGGACAGGTTTTCTAAACAGCCCATTTCATTCCCTTGGCAGCATTACCTTCAGCAGAAACATTGTCAAGGTTGTTTGTGCAGCATGTGGTCCGATTGCATGGGGTACCCCTGAATGTTGTGTCTGACAGAGGTGTGCAGTTTGTGGCCAAATTTTGGAGGGCGTTCTGTATGAAATTGGGCATCTCACTCTCCTTCTCGTCGGCATATCACCCGGAGAGCAATGGTCAGACGGAACGCACCAATCAATCCCTGGAACAAATTCTCAGGTGTCTGACCTCCGCCAGACAGGAGGATTGGTGTGATGCATTACCGTTGGCTGAATTTGCTTTTAACAACCGGGTGAGTCAGTCCACCAACATGTCCCCATTCCTGATTAACTATGGCTTTAATCCGCATTTTGGGGAGTTTTCTCGGGTGGATTCCGGTTGTCCAGGAGCAGAGGGGTCTGTTCAACGGTTAAAAAACCTCTGGGCTGAAGTCTGGCGTAATATCTCTCGGGCCCAGGGGAGATACAAATATTTTGCGGACAAAAAGAGAGCCTCGGGAGACATGTTTCAGGTGGGAGAGAAGGTTTGGCTCTCCACGCGTAACATCAACTTGAAGGTACCATCAGTTAAGTTGGGACCAAAGTTCATTGGTCCGTACGAGATTATGGAGATAGTCAACCCTGTGGCATATAGGTTGCGTCTCCCCGCCTCCTTAAAAATATCTAATGTGTTCCATAAGTCTCTGTTGAAACCAGCAGGATCTGTCAAAGAGAACTCTGAGACTGTTGTTCCTCCAGTGCTGGTGGAGGGTCAATTGGAGTATGAGGTCGGACACATTGTGGACTCTCGACGGGTGCGCCGCTCTTTGCAGTACCTGGTCCACTGGAAGGGATATGGACCAGAAGAGCGCTCATGGGTCCCTGCTCATTCGGTACATGCGGATCGCCTGGTTCGGGCGTTCCATGCCAAGTACCCGGGGAAGCCTGGGGGTCCAGAGGCCCCCCGTTGAGAGGGAGGTACTGTCATGATCCCAATGCAGGTTTTTGAGCTGCACACCGGGGGTTAATGTCTGGAGCTCTGTGCAGGTTTTGACCTGCACACTTGGGGTTAATGATTGTGGCCTCTTTCTGGTTCTGGGAGAGCTTCATAAACCCCTGGGTAGCTTCAATCCCTGCCAGTTATACTTTTGCCTTTGGTCTAGTGTGCTGACCCCCGTGTGCCTGTTTATTGCTATAGCTTGTTTATATGGTTCTGACCCAATTTTGTTTCCCGTTGTGAGTTTGCCTGTTGATTTTGTACTGCATTATTATCTGTGTATGACCCATTGCCTGTGACCTGATTACTCTCTGCTCGCCCCTCTGGTACCTTGCAGCTATCTGTGTACGACTCATTGCCTGTGACCTGACTACTCTCTGCTCGCCCCTCTGGTACCTTGCAGCTATCTCTGTGTGTGACTCATTGGCTACGTCCTGACTATTCTCCCTGTCTATGCCCCTTGGTAACTTTGTCTCACAGTTACTCTGCTAGGAATTGTCTTGCAGCTCCTAGCTCTGTGGAGTTTAAGCCACGCCCCTAGCAGTCACGTGCTTCAGGTCCTGGGGCTCTGAAGTACGCATCTATTCGGTTGCTGCCCGCTCCACAGGTAGCTTTGAGCACGCTTTCGCTTACTCGGGGCACGTGCACTGGCTCAGTGAGCAAGTTCAGTGCGGTGTCTTTGACATGAAGGATGTCTGGGAAGTAGCAAATGTTATTGATAGTAATTATACTCACATGGATGATGCATACCTACTAACCTTGCACCTCACTAGGCGGCAGAGTTACCCAGATACATGGAAGATCTTTGTAGACATTTTCCTCCTTTCCTTAACAAGCTCTTGACTGTAAACTAGTTGTAGACTTTCCTACTTGCTGATTGAAAAATAGGTTGGGCCTCTCTATATTTTACAGTACTTTATGGGCTATGGAAATTATCTTTTTGCAAAAGAGTTATTCAAGACTGTAAGTAAGGCTTGATTTTTATTTAAAGACAGCGCCACTCGTGTCCATGGGTTGTTACTTGCATTATAGACTAGGTGAATGGGACAGGACTGTAATGCTAGACACAGTTCATAGATGAGAGCAGCATAGTTTTTGGTAAAAAAAATTGACTTTTTTTCTGTATTTTTGTGCAATTGTAGCAAGGTGACACGGGGTGGTAGTCATAGCCGAGTCCACTAGGTCACAGTCAGTGAGCACCCCGGCCTCTTGCATATGAAATGACAGTTCTAGTCCCAGCCCCGGGTTACAGTGGGTTACCTCAGTCATGCAGCTGTCCTACATACGGGAATGGCATCCTCCAGATGAACTACACGGCACACTTTGTAAGGCCCAAGAGTGGCAACTTGTATTTAATAAAGATAATGAAGATGTAGAGAAAGAAAAGTGCGACTCCTGATCTGTCGCTAGTCACAGCAATGGCTGCAGTAGAGGCAATAACCCCCAGTAGGCTCTCCGGAACTCACTGTCTCTGATGGGGCAAACTCACTGCCCGATAGTCCACTGGCAGCTTGTAGTCCCCAGCCGGGGGTACTTTCCCTCTGTCTCAAACGGGGACGCACATGTGCCCCAGATGGGGGCTTCCTCTGTCCCAGATGAGGGCACACCTTTGCCCCAGATGAGGGTCTCCTTCTGTCCCAAGAGAGGACACACCTAGGCCCCAGGTGGGGGTCCTTTATGTCCCAGACGGGGACAGACCTCTTGCCTCAGATGCTGCCTGAGCTCTCACCCAGAAGCAGGAGCTTCATGCTTCTTTGAGGCTGCTGGACCAGCCCCCTTTTTTAACCTCTTATATCCCTAACCTAACATACATTACAATAGACAGCGGTGATACAATAAGACAAGGCAAACACAGCACATACCTCAATACATACAGTAAACATTAGAGGGCAATACACATTAATGACCACATACAGGGAAAGAGAGAGGGAGCAGCTGAGGGTCTCCGCCACTTCCTTACACAATCACTTACACCATCCCCCTAGTGCCTTAATTTCTTGTTTTAAACAGCACCCCAAATTTAGTGATTGTAAGTAGTCAAGAGCGTTAACTAGGGGCGCACATGTTTTACATGCAACCTTTGCATCTGCACTTTGGCCCTGTAGGCAAAGCCAGTCCACGACTACACGGAGTATGTTGGCTTCTCTACTGAGCGCCCACCACACTGCTCCTAACAGGCCACAACCAAGGTCTGCGAGAACCAAAATATTGGCCATCTTGTAAAGTGTGGTATCCGTTAACATGACATCAGTAATATTTTCTTCGCTGCAACTAAGGAATGTTGTGGTTTTTCAAGCATTATTACCATGTCTATTCTACCATTGAGCACCACCATTAACCAGGAGTGCCAACCATCACCTTTCCCAACTATATGACCTCTTTTTATCTACTAGACAGTATGTCAGGGCTACATTAATGATGTTCACCTAATAGACATTACAGCATAACAATAATCACATAGATCATAACAGATACCAAGAGGAAAGAGGGCCCTGCTCGCAAGCTTACAATCTATGAGGAAAAGGGGAGACATGAAAGGTGGGTGGTAACAGTTGCCCTGATTGTATGGACCAGCCATAATGTTAAGTGTGTAACAGTACAGACACAGAGGGCTAATAGATGCATAAAGCATGTGGGAACATGATGCGGGGAACCTGGTTATGGTAAAAACTTTTGGCTGTGCCACACAGGGATAGATTAGGTTAATGTGTTGAGGCAGTAGGCCAGTCTGAATAAATGAGTTTTCAGGGCACGCTTAAAATTGTGGGGATTGGGGACTAATCGTAATGACCTGGGAAGTGCATTCCAAAGAATTGGCGCAGCACGTGTATAGTCTTGGAGATGGGAGTGGGAGGTTCTTATTATTGTGGATGCTAGCCTCAGGTCATCAGCAGAACGGAGGGCGTGGGTAGGATGGTATACTGAAACAAGGGAGGAGATGCAGGGTGGTACTGAGCCATGAAGAGCTTGGGGGTGAGGGTAATAAGTTTGTACTGGATTCTGGAGTGGATGGGTAGCCAGTGTAATGACTGGCACAAGGTAGAGACATCGGTGTAACGATTGGCGAGGAATATGATCCTGGCAGCAGCATTCAAGACAGATTGGAGGGGGGAGAGTTTGGTAAGAGGGAGACCGATTAGAAGAGAGTTACAATAGTCGAGATGAGAATGAATAAGAGCAACAGTAAGAGTTTTTGCGGAGTCAAAAGTAAGAAAAGGTCAAATTCTAGAAATGTTTTTGAGGTGCAGATAACAAGAGCGAGCCAGTGATCGGATGTGGGGGACAAAGGAAAGCTCGGAGTCAAGCATGACCCCAAGACAGCGGGCATGTTGCTGGGGAGTAATAGTGGAACCACACACGGAAATGGTAATGTTGGGTATAGGTACATTAGTAGTGGGAGGAAACACAAGGAGTTCAGTCTTTGACAGGTTCAGTTTCAGATGTAGTGAGGACATGATGTTAGACACAGCGTTTAGACAATCGCTGGTGTTTTCTAGAAAGGCAGCCGTGATGTCAGGAGAAGAAGCATATAATTGGGTGTCATCAGCATAGAGATGGTACTGGAAACCAAATCTACTGATTGTTTGACCAATAGGGGCAGTGTACAAAGAGAAGAGGGGGCCTAGGACTGATCCTTGAGGAACCCCAACAGCAAGGGGAAGATGAGAGGAGGAGGAGTCAGCAAAAGATACAGTAAAGGAGCGGTCAGAGAGATAGGAGGAGAACCAGGAGAGAACGGTGTCCTTAAGGCCAATGGAACGGAGCATAGTGAGGAGGAGCATGGACTTATGAGGGAGGCTATGACAACCAGCTTCAGAAAGGTAGCAAGAAATCCACAAACTGTTGTAGCACCTGTCCTGGTCCAGTGCCTCTCTCCTGGCCTCCATCCGTGTCATCTCTCTGTTTTCCACAAGAATGAATACCGGTATTGTCTTGATCACTATGGGGGAGTCATAAATTATCATACACCGCCAGACCTCACCGGAGTTTCAAGTTAGTGTTATTGCAATGGTTCTGTGTACCACACTGTCCAGATCCAGATACTCTCTGACCTTTCTCCTTCAAAGTCATACATGGTACCTTCTTTCTGGACACTTTGATATTGACCTCTGCGCCATCTCCTGTTAATGTCTTGGTCCTTCCCTGATCGTTCTGTACGATTATGACTGCTTTCCCACCATTGGCTTTTGGCCCATCTGCACCACCACCATGTCACTGCCTGGCATCCTTAACAGAGCACTCGCTACTGCCAATCAGAGATTATTTGAGTGGACCAAGACCAACACCTGGGGATGCAAATAGAGAAGTCTATTCCTCCATGAGGGTGTTAACAGGGGTAGGGGTATTCCCATTTCAAACATTTATGTCATATCCACAGCTGTAGGTCCTACATCTGGGATATTAAGAAAGGGGGTTTCATCATACACAGCTGTGAATGAAGCTGAAACTTTTGCGTGGAGATTTTCATAACTCCTATAGAACTAGGCGTTTATGGTGGCTCAAGGCAGGTATAGACTATCAGACATTTATGGCTTATTTTGTCAATATATCATACATTGCTGAGATGGGAATACCCTTTTACGGGTGAAGAATAAGATTCTCAAAGACTCAACATCGAGGTTCATTCTCGTCAAACCAGTTGTGACATTAGAGGTTGACCTTCATCACACATGTTCTCTCTGCAGTCTGTGTCCACCTCTGGGGTCATCGCGATGTGAGAGTGATATGAATAAGTTTACCATAACCATTTTTGGGATAATGAGAAGGATCTCTGTCCCCCTTCGTTTTGTTCTAGGACATAAATTCTCTTCATCATCCACTTCTCTTTTATTTCGGATGAGAGAAACATTCCATGACCCAACACATTCTTGCTTTATTTAAAACACATTTTTTCTATCCTCCACTTTTGCTTATTTCCATGTGGGAGAGAAGTCTCACAAATCAGATATGTTTGGGTCATTTTTCAATCTCTCCTATCCTTTCATATCACCAAGCATCTACAGTGAAGCCAGAATAGGTTAGTTCAAACCGAATATATGCATGAAAATAGCCTCTACAGAGAAAAAGAGGACTGGAACTCAAGTGAGAAACTTCATCCATTAAACCTCCTGTCAGTTGCGTGTCACATGGCCAAACCAATTGTCTCCTGATCTGCTCCAATTAAGGGAAAACATTCTGAAACATGCATTTGCTAATGAAGTTCCTGGTTTGGCTTCTTATACCAAGTCATGTGGTAAGGCCCTTTTAAAGGAACAATATTGAGTTGTAGGATTGCTACCTAATAGGTGACACTTAAGTTCCTGTCCTTTTCCTCTCTGAATAGGTTATTTGCATATTTAAATTCTCAGAGGAGCATTGCATGGCCTACAAGACTCCACCAGGAGAAACTTTATTTCTTAAACTACTGAATATAAGGGGACTGTTACTTGAAGAAAAGGGGTCACTCATAAAGGGCGTACTGTGGGTTGAAACTAGAGGTTTTGCTTAAGGTAAATTACAAAAAGCTCCTCTACCTTGACCATGATATTAAGCTACAAGGTCAGAGGAGTATGTATCATTAGAGGTATCCAAGAGGTAGTAGTACTTGTAGGCCCTAATGGTTCCATGTAGAAAGGTTCAGTTCACTTAACCACTTCCACTGAACCTGTCTATGATCTTCTTGATCCATAAGCTTAGGAATGCTTGCAAACATGAACCTACACATGTCAATATGGGTCACCTTCTACTGTAAATGGGAAGAATGGGCCATGAATCGGCCTTAACTTTCAGGATAGGAAGACTTAGTTGTACAAGGGTAAAGGGCAAAGGTAAAGGGGTGTTACCATAGTGAATGCAAGAGCTGAAGTTAGACCCGTGCCCCGGAGCTTAGAGGAATCCAAAAGGTCCAGATGGCCCATATGAAACCACCAACCCCATTAAAAACCTTTGCTAGTTTTGGCCCATATGAAATGACCAGCACCATTAAAGACCAGTACTAGTTGGAAGATCTATTAGAGGTTACACCTTGGGGCCCATAAACTTCAATAATTCACCAATGCAAAAATGTAACTCAAAGTTTTCATGGCCCCAAATCAAAATTAATAAAAGGACAGTTCACCTACCATGTGCCATTTTAAATACTCATGACCTTGGATACTAGGGACTCTAGTCCAGGAGTACAGGACTCATAGGGCTAACACCTGGATGTTGAATTGATGAAGATATTAAGATGTTGCTTCTGGCGCCTCCTCTGGGCATCATAGAGCATGTGCAGAGTAAATAAAAAATAAATATTTCGCAGCTGGAGATTAAGTATTATGACATTTCCATGGCATAAAAAAAGGAATTGTCTTATTTTACAAAAAAAAAAGTTCCACTACTCCTATGTATTTTGGCAGTCACAACAAATTCAAGGAAAACTCTGCACATGTTTGATGATCCATCCATTGTCAATTCCCCTGTGATACTTCAGGTCATGAGGAAGCCCCCTGATCTCAGACTGAGTCTACAGACACTTTGAGGAGGAGATAGACATTCCGCAGTCAGTGCCAACATGTCATTCCCAGGGGATCCCTTCACAGCTGAACATTTCCTTGTGTCAATGAAATGAGATAAGCATAAATCTCCATTACATCATTAGGTCTTGAGAAGTCAATCTGTCCAATGCAAGCAAATTCGCCAGCATTTAAGGACAGAGGCATGTCCACGGATGCATCTAAGGTGAATAATGAAGCACTATTGAAAATAGTCTTGATTAAAAATATGACTGTTTTGCGTACGCAGCTTCTTTGCAGTCTTATGTATCTCTGAGTCTAGTCTGATCCTTCAGTCGTGTCCCCACATATGTGTCCTCTCGTTGTAATATATAGTAAGTTACAAGAAATAGGGGACAGATTAAAATAAGTGAAACTGCAGGATCAGACTACACAGGGTTTTCTTGCAGTCTGTTACCATGGAGACAAATATAAATTTGTTTAAAGGAGCTCCACTATGATCTTGAACTGCACTCAGAGGTGTTAATTTACAGGAGTTGGTCCTCAGGCGCATTTTGATAGAAAAAAATCAAACTGTGCTTTACTCGTCATCTGTAGGTAAAATTCTTGGTCCCCGGGCACAGTTTGGTAAAAAAAACAAAAAAACTATGCTTTACACAACATCCCCAGGTTCACATGTGAGTCTCCGACACTGCTCCCGGAGTCTATTATTGGCTGTGGTGCTGATGTCACGTCCGCAGCCAATCAGTGAGATCGGCAATTCCGTGCCTACCCGAGCAGAGCTGTGTTGAGCTTACTGATTAGCTGCCTCACTGTCGACATGATGTCAGCCATCCAGCCAACACCGGACATTGGGAGCAGCAGCTCAGACTCACCAGTGGACCAGGGTAGGGTGAGTAAGTATCATGTTTTTCATGCCACATTGTAGTTGGGGGATAAAGATTTTCTGAAAGGGGACAAAACCTTTAAACTCCAGTTCTCTAATGCCTAATCCCAAAATTTGATACTTATCCTCTGCTAAAACGCTGCTTAAGGAGAACAGAGGTCCACAAAATAGGTAATAAGTACACAATCACTGGTACTCCACCAATCAAGAAAATCGGGGTGCCATGTTTCTAACTAAATGTGCTGCACCACATCATCCAATTTTACGGGTTCTAGCTCTGTGCTCCCATAGACTTTGAAAAGAGCAGCCCCACATGGCCAACCATCAGTCAATTCAAACTGGAAACATGGGACCCCATTTTTGTGATCTGTTGGACCACTGAGCCAACAATCGGACACCTATCACCTCTCCAGTGGGTGATATGCTGTGTATGGGCAATAAGAATCAACTTTTAATTCTCACTTCTCCCCCTTTAATTCTATCCATGCTTATTGCCAAATGGGCTACAAGAGAGGGAAAAAAAGGGTAATCTCTTTTTCAGCTTTTCCAGTCAAAGCATTTTCAAATTCCAATCTCTCAGCTTGTAACTATCATAGACATTCCGGTGCTATAAATCACTGACTGTTTCCTCCAGACCCCCAGCGCTATCTGAAAACTTTAAGTGATGGAAGGAATCTGCTGAAAGATTTTTCGTCTGTCCCTTAAGGCCTGGCAGGAAGCTGTTCAAAATTGTAAAACTGTGTCGACATACATATTATTTACTCTTAGTTTTGCAGGACAAAGGCTGATTTCACACTAGCGTTTTTTTGCGCTGCGTTTTTGCGCATACATGTGCATGCGTCCTTTTCCCCTATCTTTAACATGGGCGTGCATGGTCTAGCGTTTGCACGCGTTCGTATGCGTTTTACGTGCGCATGCGTTTTTTTGTAGTGTGCACCCAGGCGCGCCGGACGCTACCTGTTGCATTTTTGTTCCGTCCAACCTGTCTCAAAAAAACACATGCACACGGAATGCACACGGAATGTGCAAAAAAACACTTTACAGTCTATGGGAACGCAGATGTGCGCATGGACATGCGCACGTCTGCTTTTAAAAACGCATGCGTTTTAAGAGTAAAAATGGCTAAAAAATGGTTAAAACACATGTGCAAAAAAGCAGCAAACGCATACAAAACGCATGATGCGTTTTTTGTATGCGTTTGCACTGCGCAAAAACGCAGCGCAAAAAACGCTAGTGTGAAACTAGCCAAAGAAGCCGATATTGAAAAACCTTGGCCATTTAAAGGGTAATTCCATAATAAATAAATATTACCTATGTTGCTTATTATAGGCTTGCCTTACTTTTTGAATGTGGATGTTATACATAAACGGGTAGTAAATATTAAAAACACTGAAGTAAAAACATGAAGGTGTTTCCCACTGTTTGTTTTTGGGGCTCATACCGCTCAGAATGAATAAAATCGGTTTGATGTTGTTTCTGAAAAGTTAAACAAGTGTCATGTGATTACAATGCGATTTTTATCACCTAGCATCCAAATGACATCCATTTGATATGCGTATACAACCCATATGCAATGTGATTTTAACATGAACTTTTACAAAGAAGAATTTTCTATGTCATAGCTACAAATATGTGAGGGACACATATAATTAGTACAGTGCATGTGCAGCTTACTGTACATGTATTTAATCAATAAATTACTGAAAAAAATGGGGTGGGGTCCATCAAAATTTTGTTAACTAGCAGAGGGAAAGCGGACAGCTGAGGGCTGATTTTTATAGCCTAGAAAGGGGGTAATAATAACCAGCAAAGGCTGGGCCGATATTAATAGGTTAGGAAGGGGCACCCTCCCAGACTAAAAACATCAGCTCTCAGCTGCCCCAGAAATGGCGCATCCATAAGATAGGGTAATAGTAATGGGGTTTATGTCAGCTTGGTGAGTATAACTTTGCCTTCTTATTTTTATTTAAAAAAGGTGTCAGTGTCTTTATTTCAATTAAAGGGCTTTATTCTGCGTGTTTTTTAATTTACAATATGACTATGGAGTTAGTAATGGGGGTGTCTTATAGATGCCTCTCCATTGTTAACCCCTCGGCTTGATATCAGCTGCCAATACAAAGCTGATATCAACACCAATACTATTACCCAACTTGCCTTATGCCTTATGGTTTCGCCATTTCTGGGGCAGCTGAAAGCTGTTTTTAGTTTGAGAGGGGATCGAAATCCATGACCCCTTTCTAGGCTATTAATATCAACCCACAGCTGTCTGCCTAGACTATGCTGGTTATTAATTAAAGGGGAGCTCCTATGACTTTTTTGGAGGGTGTTCTCCATTTCAAGAACCAGTAAAGGCTGAGTATACAGTTGTGAGCTGATATTAACCCCTTGACTTGCATTGGACATCTCCCCCGCTTTGATGAGGGCTCCGGCGGTGAGCCCGCATCAAACCCGGGACATGTCAGCTGTTTTGAACAGCTGACATGTGCCTGCAATATGCACAGGTGGAATCACGATCCACGTGATCGGGGGTTAGCAATGCGTTGGCATAAATACCAGAGGTCTCCTGGAGACCTCTATGGTTGTTGATGCCTGATTGCTATGAGTGCCACCCAGTGGTTGGCACTCATAGCAATGCTGTATTTCTGCTACATATAGGTGATCTGAGCATTGCCTATATGTAGCAGAGCCGATTGAGCTTCTAGCCTCCCATGGTGGCTATTGAAGCATGCCAAAAGTTTTTAAAAAAATATGAAAAAAATAAAAAAAAACTAAAAGTTTAAATCACCCCCATTTCGCTCCATTCAAAATAAAACAATTAAAAAAAAATCACACATACACATATTTGGTATTGCTGCATTCAGAATCGCCTGATCTATCAATAAAAAAAAGATTAACCCGACGGCTAAACTGCCTAGCGAGAAAAAAAATCAAAACGCCAGAATTACGTTTGTTTGGTCCCTATGACATTGCATTAAAATGCAATAACAGGCGATCAAAAGAAAATATCTGCACCACAATGGTATTAATAAAAACTTCAGATCAGCTTACAAAAAATAAGCCTTCACACAACCCAAGATCGCGAAAAATGGAGACGCTGCGTGTCTCGGAAGATGGCGCAATTTTTTTTTTAACAAACTTAGGAATTTTTTTCACCACTTAGATAAAAGAGAACGTAGATATGTTTGGTGTCTATGAAGTCGTAATGACCTGGAGAATCATAATGGCAAGTCAGTTTTAGCATTTAGTGAACCTATCAATAAAGCCAAGCAAAAAACTAGTGTAGGATTGCACTTTTTTGCGTTTTCACCGCACTTGGAATTTTTTTCCTGTTTTGTAGTACACATCATGGTAAAACCAATGGTGTTGTTCAAAAGTACAACTCGTCTCGCAAAAAACAAGCCCTCACATGGCCATATTGATGGAAAAATAAAAAAGTTATGGCTCTGGGAAGAAGGGGAGGGAAAAATGAAAATGCAAAACCAAAAATACCCCTGGTCGTTAAGGAGTTAATAGCCTGGAAAGTTCCAGTTTTATTATCCCCTTTGGAGGCTATAAACATCTGCCCCAGCTGTCCACTTTCCCTATGCTGGTGGACAAAATTTTGGGGGATCATACGCCATTTTTTTCTGTAATTTAATGATTTATTAATTAAATACATGTACAATAAGCCAGACACTCACTGTACTAATTATATAAGTCACTGACATCTTTATTTCTATCTATTCTAGTCTGACTTGTCACGCTGTGATTTTACTGTACGTGGCGGTATTCTAGGAGATGGGTGTGTAAAAATCGGACAGCACACACATGATCTGTGTGCTGTGCGTTTTCTTTTTTTCGCACCCTTTGACTTGCATTATCGAGTCTTGTCCAATATACGAGGACAATCGCAGCATGCTGCAATTTTTTTTTGTCAGTCCGACCTGAGAAAAAATTGCAGATGAGCAGAGATTCAGAGAATAACACTAAGCATAGTGCAATACAATTTTTAGCACTTGTACATTTTCCTCGCAAATGAGTATGAACCCTCAGGGAACAAGTCACATTCACGGAACACACAATTGTCACAGCCCAATTTCTTGTATCAAATTTGATGAAAGGCATTAAAATTTTCTTGTCCCTTGAAAATGGATTCAAGGAAAATGAAGACAAAAACTGAAGGGTTAGTGATTTAGTACACTGATTTTATTCCATCAAATATCCATCTGGTGTACTGTAGACCTAGGCCCCGAAGAGTATGTTGAGACAGAGTTTTCTAGCTGAAAAATCCACGCAAAAAATGCTTTAAAAGACACATTTTTGGGAGCTTTCTTTAATACTGGTCTTGTGTATTGAGCATTTTTATTATTATTATTATTATGATTGACTAAGTTGTCAAATTTGAAGACCTTTTCTATAACATACTGTAAATATCCCCAAAAAATTATATGTGTTTTCTTTTTCCACTTGGAGAAAAAAACCTAAAGCAAAGGAAGAAAATCCAGAAAATCAGGAAATTGACGTGACATCAGTGGATGTCTGCTTTTGCTGCAGTCGGGGTCACATGATGCGGACTGAGTGAGCGTCAGTAGCGCCGTTCACTTGTGCATATGGATATGGCAGCAGAAGGTATTTAAAAAATACTTATTTAAAATGTTTAAATCAATGGACCACCTCTTTAAGTAAAATAGGTTACTTTTACTTTAGGTTTTTTCAAAAATATGTAGCGTAAAAAACTCACCAAAAATCCATCATGGGGGAACTTAGCTTAATAGTTATTCAAAGAGTTTTAGAAGTGTTTCTTTTATTATCTTGAAATAGATCCGCTCCAAAATCCATGTCAAGTAATTGTGAATATACGTTTTTGTTCACACAGTCTGTTGGTATGGATTTTTCTAGCTGAAAATTTTAAAAAGAAAACCATCTATTTAAATTTTGAGACTTTTTTGCGCTTTTTTTAATGTTGCTTTGTGTATGAGATTTTTTTTCTGATTCAGTAGTCTAATTTGGCTCTTTTCTCAAACAGAAATGCCACCAAAAAACAATACCCAAATAATCTTAATATTTTATGTGGTTTAGGGACATATATTTTTTCAACCAGAAAAATCCACATATCAAAAAACTCTGTGTGACCATAGGTTTCTTCCTGCTGTAAAAATTGGATCTTTTCAAGCAAGAGCTTCAGTAGATGATCTAAACCTGTATACCGAGAAGACAGGTTATGTGAATAAATTTCTTCATCATATCTATCAGCATTGATAGGGATGGATATGTAGTGGATTTTCCATTGAGGATGAGTCTCGCACGTCAATACCCGGCACTGCCACCCGCACTCGGATCAGAGCGTTCAGCTGCATGTATTTCTATGCATCTGAACACTCCAATCCGAGTGCTGGCGGCAGTGCCGGGTATTGATGTGCAAGACTCGTACGAGTATCTCGCATGTGAGTATGAGAACTAAAACTGCTGATAAAATCTGCAGGAATTCCCACCCATGTGGATTTAGCTTACGTTAAATGAGGATAAGTATTTACAAGTTTCCTATACATGAACATTTTAAGGTTTTAAGACGTAGACTCACCGAGGTCAGAACACTGCACAACACGAAGGTGACACTGGCATCCAAATGGACACAAGTCAATGGGGGGCATGCCATGGGGTATATCGGTAGGACCAACAAATCGAGGAGATAGAGTAAAACCTGACCCATCCTCATTTGCCTCGTCCTTCATCATTGTTAATCCATCATCCATTGAAAAGTCCCAGAATCCTCTTTGTTCAAATGGTAGTGCATGGCAGAGGATCGCCCAGGAACACAGGAGAAGTAAGCTCTTCATTATTCCAGTGATTACCTAAAAAGATAGCAGACAATCATTGATAAACTTATTTAATGTTGGACTGTTTGGTTGCTCTGAATTAATCCCTTATAAAGGCAGGCCTTGTGAGAGGTGGGACCCAACCTTGGTTGGTCCAATCCCTGATATTATTGGGTGCCAGGACTACCCTTTTGGGTATATGCACACTGAGAATTTTTGAAGAGGATGTAGGGAGTTTCTGCTCAGTTTCCACACCAAAATGTCCCAAAAACCCTCAGTAAGAACATACTCCTTCAAAGTAACAACATTAATAGAAGACGAGAGGATGGGAATTTGGTGAAAGGGTCATGGAAATGGGATGAATAGGCAATCGGGTACAAATCATGATTGCTCCATCTGCACCACTGGATGTAAACATCTTCTGATGAAGACGTCCTCCACTGTTATGTGTGTCTCTGTTGGAAGCGTAGTCCACTCCATGATCCAAAACCATTTTTAATTTTTTAGATGTTTCCAAAAGAGAAGGCTTATTTCATCATAATTACATAACTTCCAGAAGGAAGAAATATTGAGTCTTCCAATAATTTTTATAGTTTTATAATTGTCCAAGCCACACAAAAAAACAAACAGGAAAAGCAAAATTTTGCAATTCATTGCTGTCAAGTTGTCTTTAGATCTCAAAAATGTTTCTTTCCCTTGGTAACTATATAAGTAACTATTTGTGTATGCCGTGTGTTTTGGTGACCGAGGACATGGGGTAAATGTCACCATTGATGCCCAAACCATAATTAAAAGAAACTTTTGTTTTACATATGTGTCTATGAGTCTGTATGGTCGAGGTGAAAGACCTGCGTTCAAACTGGGTATTGTGGTCCGTATATAGACTGTGACGTACGCTCGTTAGGAGCAATATTGCAGCTCTATGGTCTGTCTCTGTGGTACATATGTCCATGTGCTAATTGGAGATCTCAAGAATGACTACAGTATAACTTCTTTGAAAAGTAAGAGGACAGCTTGTCTCTAGTCTGTGGTGTGACCCTTGCCTTAAATGACCATTCTGTAATGGAAAGTCCAGTAAAAAATAGCTGCAAAATTATAGCCTATGACCATCACAATTACAGGCACAAAATATCCAGGGAATGGTACTGTAATTTAAGAATGGCTATAATTTAGGAAAACTTGTTTAGTTTCATAATAATCAGTCACGATTGACCATAGATACACAGGTAAACACAGTCATCCACTCATTGCCAAGTTCTAAATGTGCTCCCTCTTTCTTAGTCTAGAAAAAAAATACTAAAGCACTAGGAAATGGAGCAAATTCTGTTTTAAAAGAAAAGGTAAAGATGATAATTACTTTATTACAGATTCTACCATTGGCCACTTTGTGCATGAATTTCCCAGTCAAGTATCAGTTGATAGTCACGACCAGTATGGAATATAGAGGCAAATGTCCAAGGGCCTTTCCTATCTAGGTATCTCATGCACTACCCTTAACATGACGTAACTTTTAAGTTTTTGATGCTTGGCTTTAGTACATAGAATCATAGAATCGTAGAGTTGGAAGGGACCTCCTGGGCCATCTGGTCCAACCCCCTGCTCAAAGCAGGATTCGCTAAATCATCCCAGTCAGATGTCTGTCCAGCCTCTGTTTGAAGACTTCCATTGAAGGAGAACTCACCACTTCTCGTGGCAGCTTGTTCCACTCATTGATCACGCCAACTGTCAAAAAGTTATTTCTAATATCTAATCTGTCTCCTCCCATTCAGTTTCATCCCATTGCTTCTAGACATGAAACTGTGCACTCATATCTGGGCTTTCTAAGTTAATTTTTTAGAAACAGGTGGAATTTTTTGGATACTCCATGATCCTGTTCCTTGCTCGCGTTATGATAGTTTTTGACTATTGTTTGATTAACCTGATATTTGTAACTTTTGATCCTTCACAAGTAACTTGTTTTTCCAAAACTATTATTTCTTCTCTTCCTTTTTTAACAAGTTTTAGGGCCTCCACAAAATAATTTTCACAGAGACACCATAAACCTGGACAGTGGGACATTGACCCTTACCACTTAGTAAACTGTGTTTGCTGACATAGCTGTAAACCTGAAGAAGACTGACTTGAGGCACAACAAACATCTGGCAGAATATAACTCAATGGTAAGGTACACATCTGATGAACCAGTAGATGAGTTATCAACTATGAGAATTATTACTTGTTTAACCCCTTCACCCCCAAGGGTGGTTTGCACGTTCATGACCGGGCCAATTTTTACAATTCTGACCACTGTACCTTTATGAGGTCATAACTCTGGAACGCTTCCATGGATCCCGGTGATTCTGACATTGTTTTCTCGTGACATATTGTACTTCATGTTAGTGGTAAAATTTCATTCAAATAACTTGCGTTTATTTGTGAGAAAAACGGAAATTTGGCAAAAATTTTGAAAATTTCGCAATTTTCCAACTTTGAATTTTTATGCCCTTAAATCACAGAGATACAGCACACAAAAAACTTGATAACTAACATTTCCCACATGTTTACTTTACATCAGCACAATTTTGGAACCAAAATTTTTTTTTGTTAGGAAGTTATAAGGGTTAAAAGTTGACCAGCGATTTCTCATTTTTACAACACCATTTTATTTTTAGGACCACATCACATTTGAGGTCACTTTGAGGGGTCTATATGATAGAAAATGCCCAAAAGTGACACCATTCTAAAAACTGCACCCCTTAAGGTGCTCAAAACCACATTCAAGAAGTTTATTAACCCTTTAGGTGCGTCACAGGAATTTTTTTGAATATTTAAAAAAAAAGAACATCTAACTTTTTTTCACAAAAAAAATACTTCAGGTTCAATTTTTTTTATTTTACCAAGGGTAACAGGATAAATTGGACTGCAAAAGTTATTGGGCAATTTGTCCTGAGTACGCTGATACCTGATATGTGGGGGGAACGACTGTTTCGGCGCATGGCAGAGCTCAGAATGGAAGGAGCGCCGTTTGACTTTTTCAATGCAAAATTGGCTGGAATTCAGATCGGACGCCATGTCACGTTTGGAGAGTCCCTGATGTACCTAAACAGTGGAAACCCCCTACAAGTGACCCCATTTTGGAAACTAGACCCCCAAGGAACTTATCTAGATATGTGGTGAGAACTTTGAACCCACAAGGGCTTTACAGAAGTTTATAACGTACAGCGGTACAATTAAAAAATCATATTTTTTCCACAAAAATTATCTTTTCACCCCAATTTTTATTTTCCCAAGGGTAACAGGACCCTAAAAGTTATTGTGCAATTTGTCCTGAGTACGCTGATACCCCACATGTGGGGGTAAACCACTATTTAGGCGCATGGCAGAGCTCGGAAGGGAAGCAGCGCCATTTGACGTTTTTGGCTGGAATTGAGATCGGACACCATGTCGCGATTGGAAAACCCCTGATGTACCAAAACAGTGGAAATCCCCCACAAATGACACCATTTTGGAAACTAGACCCCCTAAGGAACTTATCTAGATGTGTGGTGAGAACTTTGAACCCCCAAGGGCTTCACAGAAGTTTATAACATAAAGCTGTACAATTAAAAAATCATATTTTTTCCACGAAAATGATCTTTTCACCCTCAATTCTTATTTTTCCAAGGGTAACAGGACCCTAAAAGTTATTGTGCAATTTGTCCTGAGTACGCTGATACCCCACATGTGGGGGTAAACCACTATTTGGGCGCATGGCAGAGCTCGGAAGGGAAGCAGCGCCATTTGACGTTTTTGGCTGGAATTGAGATCGGACACCATGTCGCGTTTGGAAAACCCCTGATGTACCAAAACAGTGGAAACCCCCCACAAATGACACCATTTTGTAAACTAGACCCCCTAAGGAACTTATCTAGATGTGAGGTGAGCACTTTGAACCCCCCAAAGGCTTCACAGAAGTTTATAATGCCCGGGCATGAAAATAAAAAAATCGTATTTTTTCCACAAACATAATCAATTAGTCCCCAATTTTTTTTATTTTCCCAAGGGTAACAGGAGAAATTGGACCCCAAAAGTTGTTGTCCAATTTGTCATGAGTACGCTGACACCCCATATGTGGGAGAAAACTACTGTATGGACACACGTCAGGGCTCGGCAGGGAAGTAGTGACGTTTTGGAATGCAGACTTTGATGGAATGGTCTGCGGGTGTCATGTTGCCTTTGGAGAGCCCCTAATGTACCTAAACAGTGGAAACCCCCACAAATGACCCCATTTTGGAAACGAGACCCCCTAAGGAACTTATCTAGATGTGTGGTGAGCACTTTGAACCCCCAAGGGCTTCACAGAAGTTTATAATGCCTGGGCATGAAAATAAAAAAATCGTATTTTTTCCACAAACATGATCAATTAGTCCCCAATTTTTTTTATTTTCCCAAGGGTAACAGGAGAAATTGGACCCCAAAAGTTGTTGTCCAATTTGTCATGAGTACGCTGACACCCCATATGTGGGAGAAAACTACTGTATGGACACATGTCGGGGCTCGGAAGGGAAGCAGTGACATTTTGGAATGCAGACTTTGATGGAATGGTCTGCGGGTGTCATGTGCGTTTGGAGAGCCCCTGATGTACCTAAACTATTGAAACTCCCCACAAGTGACCCCGTTTTCGACACTAGGCCCCCCACGGAACTTATCTAGATGTGTGGTGAGCACTTTGAACCCCCAAGTGCTTCACAGAAGTTTATAACGCTCGGGCGTGAAAATAAAAAAATCATTTTTTTTCCACAAAAATGATATTTTTGCCCCCAATTTTTTATTTTCCTAAGGGTAACAGGAGAAATTGGACCCCAAAAATTGCTTTGCAATTTGACCTAAGTAAGCTGATACCCTACATGTGGGGGTAAAACACTGTTTGGGCGCATGGCAGAGGTTGGAAGGGAAGGAGCACCATTTGACTTTTTCAACTCAGAATTGGCTGGAATTGAGATCAGACGCCATGTTGCATTTGGAGAGCCCCTGATGTGCCCAAACAGTGGAAACCCCCAATTCTAACTCCAACCCGAACCCCAACACACCCCTAACCCTAATCTCAGCCTTAACCCTAACCCTAGCCCTAACCCTAACCCTAGCCCTAACCCTAACCCTAGCCCTAACCCTAACCCTAATGGAAAAATGGAAATAAATACATTTTTTTTTATTTTATTATTTTTCCCTAACTAAGGGGGTGATAACTGGGGGTTTGATTTACTATTTATGGCGGTTTTTATGTTTGGCGGCTGTCACACGCTAAAAGACGCTTTTTATTGTAAAAATAGTTTTTGCATCACCACATATTGAGAGCTCTAATTTTTCCGTATTTTGACCCACCGAGTCATGTGAGGTCTTATTTTTTGCGGGACGAGTTGACGTTTTTATTGGTACCATTTTCGGGCACGTGACATTTTTTGATCGCTTTTTATTCCGATTTTTGGGACGCAGAATGAACAAAAACCAGCGTTTCATGAATTTCTTTTGGGGGGGTGCGTTTACACCGTTCCGCGTGCGATAAAATTGATAAAGCGGCTTTATTCTTTGGGTCAGTACGGTTACAGCAATACCTCATTTAGGTCTTTTTTTATGTTTTGACGCTTTTATGCAATGAAAACTATTTTATATAAAAAATAATTATTTTTGCATCGCTTTATTCTGCGAGCTATAACTTTTTTATTTTTTTGCGGATGATGCTGTGTGGTGGCTCATTTTTTGCGGGACAAGATGACGTTTTCAGCGGTACCATGGATATTTATATGCGTCTTTTTGATCGCGCGTTATTACACTTTTTGTTTGGCGGTATGATAATAAATTATTTTTTGCTTCGTTTTTTATTTTTATTTTTTAAGGGGTTCGCTAAAAGGGTTAACTAATGGGACAGTTTTATAGGGCGGGTCGTTACGGACGCGGCGATACCTAATATGTGTACTTTTATTGTTTTTTTTTTATTTCTAAAAAATGGATTTATTTGGGGGAATATTTTTTTTTTTTTCTAATTTATTTGGCGATTTTTTTAAATTTATTTTAACACTTTTTTTTATTTTTTTTTTACTTTATTAAATAGTCCCAGGTGGGACATCACTGTCCTGTGACAGTTCGGTGATCTGTCACATCACAGATCACTGTGACAGATCAGCAATCTGTCACAGGCACTGCAGAAGGCTTCCTCATGCCTGCGCTTTGCAGGCACTGAGGAAGCCAGCTTCCTGCAGGCCCCCGAAGGCCCCCGTCGCCATCTTGGATTCGGGGGCCTGCAGGAAAGGAGCCCCCGGCAGCAGCGCTGCACATTGCGCTGCCGTGGGGGCACAGGGAAGCACGGAGGGAGCCCCCTCCCTGCCGATGCTTCCCTTTAACCTCCGGTACACCGCGATCATGTTTGATTGCGGTGTGCAAGGGGTTAACGTGCCGGGTGTCAGCTGTGATAATCAGCTGACACCCGGCCGCGATCAGCGGCGCTCACCACGTGGGCGCCGCTGATCACGGTAGACGTACTATCCCGTCCATGGGCATAGGGGCCCGGGTCCCATGGACGGGATAGTACGTCTCATGTCAGGAAGGGGTTGATGCACCCAACATATAAGATTAAGAGTGCTCCAACTGGGCAACCCTGGGTCGGGCATGTTCATATTGAAGCCCCAATAGAGCTTTGGCCACTCTGGATGATGAATCTCCATTTTAGTCTAAGGACGATACCAAAAAAAAGCTGCACATACATATATAGATACCTATATCCATGTCTGACAGACTTCACTGGATATTGACTGTGGGCATATGGCCAACCCTCCATCAGAAATGTGAGACCAGATGCCAGTGGGCAACTTCTGCTGTCAAATGGTGAGAATCCACTTTAAAACCGATATCATGTACTGTATGTAGTCAATGTTATCATGTTGTTCTTAAACCTGATCTACTAGATCTTGATTTTGTTGACTGGTTCAATTTTGGGCAACTTGGTGAAGTTCTCCATGAGACCCCTCCACATATGGTTTCTGTCTTATCTCTGTTTTGCTTATTACAAACTTCCCACAGCGTGGTTTTTCTCAAATCATGAGCCAAGCCCCAAAATACAGAAGACTGATTTTATTTAATCTGTTAGATTCTTGGCAGCTCCTTACTATTAAGCAGACCTTATGCTATCTGGCGTTACGAGATCTAATCCTGGTTTCCTGTTCCGCCTCAGCTTTGTATACAGAGGGTCGACTCATACCGACCATAATGCAATGGTGTTTGTTTGACCGTGCAAGAAAGCAGCTGCTGTTGTTTAGTGACTAAGCATTAGTAAGAACATTTCTACCACTGTGAATGGAAGCTTGAATCCTCTGTGAGGGCGATGTAAATTTGGTAACGGGCCACACATCTACTATGCTCAATTTATCACATGGTGTGTTTTTTTTTGTTTTTTTTTTCATACTTATTCTTTATATAGCGATTGTTTCATTTTATTTTTATATGTTCAAATTTATCACTATTACTGGTGAAAGGATACTTTTTGCACTCTTTATTTACACTAGTTATATCATATGAGTAATTACTCTTTATTACTTTTCGCCACTGGTAACTGATCACTTATGATGGCTCAGTGGTGAAATTGTCAGACATTTGTCTTAAACTTACAAAGATGAAATTGGTTCTTTTACCTCTTTTGTTTCCTTTTTTTTTTCTTTTTTTTTTGTGTTTTATATGTTTCCTATATTTTTTATTTAATTATAGAAATCTATGTTATCATATTGATTGTCTGAATGGGATACACAATACTATCATTATCTGGAATATATGTTTTTTGATATATATGTCATTTTGCCTGTTTTTGTTTTTCTTCTCTAATATCTTTATGTGCAACATGTGTGGGTTGACGCCCTTTTCTCACGATAGGGGGCCATGTCCACACAGCATATAAAGCTATCATTTGTATAGACCGATTACAACTCTGTACTGTAGCCTGAAGAAGAGGTGCGGTTTGTCTCCTCGAAACACGTAGTTTTTGTAGTACATTTAATAAAGAACTTGAAAGATTTATATGGATTTCTGAAGAATTCGTGTCACTGTAGCAGCGCAGTTGCTCAGAAGTGCTTTTTTTGATCCTCAACTTATGATTCTTAGTGGACATTTCCACATGCACGAGCTCTGCAGCAGCTATACAACTGCAAAAAATGTTGTGAGTGGTTGTGTCTGAACACAACCCATAAAGGGTGAGTACTTTAGAGTACTTTTTTCATTTTCATTGATTTATACCAGGTGAAGCCCTATGTCTGCGCCCCCTCCCTTGTTTTTCCTTTGTAAAGATTCTGTTCTTGTAAACTAGAAAATAGATCCCTTCCTGCCTGGTTTCTCTGCCAGCCACAGCTGATCCTTGAGGATCATTATCTGAAGAAGACATCCTCTCTAAGCCCTAGACATGAAAGAAAAATTGTGAAGCAACATAAGTAGTTGTACCAACCTTATGGCTTGTGGGTATCAAGCTTGATGCTCTCTCCCTTTGATTGGTTTCCAAAATGGCTGAGCCAAAAGTATAAGAAGAATAGGGTGATGGATATGCTTTGCTAAATTGTGTGGATGACCAACCACAAAGGTTTGAGTAAGACTATGTTGGAATAGGATTATTCAGGATACTCTCCAAGTGTGTGACAACAGAGCTTCTTTATTCAGGAACAATCAGGAACAATACGTGATATGCTAAATAGATCCAAAATAAACCATTTGTGTGTCTCGATCTGTGCATCATCTACAGCAGGCTGCTTGTCTCATACACAGCCACAGGATAAACAGGAAATACAGTCACATGCTCTCCCTGTGTGAGCCTCTGGGAGTTTTTTTTTTGTTCTAACTTTATAAACCACATACAAATCTAGCAACTAAACACTCATAGACAGGAATGGAGTTGTATGGCGCCCTGTGTCTTTGCAGCCACAAAATGGTTAAATATGCACTGTTTTGTATGTGTTTTGTAAGCAATGGGAGTTATGCTTTCTCTGCTAGAGACAACTGCACACACACAATTTTACCTTACTCCCTTACTTCCCTGAAGCTTAGAGCTTTGGAGACGGACCCTAACTGGGAGGGGGAGGAGTCGAGTTATTGTTCTGTGAGGAAGACAGTGGAAAGAAAATGGAGAACGTTCCTGGAGCCATAATATGTGCTCCCTCCAGGAGCAATGCTAATCAGGTAGTCAGCCCCTAGGCCATCCATGCTTTTGGAGCTGGGTGGTAAGCTGAGAGACTGTGTGGGTTTATACAACCAACAGCAGAGTGTTTTCTCCCAGGAAGACTACAGCAACCGAGGATCAGTGAAGGATTATGCAAGTAGAAACTTGTGCTTCACACAGGATCCAAGCTGCAAGTTGCCGGAGGAAAGAAAACACAGTGAGTAAGTGGCTGTACTGGAAGTTCCAAACTCCGGGAAGCCTTGGTCCCTGAAGGGATTAGAATAGCAGGAAGTTTACACAGAGTCTCAGCAGAGAGAAGGATAACTCCCATCTTGCAGAGCAGACTGTAAACCTGGTGAGAGTTGTAATACCTCCTCTGAACTGCATCTGAACTACAGTAAATGATAAAGTGACTTTCCTTGTCTCCTGCCTTATTACTCCGTGCCATCTACTTCCATCACAATCTATGGGGGTCAGCCCTGTTTGGAGGGGGTTAAACATCTGCACTGCCATCACCACCTACCCCCCAGGGATCATCTGCAGTGCCGGCTATCCGACAGTCGAACACTTCAACTGGCGTCACGAACTCTTTTACAAATTTCTTTTATTTTTACTTTATTTTTCAACCCCCATTTCACTGTCCCTGGAGCCCCCGTGACCTCCTGAATCTATCGTTGCCCGGCGACCTGAGTACCCTGCTCTGGGCGAGACAGTTGCACGAAACATATTCCAGCAGACGACATGTTCTACTGGCAGAGACATAGATAATCCTAGACAAGTTGTGCACAGTCCTTTGTGATCTAAAAGCCATCCTGTTATGTGGCATTACTTGGTGGGACCATCTTGGTGCTGCTGATTTAATTTAGCTTCTGTCAATTAAATACATTAGGAATTAAACATAATTGATGAAAATGGAAAGGTCATATCGGTGATGGATCCTTAAAGGGAATCTGTCGCCTCATTTTTGCCCTATGAGATGCGGCCACCGCCATCAGGGGCTTATCTACAGCATTCTATAATGCTGTAGATAAGCCACTGATGTAACCTGAAAGATAAGAAAAACGAGTTAGATTATACTCACCCGGGGGTCCGGTCCGATGGGTGTCACAGTCGGGTCCGGCGCGTCACATCTCCTAGTGATGACGTCCTCCTCCTTACTTCTGCCGTGGCTCCTGCACAGGCATACTATATCTTCCCTTTTGAGGGCAGAGTAAAGTACTGCAGTGCGCAGGCGCCGGACCTCTCTGACCTTTCCCGGCGCCTGCGCACTGCACTGCACTGCAGAATGCTGTAGATAAGCCCCTGATGGCGGTGTCCACATCTCATAGGGCAAAAATGAGGTGACAGATTCCCTTTAAAAGCCAGAAGTCATGAGTGAAGTAAGCGGTTACACTAGCTAATTCCGATTCTTCTGAATCTATGGGAAACACAATGGGGGTATTATTAGTGGCCACATTTTCTTTTACGCATGTACTTTATTGATTACTATTGACCAAAACTGGTGGTCTTGAACCAAAACTCCTTAAAACTTTAGTTTCATTTGACTTTCTATTGCCTATCCATGCTGTCCGCATTTACCATAATGCCCTTTGTTCTCTGGATACATTCCAATGACAGTGCCACATACCCATACAGTTCAGGGCACAGTGCCCCCTACATGAAGATTTTTATGAAGCTTCGGTAGGCTACCTTCCCTACAGAAGATATGGCCTTATATGCTGCTATGTAGAATGATTTATATTCCTCTTTTCGTACTTGTTTTTTAGCCCAGTGCCTGTTATCACGTTGTAACGTTATGGCTTGCAGCGTGGATGGGTGTGTGATTAGTTAACATAAGCATTTTACAAAGCCCTTGGAGAAACATTCTTTCAGTCACAATTATGATTCCTGGCTCTCCAGCTGCGAGCTCCATTTTTCTTTACAGGCTTCTTTTTTGTTTCTTTTAGCATAGTTTTGCTTACAAACCAGCCTGTGCCAAAAATAATAAATCTTAGTGTGGCGCCCCCAGGAGTATGGTCACCACAGTGGCTTTGCCTTCCTCCAGGGAGGGTAATGCCAGGCTTGGAGGCAATGATGGGTCTCTCTCGCAGTCAATCTATGCATGCAACACAGTTCCACTCCAGGCCAGCAGGGGGAACTCTGAACCGGAATTAAGGGGAGGAGTGCTCTCTGAGGGCCAAGAGGAAGGAGTGGGTAGTTAGTCTGCGGAGGTTGAAGTGTGCAGACGTGTGGAAGGAGCGCTGAGATAGAGCTGAGAGGAAGAGCTCATCTCCCGTAAGAGCGCATGAACTAGAGGCTGGTCTCCACGGCTGTATGGACACTGATGGTCCTACAGCAGACACCAGAGGAGTAGAAGGCTGTAAATGCAATACTCCTATCTAAGACATGAGGGCACAACAGCAACACGGATAGTAAGCCGGGACTTAGGAGTGAGGAGTCCCTGGAACAGGCTACAGTTGTCTGCCGTACAAGTAGAGTTCTTGGGAACATCTGACAGGAGGAACTTCAGTGTAACTCAGTACTGGAGATCCCTCAAGTAAGCGCTAGGAAGGAGACTGCACAGCCCATCTGCTGAGAGAGAATTCCTGAGTTGCTTCCAGGCTAGCCTACTCCGGTACCATCTGTAACCAGGACCCTGGACTGCATTTATCAAGTAAAGGTACAGATATTGCACCCCGCTGTGTCTTGTCTGCTTCCTACCTTTCCGGCACTGCTACATCCCCGTACCAACCACATCTACACTGCCCTGGGACTACAGCTTCACCTGTGGGGAGCTTTTACATCTTTGCTGCACCATACCATCAGTCCCAGCGGATCTGCATGCAGCGTCGGCTTAACACCTCCCTTGCCGAGCACCACAGGTGGAGTCACGAACTATTCATCTAACTACATTTCACCATTCACATTTTCCTATTACTTGGGCGCCCAGGGCCACGGTCCAGGTCACTGCTGCTGTGGCACATCCCACTGATACCGGCCCGGTACCGAGTATCTCACAGCCCTGGGAGGGCGACCCATTAGCATCTCGTTCATTGGACTCCATGTGTAATGTATGCACAGAAAGAACTGGAAGGTTAAAAAGTTAACCCATATTTGGTGTGTCAAACAAAGCTGCAGACAACCCATGGTGTGATAATAGTGAGGGCAATAGGGGCTCTTGCCCAAGGGCTCCCACCATACCAGGGCAACCACCTTTATGATCCTTGATACACTCTTTAAGAACTCCTAGCAGTAAAACATAAGAGTCACAACATGTGTTTACTTTTTTTGGAGCCTTGGTGCCTCATCCAACTGCCTTTCTAACTTGAGTCTGGCAAGAATTCTTTGGTCTACCTACAAGTCCCATCTCATCAAACATATGACAACTAAGTTGATATTCTCAGTGTGTATCATTTGCCAGTACTTGCCACGCTTAAGGCCTCCATACACATTAGGTTAATTTTGGCCTGATATCGACTTGTTTGCATGACATGCTAATGTGTATGGGGATGATGGTCAATGGATTTTGGGGGAGATGTCAATCGGTCATGTCCGATTTCAGACTGCCTATCACTGTGTTCTTCCGGAGATAAGTCACTTGCATAGATGTCTGATGGCGGTTCTGTCATAGAGAACACAGGAGTGTTCAACCACGAAAGCGCCCCGTGTTTGGGAGAGACTGCTAAAATGTCTGCAAGCCAAATGATTGGCCAATGTATTGTTTGGTCACTAGCTATCTGCTGTCATAGCCTAAAGCTTGGCCATACACATTAGACAGCATTGGAGCCAGTAATGTATTATAGAGAGGGTGAAAGGAGACCTCCACCACATAGGACCTCTAAATTTATTATTCCCCAAGCACTTCAGAAACTCCCAGCAGAAAGCCCTTGAAAGTCAAAAAATACTATCTTCATTTTTTCAGAGATCTGAATTCCTGTCTTCCAGTATTGGTAAAGCCTTGACTGACCTCTAGGGGAAAGATTAATAGTTGGGTTGACAGGATTTTTGTGACCATAGGACAACATTATCATGATCAACCATGCATTTGTCATGATTTTTATTATGGGGTTGCCGAGGGGTCTCCATTAACCTTTATTCATCCACGATAGGACCATATTGTTTACTAATGCTGTCCAAAAAAACTCAGTGAGCACCAAAACACTTGATGAGTCACCTAGTCTAGCAAAAGCTTAAGGCCCCCCATACACGTTAGATGAAAATAAGCCAACAAATGATTTCTTGTCAGTCGAAAGATTGTTTAGTCATTGGTCAAACTACATATATTGTAGACTACATCGGACAAATTAACATTTGAAAGAATCCAACATCAAACCGAAATCTAAACAATTTGTTATGGTTAAAAGTGGCCATTTCTTGCGACTTTGATCTAATGTGTATGTCCTCCCTTAGATTGTTCAACATTGTGTCCTGCAGACGTGTTGGCCATTGGGTCACTAGGTGTTTCCCTTCTGTGCAACTTGCTGTCACTGCCTGTTGTCAAGTGTAATCTACCTCTTGAAGCAGATATGCTGGGACTATTTACTGGATGTGTCCACAGGTCTGGGTCTCTCTACAAGAAGTGAAGATGGATCTTTATCTGAGAAGCTTTCAGTTCAAGACAGCCAAGCTGCTCAATAATGCTGGAAGTGAGGGAAAAGGAGCTCCAGCTCCTATGGTGCTGGCATAATGCGTATAAGCAGGAATCACTCAGACGAAAAAAAGTGTGGTTGGCAAGTTGCAGAGCAAGAGAGTCAGGATATATTATGAATGTACAGTATTTGCACCAAAACCAGTTTTAACTTGTAGGAAGTTAGGACAGTTTCTTCTATGGCCAATTAGTCTAATATTAAGCTAATGTTTCCTGTTGTATAGGGATCATACCATAACTAAGTGCTAGAAGCCATGCTATTTAGCAATGAGCATTAAGGAAATTTTGCATACATAATTGTCAATGGGGTTCACAGGTGGAGCTTAAAAATTAGGAGACAATAAAAGGTACATAGATATAAGGTTAGTAATCATCAGACAGAGTTGTCACACAGTCATGCAGCACGAGAGAGTACAAGACAAGGTAAAAAATATAGAATCTCAATTGTATGTAATTGTGTGCAGTGAACACACAAGGTAATATCACAAAACAAATAATGAGTAATATGGATAGTATCAATGTGGCTGTCACAGAAATACATACAAAGAGTGAGGAAAAAATTATGAGAAGCATGCAGTAAGCATGTATGCAAGCTTATAATCATGCATTGTGCATGTATATGTAACCATATGATGCTAGCAACATTGTAACTGCATACATAACAAATGCTGATCGGACAAGTAATGAGTAGAGTTGAGCGAAACGGGTCGAAAAATTTCAAAAGTCACCGACTTTTGGCAAAGTCGGGTTTCATGAAACGAAACCCAACCCTAGGATGAGGTCGGCCACGAGGTCGGCGACTTACGCGCCAAAGTCGCGTTTCAAAAGTTTGTTTTGCGCTCTTTTTCAGCCAATCAGGATCCACGGACACTGTGGGCAACGTGATGACATAGGCAGGGGTCACCACCATCTTTCAGAAGGGCATGCAAGTGATTGGCTTGCTTTGGTGGGCGTCACAGGAGGTATAAAAGGGCGTGCACGCCGACCGCCATCTTACTTCTGCCGATCTTAGCATAGGGAGAGGTTGCTGCTGATTCTGTAGGGAGAGCGTTAGGCAGGGAAGAAGACAAAAAAACTGCTTCTGCTGCTAGCGATTTGGCCTGCACAACACACCAGTCACTGTGTGTGCAGTGCAAGGGGAGGCTATATAGTGGTGTATCAGTGGTGTTGGTTGTTGGGCTGCCTTCTAAGGCTTCCTGACAGGCTGGCATTGCTGTTTACCCACTGCTCCGCAAACTGCTTTTTTAAAAGCAATCCAATCTCCCTTATCCTCTAGTCACTTTGGTCACAGCTGTGCCATCGAGCCTGTCACATAGCGCTCAGATATTCATTGGGCCTCAAACTGCTTTTTTAAAAGCAATCCCAATTTTTTTTTTTTGTCCTGCTGAGAAGAAAAAAAAACTACTTCTGCTGCTGATAGCAATTTGGCCTGCACAACACACCAATCACTGTGTGTGTCAAATTGGTACTATAGGTTCTATGGAACTCGGTAGCATGGGTCAGAGAAGACAGACACAGTATATGTTCAAAGGTTCAGTATTGTATTGTAGCAACAGGTCACAGTACTATGCAAAGATAGTTCAGGGGTATTGCAGGAAGCAGGCTTCAGTATTACACGGTAAGCAGATATAAGTTCTGGCAACAGGTAGAGTCTGTACGAACCAACTGGCGAGAGTCTGAGGTCCGGGAGCACACAGTCCTAAAGTCCTGAGCCTGGACCAGGCTTCAAGCGGAGAGCAGGCCGCAGAGATGAATGAAGCAGAGCAGATCCGGACAGGAGAGGCGGTCAGGCAGGATGGCAGGTAAGTAACAAACGGGGAATCCCGAGGTATAGAAGAAGCAGGCACAATGCGAGTTCTCCAAGCTTGGCAGCAGGTGAAGATCCAGATACACAAGCACAGGTATAATGTGCTGAGTCCCTTTTGTACACAGCAGGCAGGAAACAGGAAGAGTCAAACAGGAACAAGATGGCCCCTTGTGAAGCTACTTACTCCATCTTTGATAAGGGCAAAAGTAAGGGCAAAGTCAAACAGAACAGGAACATGGCTCAGAGCCTCACACTATTCCCTCCTTCAAGGATGTCCTCCGGACGACCTTAGATCAGGTTTATTGGGGTATCGGCTGTGGAACCGTTGGATCAGACGGGGAGCTCGAATGTTCTCCTGAGGTTCCCAGGAATTCTCCGATGGGTAACCCTGCCATTTCACCAAGTACTGAAGTTTCCCCCTATGGATCCGAGAGTCGATGATCCCTTCCACGATAAATTCTTCTTGCCCGTCAATGAGAACCGGACCAGGTGGAACAGGTGTACGTCCAGGAAAAGGATTCGGTACTACCGGTTTAAGCAAGGAGACATGAAAAACAGGGTGTATTTTCAAAGATGTAGGCAACTTAAGACGGCAGGCTACAGGACTCACTATGTTGTCGATTTTGTATGGGCCAACATATTTCTGTCCCAACTTAGATGTCGGAATCCTTAATTTTAAATTTCTTGTCGAAAGCCAGACCATGTCTCCTACCTTGTATGTTGGTGCTGGTTTACGGAACCTGTCTGCAGCTCTCTTGTATCTCTCTTGAGCTGTAGCCAGCGTTTGTTTCAAAGACTCTAAATTCTGTTGTAAACACGTAATTCGGTCAGCTGCTGCGGGTACAGACGTGTCTATCGGGAGTCGAGGGAGGATGCTGGGATGATACCCCTTATTGGCGAAGAAAGGAGACTGCTTGGTGGAGGCACTCTGCGAGTTGTTATATGTAAATTCGGCCATCGGGAGTAAGTTTACCCAATCATCTTGCAAGTGGCATACGTAGCAACGTAAATACTGCTCCAAGGTTTAATTAGTCCGTTCTGTTTGTCCGTTAGACTGCGGATGAAAAGCAGATGATAGATTTACCTTGATGTCCAGGGCGGCACAGAAGCTTCGCCAAAATTTTGAGGTAAATTGGACCCCTGGATCTGATATCACTTCGTCAGGAACTCCATGTAGCCGAAAAACATTTTGTACGATGAGGTCCGCTGTCTGTTTGGCTGTCGGAAGACCGATACAGGGAATGAAATGGGCAGCCTTGGTCAAACGGTCGATCACTACTAGGATAGTATTTTTCCCCTTAGAAGTAGGCAATTCTACAATGAAATCCATTGAAACAGACCCCCAAGGGCGAGATGGAATAGGGAGGGGTTGTAACAGTCCCGTAGGTGAGGAGCGGGGAACCTTTGATCTTGCACATACCTCACATGACGAGACGTAATGCTGAACGTCTCTCCGGTAGGTCGGCCACCAAAAGAAGCGAGACAAGAATTCCTGAGTCTTCTGGACTCCTCTATGACCGGCGATCTTTGAGTCATGCATTAGTTTTAGTACACTTAGTCTGACCGTTTCTGGAATATACAGGCGTTGCCCCTGAAACCAAAGTCTGTTTTTCAAGGTTAGGTTTACCTGATTGGGGGGTCGGATCAGTAGTGGGTCTCCAGCGTAGGCTTCCTTAATACCTGTTAATAGATCTTGATTGTGTAACACTCCTATGAAGTTTCTTTCTGAGAGTATAGTCCTCGGAGGTAATGCTGGAGTTACGTTTCCTGAGTGAATCCTAGATAGTGCATCGGCCTTCCCATTACGAGAGCCTGGCCTGTAGGAAACAATGAAGTCAAACTGATTAAGAAATAAAGTCCATCGGGCCTGTCTAGGTTTTAGACACCTTGCCGATCTCATGAATTCGAGGTTCCGATGATCCGTAAATACAACAATCTGGTGAGATGCTCCCTGTAGTAGATGCCTCCATTCCTTGAATGCGGTTATAATGGCCAATAGCTCTTTATTCCCGACATCGTAATTTCTCTCTGCGGGCGACAATTTCTGGGAAAGAAAGGCACAAGGGTGTAAAAGATCTTTCTCACCTGTTCTTTGCGAGAGTATGGCCCCTATCGCACAGTCGGAAGAGTCTACTTCCATTATGAAAGCTCGATCCGGATCCGGGTGTACGAGGATCGGTGCTGATGTGAATTTAGCTTTTAACTTGGAAAATGCTGTCTGCGCTTGCGGTGACCAGACAAATGGTATCTTCTTCCGGGTCAATTGGGTGATGGGTATGACGATCTCCGAAAATTTTTTAATGAATCGTCTGTAAAAATTGGCGAATCCAATAAATCGTTGTACTTCTTTCACAGACTTGGGAATTGGCCACTCCTGAATGGCTTGAGTTTTACTGGCAGCCATGCTGAGACCCTGAGGAGAGATAACATACCCCAAGAATTGGATTTCCGTCTTGTGAAATTCGCATTTCTCCAACTTGATATACAAGTGATTCTGCCGTAGACGATCCAAGACTACTCTCACGTGCTGCTGATGCTCCTCGATGTTGCTGGAAAAGATCAAAATGTCATCCAAATAAACAACAACAAAAATATCGAGTATGTCTCTGAAAATGTCATTCACCAAGTGTTGAAATGTAGCCGGTGCATTACGGAGACCAAAAGACATGACGAGGTACTCAAAATGCCCATAGCGTGACCGGAAGGCTGTTTTCCACTCGTCACCGGGGCGGATCCGTACTAGATTGTATGCTCCACGGAGATCTAATTTCGTGAAGATTTTCGAGTGTCGCACCCTTTCAAGTAGTTCAGGAATTAATGGAAGTGGACAGGAGTTCCTGATCGTAATTTTGTTGAGTTCTCGGTAATCAATACATGGGCGGAGTGAACCATCCTTTTTTTTTACGAAGAAGATTGGGGCACCCGCTGGAGAGGAAGATGGTCGTATAAATCCCTTGGCTAGGTTCTCATCGATATACTCCTTGAGGGCTTTTAGTTCTGGCCCAGCCAAAGGGTAAATGTTACCGAACGGATTTGCGGCACCAGGTAGCAGTTCCACGGGGCAATCGTACGGCCGATGTGGAGGTAATTTGTCTGCATTTTTTTTGTCACATACATCGATGAAATCCTGATACTCTATTGGTAGATTTAGGTCAACTGAGCATGCTGACCCAACTAAAGCTGGTTCTTTAGATGATATCTGTCTTCTTGGAAACTGTATTTCTTTCGTCTCCCAATTGATAGTAGGGTTTTGCAGTCGTAGCCATGGTAATCCTAGGATTATGGGAAAATAAGGGGAAGAAATTAACAAGAAGGACAGTCTTTCTGAGTGATCCGCCCCCATACGGACTTTCAGTGACGTTGTTTCAAGGTCTACGGGCCCGGATACCAGTGGGGAACCATCCACAGTTTCCATCAATACCGGAGAAATCCGCCTTTGTGAACATATACTGTGTTTTTTAGCGAATGTAATGTCCATAAAATTGCCGCTAGCCCCTGAGTCAACCATAGCGAAACTAGTAATCCACTGGGACTGGGTCCATATCTTGATGGGGATATAACAGTGCGAGTCCTTCCTTGAGCCGTCCAAGGTCGAAGTAGTGGAACTTACTGATGAGATGGCTGCATTCACCGGTGAGAATATTTCTGAAGTACAGTCGGAGAAGTCGTGATTCCAGTCGACTATTTCCTTCCTAGGAGGGTTTGAGTGGGAAAATACTGAAGATACATCCGAAAAGTCACATTCGATTACCGCAGCCGTGGTCTTGCGATTCTTACCGGGACAATTTGAAATATAGTGACCTGATTTTCCACAATAGAAGCATAAATTTTCTCTAAAACGGTGCTCCTTGCGTGGGTCAGGAGGACTTCTCCGGACTGCATCGACCTGCATAGGTTCTGACTCAACCGGGAGGAAAGACTTGTTCTGAGCTTCCCTGGAGGGAGACGGCAAGGTTAAAAAATTACTGCGGTTAGCATCTGCCCATCTCTCTTGCCGGCGTTCTGCAAGACGAATATCAATACGAATGCAATGGTTTATGAAGTCTCCCAGGGCAGTGGGTGACTCGCCTCTAGCCAATTCGTCTTTAATTGCGGCAGATAACCCCCTCCTAAACACTGCGTATTTTGCTGAGTCGCACCATGTGGTATCCAACACCCACCTCCGAAATCCCATCGCGTATTCTACGACAGGACGCTTTCCCTGATGGAGGGCCAGCAATGCGGTTTCTGCTGTGGCACTTCGGTTGGGGTCATCGAACATCTGAAACATTGCGGAAATAAAGTCATTTAAAGAATTCAAACAGACATCATTAGTTTCAATCAGGGGATTTGCCCAAGCAAGAGCCTTGTTGGTTAACAGCATTATCATAGCTAACACCTTGTCTCGTCCTGTTGGAAACTGAGCCGCATGCGCAGCAAAATACAGCTGACACTGATTTAGGAACCCTCGGAACTTTTCTCTTTCGCCACCGAACTTGAATGGCGGGAGTTTAGGGAAAGCTGGAATCGAAGGTGGGGTTGCGGCTGGGGCTGAAACTGTAGTCTCTAGTTTTGAGAGACGAGTAGCTAACGCCTGAATGGACGTATCGGCTATGGTAGCATTATGGTTAGCTTGAGTCTCTAGTGCCGACAATTTTGTTTTGGTAGCCTGAAGCTCCCCTTGAAGTCCTGAGATAAATGTGCATATCTTTTTAAGGCGTACTTCCACAGAATCTGACCCAGCGAGCTCCATATTATTTGCTTGTGTATCCTGTCAAATTGGTACTATAGGTTCTATGGAACTCGGTAGCATGGGTCAGAGAAGACAGACACAGTATATGTTCAAAGGTTCAGTATTGTATTGTAGCAACAGGTCACAGTACTATGCAAAGATAGTTCAGGGGTATTGCAGGAAGCAGGCTTCAGTATTACACGGTAAGCAGATATAAGTTCTGGCAACAGGTAGAGTCTGTACGAACCAACTGGCGAGAGTCTGAGGTCCGGGAGCACACAGTCCTAAAGTCCTGAGCCTGGACCAGGCTTCAAGCGGAGAGCAGGCCGCAGAGATGAATGAAGCAGAGCAGATCCGGACAGGAGAGGCGGTCAGGCAGGATGGCAGGTAAGTAACAAACGGGGAATCCCGAGGTATAGAAGAAGCAGGCACAATGCGAGTTCTCCAAGCTTGGCAGCAGGTGAAGATCCAGATACACAAGCACAGGTATAATGTGCTGAGTCCCTTTTGTACACAGCAGGCAGGAAACAGGAAGAGTCAAACAGGAACAAGATGGCCACTTGTGAAGCTACTTACTCCATCTTTGATAAGGGCAAAAGTAAGGGCAAAGTCAAACAGAACAGGAACATGGCTCAGAGCCTCACAGTGTGTGCAGTGCAAGGGGAGGCTATATTGTGGTGTATCAGTAGTGTTGGTTGTTGGGCTGCCTTTTAAGGCTTCCTGACAGGCTGGCATTGCTGTTTACCCACTGCTCCGCAAACTGCTTTTTTAAAAGCAATCCAATCTCCCTTATCCTCTAGTCACTTTGGTCACAGCTGTGCCATCGAGCCTGTCACATAGCGCTCAGATATTCATTGGGCCTCACACAATCCAAAAGTGTCCAGTGTCCAAAAGTGTGTGCAGAGATTCAAAATCTCTCTTATCCTCTAGTCACTTAGGTCACAGCTGTGCCATCGAGCCTGTCACATAGCGCTCAGATATCAGTGGGCCTCACACAATCCAAAAGTGTCCAGTGTCCAAAAGTGTGTGCAGAGATTCAAAATCTCACTTATCCTCTAGTCACTTAGGTCACAGCTGTGCCATCGAGCCTGTCACATAGCGCTCAGATATTCATTGGGCCTCACACAATCCAAAAGTGTCCAGTGTCCAAAAGTGTGTGCAGAGATTCAAAATCTCTCTTATCCTCTAGTCACTTAGGTCACAGCTGTGCCATCGAGCCTGTCACATAGCGCTCAGATATCAGTGGGCCTCACACAATCCAAAAGTGTCCAGTGTCCAAAAGTGTGTGCAGAGATTCAAAATCTCACTTATCCTCTAGTCACTTAAGTCACAGCTGTGCCATCGAGCCTGTCACATAGCGCTCAGATATTCATTGGGCCTCACACAATCCAAAAGTGTCCAGTGTCCAAAAGTGTGTGCAGAGATTCAAAATCTCCCTTATCCTCTAGTCACTTAGGTCACAGCTGTGCCATCGAGCCTGTCACATAGCGCTCAGATATCAGTGGGCCTCACACAATCCAAAAGTGTCCAGTGTCCAAAAGTGTGTGCAGAGATTCAAAATCTCACTTATCCTCTAGTCACTTAGGTCACAGCTGTGCCATCGAGCCTGTCACATAGCGCTCAGATATTCATTGGGCCTCACACAATCCAAAAGTGTCCAGTGTCCAAAAGTGTGTGCAGAGATTCAAAATCTCACTTATCCTCTCGTCACTTAGGTCACAGCTGTGCCATCGAGCCTGTCACATAGCGCTCAGATATTCATTGGGCCTCACACAATCCAAAAGTGTCCAAAAGTGTGTGCAGAGATTCAAAATCTCCCTTATCCTCTAGTCACTTAGGTCACAGCTGTGCCATCGAGCCTGTCACATAGCGCTCAAATATCAGTGGGCCTCACACAATCCAAAAGTGTCCAGTGTCCAAAAGTGTGTGCAGAAATTCAAAATCTCCCCTGTCCTATAGACACCTTGTACCTTGTTTTACATACTATATAGTTTGTTGGATTTTGTCTACATTTCTACCAAAAATGAGGAAGGCTGGTGGAAGAGGCCGTGGAATTGGGCGGGGGTTGGCAGCTGGTAATGATGGTGTTGGTGGTGGATCTGATGGTAGTGGCAAGAGCAAAATAGGACCGAATGCAGGAGGTGCTGACCCTGCGTCATCGTCTGGCTACATAAGGCCTCAAACGCTTAGTTTTCTAGGAGTTGGCAAACCGCTTTTAAAGCCAGAGCATCAGGAAAAAGTTTTGTCTTACATTGCTGACTCAGCCTCCAGCTCTATCGCCTCCTCTTCTTCAGTTGTAAAAAGTATAAGCACTGAGTCGTCATTGGAGGCTCATGTTCATGAACCACACCTTTCCTTGTGTCCTTCACCCCAACCAAGATTGAAGGATGACGCAGGCCATACTACTGATTACTCCATGGAGCTGTTTTCACATACCATGCCTGGATTATCAAGTGAAATGGTGAATTACCCAGGCCAAGATGAATCTGACATGGAGTGCACTGATGCACAGCCGCTGATGGATGATTCTGCTGGTACATTCACTCAGAGCACTACATTGTCCTCGCAGTGTACAGAGCCAGATTCTGACCCTGATGAGACTCAGGTGCCCCTTCCCGCACACTATACCACCATACACGGTGACACAGAGGAAGGTGCACATGACATAGAAGAGGAGGTGATGGATGACCCAGTTGTTGACCCAGATTGGCATCCATTGGGGGAAGAGGGTGCTGCTTCCAATAGCTCAGATGAGGAGCATCCACAGCAGACATCGACATCGCAACAGCTGTTATCTGGCAGGCCCGGAGCACTCCAAAGACAGGTTCCAAACATCAAAAGAGTTTCTGGACAGCTTGTCCAGAGGGTCAAAAGATCACAGCGTGCTAGGCCGCAAAATGTCTGCCAAAGTAGGAAGAGTGCAGTGTGGCACTTTTTTGAACAAAATCCTCATGATCAGGCCAAGGTTATCTGTAAGAAGTGCGCAAAGACCTTTAGCCGAGGGAAAAATCTGAAAAATTTGAATACCAGTTGCATGCTTAGACATTTAACCAGCATGCACTTGCAAGCGTGGACACAACACCAAACCTCAAGTGCCACATGTGCAACTGATCACAACGAAGGTAGTCAGCAATGCTACATTGTTTCCCCCACTGTAAGCCCACCGGTTAGCACAGCAGCAAATGTTGAGGTGTCGTTGCAAGGCCACAGCAGTCAGGGAATCCCACTGTTATATCAACGAAAGACTGATTCTAGGCCATCAGAAAGAACACCAACCCCATCACCATCATCAACCCTCTCTCAGTCCGCCCTGTCCACCACTACTTCCACCATATGCAGCTCTCAAGTCCAGCTCACCCTACCAGACACTATGAGTAGGTCAAGAAAGTACTCAGTCTCTCATCCGCGTACACTGGGTTTGAACGCCCACATTGCCAAACTAATCTCGTTTGAGATGATGCCCTTTCGGTTGGTGGAAAGCACAGGTTTCCGCGAACTCATGGCCTATGCAGTACCACGCTATGACCTACCCAGTCGCCACTTCTCTCGCAAAGCCATCCCAGCCCTCCACCATCATGTGAAAGACCGCATTGTCCATGCACTCAAGCAGTCAGTGAGCGGAAAGGTGCACCTCACAACTGATGCATGGTCCAGTCGGCATGGCCAGGGCCGTTACGTGTCCATCACTGCGCACTGGGTTAATGTGGTGGATGCAGGGTCCACAGGGGACAGCGTTGGTGGGACAGTGCTGCCTAGCCCACGGTATAGGAAACAGTTGGCTGTAGGCGTTCCACCCTCCTCCTCCTCCTCCTCCTCCAGAAGCGAAAGCTCGTCCACAGAGCGCAGTCGTACGAGCACTCCATCTGCAGCTGCCACTGTTGCACACGATGTGTCCCCCTATCGAGCAGCTAGTGGAAAGCGTCAGCAGGCTGTGTTGCAGATGATGTGTTTGGGCGACAGACATACCGCCGAGGTGCTGGCCGAGTACTTTCAGCGACAAACTGAGTCATGGCTGGGCAGTGTACATCTTGAGGCAGGCAAGGTAGTTAGTGATAACGGCCGTAATTTTGTGGCAGCCATAGCCCTTTCAAAACTCAGCCACATACCTTGCTTGGCTCACACCTTGAACCTGGTGGTGCAGTGCTTCCTCAAAAATTATCCGGAGTTAACAGCCCTGCTCCAGAAGGTGCTAAGACTGTGCGCGCACATCCGCCGGTCGACTGTACACTCCGTTCGTATGCAGAAGCTGCAGCGATTGCTCCACCTTCCCAACCACCGCCTCATTATCGACATTGCAACAAGGTGGAACTCCACCCTGCACATGGTGGAGCGGCTGTGCGAGCAGAGGCAGGCCATAATGCATTTGTGGGAGGATACACGGCCAGGCACTTTGAGAGCAGACATGGAGTTGACAGGTGTGCAGTGGTCGAAGCTGAAAGACCTCTGTAAAGTCCTTCAGTGTTTTGAGGAATGCACACGGCTGGTAAGCGCAGACGACGCCATCCTAAGCATGAGCATCCCACTTATGTGTCTGCTCATGCAAACTTTGACGCACCTTAAGGATCAGGCGTCTGCAGCCAATGTTGATGAGGAGGAAGAGGAGGAGGGAATCCTTGATGACATTCAGCCATTGTCTGCTCAGGGACCTCTCCTGGACGAGGTGGAGGAAGAAGAGGAGGAGGAGGAGGATGATGATGGGGATGATTACTTAGGGGAGGAGGATGCATCTCGTGGGGCAAGTGAAAATGTTGGCGTGGCAAGGTCTGGTACAGGGTTTGTGCGTGACTGGAGGGATGTGGATTTGCCAGAAAGTGCTCCTCCAACCAGCACTCGCAGTGCATCATTGACACCGGGAACATTGGCCCACATGTCAGATTATGCCTTGCGGATCCTAAAAAGGGACCCCCGCATTGCCAAAATGATGAACGATGACGACTACTGGTTGGCCAGCATCCTGGATCCATGCTATAAAGGCAAATTACAAAACATCATGCCACAGGAGAACCTTGACCTAATATTGGCTAATAAACAAGCAACTCTGGTAAATCGGTTGCTTGAGGCATTCCCAGCACACAGCAGCGGTGATGGTTCTCACACGAGCCGTACGGGCCGGGGGCAGCTTGGCAGAGGTGTTCGTGGTGCACACAGCAGAAGTGGCGTTGGAGACAGGGGTTTCATGACAATGTTGTGGACTGATTTTTCAAGTACCGCTCACACAACTGGTAATACAGCATCGATGGAAAGTGACAGGAGACAGCAGTTGTCAACTATGGTTACAAACTACTTTTCCTCCCATATCGATGTTCTCCCACACAGGTCATTCCCCTTTGACTATTGGGCCGCTAAACTGGACACCTGGCCTGAATTGGCCCAATATGCCTTACAGGAGCTCGCTTGCCCAGCTGCAAGTGTGCTATCGGAAAGAGTCTTCAGTGCAGCTGGATCAATCCTGACAGAAAAAAGGACCCGTCTGTCAACCCAAAATGTGGATGATCTAACCTTCATTAAAATGAACCATGCATGGGTTTCCAAGGATTTTGTCCCACCTTCCCCTGATGACACATAGGGTGACAGAAAAATGGCTTGCTTTGGTCCACCTCTTCCTGGGACTTCACCTATTTCGCCTTTTGCATCAGCTGAATGTCCAACATCAACATATGCCACTTTCTAAAACTCCCTAACTGTGCTGCCTCCCCCCCCATGGCCGGGGTCACCACCTAGCGCACGACACCGTGCGAGTGCCGTTGCCCTGGACAGGTGGGTAGGCCGACTCTTGGGCGCGGGCACTGGCACAGGGTCCCTCATAGTGCAATCAAGTGTCTCTGACGGTGGTGGTGCACACCCGCCGTCAGACACACCGCTGTACTATGAGGGGCCCAGTGCCAGTACCGACGCCCATGAGTGGGCCCCCCTTGCTTGGGCAGGGCCCCAGCATTTGCAATCTTTACCTCTCCCTGCTCCTCCGCTGTGTAATCTGGGCCGTCAAATCCATACTGTGCCTGACACCGTCTGAGCCTGCCTCCTGATGTATAGACATATATTTTGAATGTGTACGCTATCCATACATGTTATCCGGGGAAACAGTACCCTTTCTAACCTTTGTGCAATCATGTGCAATCCATACTGGGCCTAACACCGTCTGAGCCTGCCTCCTGAGACATATATTTTGAATGTGTACGCTATCCATACATGTTATCTGGGGATACGGTACCCTTTCTAACCTTTGTGCAATCCATACTGGGCCTAACACCATCTGAGCCTGCCTCCTGAGACATATTTTGAATGTGTACGCTATCCATACATGTTATCTGGGGATACGGTACCCTTTCTAACCTTTGTGCAATCACGTGCAATCCATACTGGGCCTAACACCGTCTGAGCCTGCCTCCTGAGACATATATTTTGAATGTGTACGCTATCCATACATGTTATCCGGGGAAACGGTACCCTTTCTAACCTTTGTGCAATCACGTGCAATCCATACTGGGCCTAACACCGTCTGAGCCTGCCTCCTGAGACATATATTTTGAATGTGTACGCTATCCATACATGTTATCTGGGGATACGGTACCCTTTCTAACCTTTGTGCAATCACGTGCAATCCATACTGGGCCTAACACCGTCTGAGCCTGCCTCCTGAGACATATATTTTGAATGTGTACGCTATCCATACATGTTATCTGGGGATACGGTACCCTTTCTAACCTTTGTGCAATCCATACTGGGCCTAACACCGTCTGAGCCTGCCTCCTGAGACATATATTTTGAATGTGTACGCTATCCATACATGTTATCCGGGGATACGGTACCCTTTCTAACCTTTGTGCAATCACGTGCAATCCATACTGGGCCTAACACCGTCTGAGCCTGCCTCCTGAGACATATATTTTGAATGTGTACGCTATCCATACATGTTATCTGGGGATATGGTACCCTTTCTAACCTTTGTGCAATCACGTGCAATCCATACTGGGCCTAGCACCGTCTGAGCCTGCCTCCTGAGACATATATTTTGAATGTGTACGCTATCCATACATGTTATCCGGGGAAACGGTACCCTTTCTAACCTTTGTGCAATCACGTGCAATCCATACTGGGCCTAACACCGTCTGAGCCTGCCTCCTGAGACATATATTTTGAATGTGTACGCTATCCATACATGTTATCCGGGGATACGGTACCCTTTCTAACCTTTGTGCAATCCATACTGGGCCTAACACCGTCTGAGCCTGCCTCCTGAGACATATATTTTGAATGTGTACGCTATCCATACATGTTATCCGGGGAAACGGTACCCTTTCTAACCTTTGTGCAATCACGTGCAATCCATACTGGGCCTAACACCGTCTGAGCCTGCCTCCTGAGACATATATTTTGAATGTGTACGCTATCCATACATGTTATCCGGGGAAACGGTACCCTTTCTAACCTTTGTGCAATCACGTGCAATCCATACTGGGCCTAACACCGTCTGAGCCTGCCTCCTGAGACATATATTTTGAATGTGTACGCTATCCATACATGTTATCCGGGGATACGGTACCCTTTCTAACCTTTGTGCAATCACGTGCAATCCATACTGGGCCTAACACCGTCTGAGCCTGCCTCCTGAGACATATATTTTGAATGTGTACGCTATCCATACATGTTATCCGGGGATACGGTACCCTTTCTAACCTTTGTGCAATCACGTGCAATCCATACTGGGCCTAACACCGTCTGAGCCTGCCTCCTGAGACATATATTTTGAATGTGTACGCTATCCATACATGTTATCCGGGGAAACGGTACCCTTTCTAACCTTTGTGCAATCACGTGCAATCCATACTGGGCCTAACACCGTCTGAGCCTGCCTCCTGAGACATATATTTTGAATGTGTACGCTATCCATACATGTTATCCTGGGATACGGTACCCTTTCTAACCTTTGTGCAATCCATACTGGGCCTAACACCGTCTGAGCCTGCCTCCTGAGACATATATTTTGAATGTGTACGCTATCCATACATGTTATCTGGGGATACGGTACCCTTTCTAACCTTTGTGCAATCACGTGCAATCCATACTGGGCCTAACACCGTCTGAGCCTGCCTCCTGAGACATATATTTTGAATGTGTACGCTATCCATACATGTTATCCGGGGAAATGGTACCCTTTCTAACCTTTGTGCAATCACGTGCAATCCATACTGGTCGTGAGAACGGCTGGCGAGCTGTTAAGCAAGCTACAGCACCTGTGGTTTGCACACGTAAGTTTTTCATTTTTTCAGGAATGACGGTTAGGCCTAATTCCGGAACTGCAGTTGACTTGCACTTACTGGGAAATCATTGTTCGCGGGTAATAATTGTAATCAGTGATCCCCATCACTAACGTTGTTCAGCGGGTTATCTGCACCTGTAAGCGACAAACGCTGGCCTTTTCAGTGTAGCGCACATGCAGCCACGGACATGTAAGGGCATGACACACCAGTTATTGGCCAATCTCATGTGCCAGAGCCTCACGTGTCCCTCTAGTAAGCCGGACTCGGACCGCGGGGCATGACGGAGTCTCGTTCGTTAACGGAATTAAGCTTGCAATGTGTGCATCTGTTCTGTAGCTGGCATGTTTGAGGTTTCCCAGGTGGAGTCGAATTTAACCGTAGGCTCCACTCCTGGTGGTGCCCTTCTGGACATTCCTTTAAGGTTCAGCTTTGCAACCATACTGCCGACGTAAAACAAACACTTTGCCTTCATGAACGCTGTTTGGAGGGTCATGACTCGTGGGAATAACGCCGCCCAATCAGTTAACCTGCTAGAGAGATCCTTCGTTGCTCCCAAGCATGACATCACACTCCCTAGGAGGAAGGTAATGCCACTGTGGCGATCGTACTCCTGGGGGCGACACAAGTGCACTGATGCTCAGCCACTGCTCGATGAATCTGCTGGTACATTGACCCAGACCACTACATTCCCCTCGCACGCTACATGGCCTGAATCTGACCCTGATGAAACTCAGGTTACCCTTCCCATACACAGTTCCATCTTACACGGTGACAAAGAGGAAGCTGCAGATGAAAGTGCAGGTTCGGCCCACCCGCCGTCAGACACACCACCGTACTATCAGGGGCCCTGTGCCAGTGCTGTCGCCAACGAGTGGGGCCCCCCCCTGCTTGCTCAGGATCACAGCACTTGCAAGGTTGAAATACTGTGCAGTGAGATGGAAGATGTGGACGACGAGGAGTCCAGACTAGTACATGGATTCCATAGCGAGGAGACTTATTTCATTGTTTTCAATGTTGGGACAGCAATTTTTGGGGAGCACTATACTCTGGAGAATGATAGATGGGGCCCACCATACACTGGAACATTCCAAAGGTGGACATCAGACACTGGAGCAGCATTTAAAGGGCCCATTATACACTAGAGCATTAGAAATGGGGCCCATTATGTTTGGAGCATTATTTGGGCCCATAAGACAGTGGAGCTTCATCCATGGGGACCAACATATACTGTAGCATTATGTGGAGCTCATCATATACTGTTTCAAACATTATATGGGACCAATGATTCTGTATGGAGAAATAGATGGGCCTCGTCATGAGATGTAAAAAGTGAAGTATTTTTCATTGTACTATACCGCTATTTCTCTGCCGTATCGAGCATGATGAGTTGTGGTATGTGTTAAAGGGGCGCTCTTTCGCCCAGGGCACATGAAAACCTGGAGCCAGCCCCCCCCCCCCACAACTGTAGCCAAATAACCCCCATTTTTCAGTGCGTAACTTGTATTATGAAGTTAATTAAGGTTGACCAGCTTAAGTAAGAAGAATTGATGCTTTTGGCATTCAAATGGGCACTGTTGGTGTGTTTCCTGTCCTCCTCTCACTGCCGACTTTTATTCCCCATTGACTTACATTGGGTTTCGTGTTTCGGGACGACCCCGACTTTTCCCTATAATCGGACGATCTTGCTCGACCCGACTTTTGGAAAAGTCGGGTTTCACGAAACGAAACGCAACCCTAAAAAACCAAAAGTCGCTCAACTCTAGTAATGAGTCAAAGTACCTCACCCATGTCCGAGTGTACTCTAACATATCCCCAACTCACATTTCGCAAGAAGAAGAAGCCCTTGTGAAACATGCGTTGGAATATATTGGAGTACAACGTGTCAAAATGAACATGTTTTTAATAATATGCCATGAATGTCCAAATTTTTAATCTGGATAGAATAAAGACTTGAATTTTTATTTGATTTTCTTTTGTGACACTGATCCTTTTTCCCTTATGCGTTTATTACCAGTGATCAACGGTTACTGGATCCATGCACACCTATTGAGAGCAGCCATACGACTTATTGCACAGTGAGGCTTTTCCTTTTCTTCTTTTCTATTTGTATCCATATTTGACTGTAGATACTGTGTTCTTTTCTATGCAGGCCTAATTCCATTTCTGTAAATAAAAGAATGATGTGCTTTACCAAAAAACTCTATCTTGGTCTCATCTGTCCATGAAATGCTTTCCCAGAAGGCTTTTGCCTTACTCACGTACATTTTGGCAAACTGCAGTCTAGCGCTTTTATGCCTATATGTGAGCTGTGAGGTCCTCCTGGGTCTCCTGCCATAGCGTTTCATTTCATTTAAATGTCAACGGAGTCTGCAGGACAGCTTTAATTTCTTATTAAATTTCTTACTCCGGACGATCTTGCGTTACACCTTTCATCAATTTTTCTCTGCCATCCATGTCCAGGTAGATTAGCTACAGTTCTGTGAGTTGCAAACTTCTTGATTATGCTGCGCACCGTACACAAAGAAACATCAAGATCTCTGGAGATGGACTTGTAACCTTGAGATTGTTGATATTTTTCAACAATTTTGGTTCTCAAGTCCTCAGACAGTTCTCTTCTTCTATTTCTGTTCTCCATGCTTAGCATGACACACAATCCAAAGATGAAGTCAAATTCTTTCCTTTTTATTTGATGTCTGGTGTGATTTTCACATTACCCACACCTGGTACTTGCCACAGGTGAGTTGGAACAAGCATCACATGCTTGAAACAATTTGTTTTCCCAAAATTTTGCAAAGGTGCCAACAATTTTGTCCGGTCCATTTTTGGGGCTGTGTGTGAAATTTTGTCCAATTTGCCTTTTGTTTGTTGTTGTTCTAATACACACACAGGAAATAAATATGTATAGCAAAACATATGTAATTGCAATATTTGTCTGGGAGAAATACTTCAGTTTCTAGAACAATTTCAAGGGTGCAAACACTTTTGGCAAGGATTGTATATGTCAGGGAGAACATTGGCGAGATCATGCAGATCCCTCCTCTGCCACCACTTTGTCAGTGGAGGCAACTCAGCTGCCTCCAATTATCAGGATGATTATGTAATTGACTGACAAGTGATGGACGATGACTTCACTACTAGGAAAATCGCAGTGAGCTTTGGTACAGTAAACCTCCTATTCCAAAATACCAAAAGAAACTAGAAGATTCCCACCACAAATAATTTAAACAGGCTGATTGGATACTCATTACAGGTAGGGTATGGCTTCAGAGGTGCGGTTTACAGAGCAAGAGGAACAGAGTATTACATTTTATGTATTTAATCCGGAAAGATAGGCAGTGTTGATGAAAAAGATATAAAGATGTTGCAAAATAAAAAAAAAAACAATCTGGCATATACTGTCACATGACATAAAAGGGATAACAAAAGAAAAAGTACTAAACCAGTGTCATGGAAATGGCTCGGAGCTTAGCAGAGGGAGGTGCTCTTAGGAAAACTGACAGAAGTACAGTAATCTGTACCTTCCAGGATTGACAATATGACCAAACCCCAAACTATAATTTTTATTAGATTAACCCCTTCATGACCGGAGCTTTTTTCAGTTTTTCGTTTTTCACTCCCCTTCTTTCCAGAGCCATAACTTATTTTTCCGTCAATATGGCCATGTGAGGGCTTATTTTTTTTGCTGGACAAGTTGTACTTTTAAACAACACCATTGGTTTTACCATGTCGTGTATACGAAAACGGGAAAAAAATTCCAAGTGCGGTGAAATTGCAAAAAAAGTGCAGTCTCACACTTGTGTTTTGCTTGGCTTTTTTGCTAGGTTCACTAAATGCTAAAACTGACCTGCCATTATGATTCTCCAGGTCATTACGAGTTCATAGACACCAAACATATCCAGGTTCTCTTTTATCTAAGTGGTGAAAAAAATTCCAAACTTTGCTAAAAAATAAATTGCCCAATTTTCCGAGACCCTAAAGGCCCCGTCACACATAGCGATCTCGCTAGCGAGATCGCTGCTGAGTCACAAGTTTTGTGACACAACAGCGATCTCACCAGCGAGATCGCTGTGTGTGACAGCGATCAGCGACCGGCCCCCCCTGCCGGTATCGCTGATCGCTCTGGGAAACCTCTGGACTTCTCTTTGGTCGCTGGTCTCCCGCTGGCCAGCACGCATCACTGCGTGTGACAGGCGGGAGACCAGCGATCTGCTGGTAACTAACGTACATATCGGGTATCCAAGGGACGGGCGTCCCTTAGATACCCGGTGTGTACGTTAGTTACCAGCGCGCTGATGCATGGAGCTGGTAACTAACGTACATATCGGGTATCTAAGGGGCGCACATACCTTGGATACCCGATGTGTACGTTAGTTACCAGCTCCTTGCATCAGCGCGCTGGTAACTAACGAACACAGCGACGCCGCATGCTCGGCGTCGCTGTGCTGATCGCTAGTGAAGCTGTCTGTTTGACAGCTCATCAGCGATCATGTAGCGATTCACCAGCGATCCTGACACGTTGATATCGTTGTCGGGATCGCTGGTGAGTCGCTATGTGTGACGGGGCCCTTAGCGTCTCCATTTTTCATGATCTCGGGTTGGGTGTGGGCTTATTTATTGTGCACCGAGCTGAAGTTTTTAATGATACCACTTTTGTGCTGATACGATCTTTGGATTACCCATTATTGCATCTTAATGCAATGTCGCGGCGACCAAAAAAAGTAATTCTGGCGTTTTGATTTTTTTTTATCGCCGCACCGTTTAGCGATCAGGTTAATTCATTTTTCTTTATTGATAGATCGGGCGATTCTGAATGCGGCGATACCTAATATGTGTAGGTTTGATTTTTTCTATTGTTTTATTTTCATTGGGGTGAAAGGGGGGTGATTTGAATTTTTATGGGTTTTTTTTATATTTTTAAACACTTTTTTTTAACTTTTGGCATGCTTCAATAGCTGCCATAGCGCGATCGCCTCTGCTACATAAAGGTGATGCTCAGATCACCTCTATGCAGCAGAATTACAGGCTTGCTATGAGTGCCGACCACAGGGTCGATTCTGCTTGTGGCCATTGCGGGCACATGTCAGCTATTAAAAACAGATGACATGTCGCGGTTTTGAGGTGGGCTCACTGCCGGAGCTCACCTCAAAGCGGCGGATACTGCCAGCTGACGTACTATTCCGTCAGCTGGCAGTAAGGGGTTAAAGTTACATCATTGTAATTGGCAATTATCAAGATACACTCAATAAAGGAGTGGTTCTGCAGGTGGGGACCACAGACCACATCTCAGTACCAATGCTTTCTGGCTGATGTTTTGGTCACTTTTTAATGTTGGTTGTGCTTTCACACTCGTGGTAGCATGAGTCCATCTCTACAACTCACACAAATGGCTCAGGTAGTGCAGCTCATCCAGGATGGCACATCAATGCGAGCTGTGGCAAGAAGGTTTGCTGTGTCTGTCAGTGTAGTGTCCAGAGGCTGGAGGCACTACCAGGAGACAGGCCAGTACACCAGGAGACGTGGAGGGGGCCGTAGGAGGGCAACAACCCAGCAGCAGGACTGCTACCTCCGCCTTTGTGCAAGGAGGAACAGAAGGAGCACTGCCAGAGCCCTGCAAAATGACTTCCAGCAGGCCACAAATATGCATATGTCTGCACAAATGGTTAGAAACCGACTCCATGATGATGGTCTGAGTTCCTGACGTCCACACAATGGGGGTTGTGCTCACGGCCCAACACCATGCAGGACTCTTGGCATTTGCCACAGAACACCAGGATTGGCAAATTCGCCACTGGCGCCCTGTGCTCTTCACAGATGAAAGCAGGTTCACACTGAGCACATGTGACAGATGTGACAGAGTCTGGCGACGCCATGGAGAGCGATCTGCTGCCTGCAACATCCTTCAGCATGACCGGTTTGGCAGTGGGTCAGTAGTGATGTGAGGTGGCATTTCTTTGGAGGGCCGCACAGCCCTCCATATGCTCGCCAGAGGTAGCCTGACTGCCATTAGGTACCGAGATGAGATCCTCAGACCCTTTGTGAGACCATATGCTGGTGCGGTTGGCCCTGGGTACCTCCTAATGCATGACAATGCCAGACTTCATGTGGCTGGAGTGTGTTAGCAGTTCCTGCAAGATGAAGGCATTGAAGCTATGAACTGTCCCGCCCTTTCCCCAGGCCTGAATCTGATTGAGCACACCTGGGACATCATGTCTCGCTCCATCCACCAGCGTCACATTGCACCACAGACTGTCCAGGAGTTGGCGGATGCTTTAGTCCAGGTCTGGGAGGAGATCCCTCAGGAGACTGTGTGCCGCCTCATCAGGAGCATGCCCAGGCGATGAATAAAAATTTGCAACTGGAATATTTCATTCAGAGATATCTTGGATGTGGTATTTTAGTGCTCCCTTTTTTGAGCAGTGTATAAATAAATATAAATATATATATATATATATATATATATATATACAGTCATATGTAAAAGTTTGGGCACCCCTATTAATGTTAACCTTTTTTCTTTATAACAATTTTGGTTTTTGCAACAGCTATTTCAGTTTCACATATCTAATAACTGATGGACTCAGTTATATTTCTGGATTCAAATGAGGTTTATTGTACTAACAGAAAATGTGCAATCTGCATTTACACAAAATTTGACCGGTGCAAAAGTATGGGCACCCTTATCATTTTCTTGATTTGAACACTCCTAACTACTTTATACTGACTTCCTGAAGCACTAAATTGGTTTTGTAACCTCATTGAGCTTTGAACTTCATAGCCAGGTGTATCAAATCATGAGAAAAGGTATTTAAGGTGGCTACTTGCAAGTAGTTCTCCTATTTGATTCTCCTATGAAGAGTGGCATCATGGACTCCTCAAAACAACTCTCAAATGATCGGAAAACAAAGATTATTCAACACAGCTTTTCAGGGGAAGGATACAAAAAGTTGTCTCAGAGATTTAACCTGTCAGTTTCCACTGTGAGGAACATGGTAAGGAAATGGAAGAACACAGGTACAGTTCTTGTTAAGCCCAGAAGTGGCAGGCCAAGAAAAATATCAGAAAGGCAGAGAAGAAGAATGGTGAGAACAGTCAAGGACAATCCACAGACCACCTCCAAAGACCTGCAGCATCATCTTGCTGCAGATGGTGTCACTGTGCATCGTCAACAATACAGCGCACTTTGCACACGGAGAAGCTGTATGGGAGAGATGCGAAAGAAGCCGTTTCTGCAAGCACGCCACAAACAGAGTCGCCTGAGGTATGCAAAAGCACATTTGGACAAGCCAGTTACATTTTGGAAGAAGGTCCTGTGGACTGATAAAACAAAGATTGAGTTGTTTGGTCATACAAAAAGGCGTTATGCATGGAGGCTAAAAAACACAGCATTCCAAGAAAAACACTTGCTATCCACAGTAATATTTGGTGGAGGTTCCATCATGCTTTGGGGCTGTGTGGCCAATGCCGGCACCGGGAATCTTGTTAAAGTTGAGGGTCGCATGGATTCAACTCAGTATCAGCAGATTCTTGACAATAATGTGCAAGAATCAGTGACGAAGTTGAAGTTACGCAGGGGATGGATAATTCTGCAAGACAATGATCCAAAACACCGCTCCAAATCTACTCAGGCATTCATGCAGAGGAACAATTACAATGTTCTGGAATGGCCATCCCAGTCCCCAGACCTGAATATCATTGAACATCTGTGGGATGATTTGAAGCGGGCTGTGCATACTCGGCGACCATCAAACTTAACTGAACTGGAATTGTTTTGTAAACAGGAATGGTCACAAATACCTTCATCCAGGATCCAGGAACTCATTAATAGCTACAGGAAGTGACTAGAGTCTGTTATTTTTGCAAAAGGAGGATCTACGAAATATTAATGTCACTTTTATGTTGAGGTGCCCATACTTTTGCACCGGTCAAATTTTATTAAAATGCAGATTGCCCATTTTCTGTTACTACAATAAACCTCATTTGAATCCAGAAATATAACTGCGTCCATCAGTTATTAGATATATTAAACTGAAATAGCTGTTGCAAAAACCAAAATTGTTATAAAGAAAAAAGGTTAACATTAATAGGGGTGCCCAAACTTTTACATATGACTGTATAGAGTGCAGCTCTGCAGTATGATAAGGGATGTAACAAAGGTCAGTATTGTATAAGTATATAGGTAATGCATTGTATGTATACAGTGACTGCACCAGTAGAATAGTGAGTGCAGCTCTGGGGTATAATACAGGATGTAGCTCAGGATCAGTACAGGATCAGTAATGTAACGTATGCACACGGTGGCTGCACCAGCAGAATAGTGAGTGCAGCTCTGGAGTATAATACAGGATGTAACTCGGGATCAGTACAGAATCAGAAATGTAACTGTAATGTATGTACACAGTGACTGCACCAGCAGAATAGTGAGTGCAGCTTTGGGGTATAATTCAGGATGTAACTCGTGTTCAATGCAGGATAAGTAATGTAATGTATGTACACAGTAACTGCACCAGCAAAATAGTGAGTGCAGCTCTGGAGTACAATACAGGATGTAACTCAGGATCAGTACAGGATAAGTAATGTAATTGTGGCACCCCTGAGGCTCAGTTGCCACAGAGGTACTGCATCTCCTCCTGAGGTGTGGTGCCCCACCTTCCAGTTAAGTTGGAGGCTCCTGACCACGCTCCAACACCTGCATCCCACACAACTCGGTAGTTCAGCAAAGCCACATTGCGGCTCCCTGCTTGGAGTGTAGCAGAGCACCTTTGGTGGCTCCCTGCTTGGAACACGAAACGTGCTGGGAGGAGGGTGGACTTAGAATACATAAAAGAGTGGGAAGGGTCAGTCGGTCAGTCAGTCGGAGAGTCACTCAGAGAGGAGTAAGGAAAGGAGATCCCTGAGAGAGGGATGGAGGAAGGAGGTGCTGCAGCAGATCTCAGTGACCTGGGTCTGCTGGCAAGGGAAAGGAAAGAAGGAGAAAGACATTGAACTGAAACCTGATCTTCCATAAGAAGGAAAGACTAGTACGGAATGTAGGAGTAGACGGGAACAGAGGACGTGGGTTAGAGGAAGAACCCTGCTTAGAAGTTCTAAGCGCAAGGCCGGGCCCGATCCCCGAGGTTGTATGAATACTAATGGTCCTACAGCAGACACCGGTGGAGTAGTGGGCTGTAAATGCACTACTCCCATCTAAGACTTGGGGGCACAACAGCAACCTTGATAGTGAGCCGGGACTCAGGAGTAAGGAGTCCCCGAAGCAGGCTACAGCTGTCTGCCGTACAAGTAGAGTTCTTGGGAACATCTGTCAGGAGGCACTCCAGTGTAACTCAGTACTGGAAGTACTTCACACTTAAAGGCGCTATAAGAAGAGACGTTCAGGAAGGCACATGTTGGCGGAGCGTTGGAAGGGAGCATTCCATCTGGCCTGGAGGTTGATTGAGTCCCTGACCCGGAGGACACAGCACGGAGGCAGGCACCTGTGTGTACTACAGACTGTGAGTAAACCTTTGGAACTACAAGCCCTGGTGTCCTCCATTGATTCTTGCGCCAACACACCCAGCACCGCTACATCTGGGTACCTGCTTCTACATCGATTGTGCCTCTCCTCTACCCCTACATCTACACTGCCCTGGGGCTACAGCTCCACCTGTGGGGAGCTTCACCATCTTGGCTGCAACACAACATCAGCCCCAGAGGTTCTGCACGCAGCGTCGGCTCAAAATCTCACTTGCCGAACACCACAGGTGGCGTCACAAACTATTCCATTAACTACATTCCACCATTTATACTTCCCGTTAATTGGGCGCCCAGGACCACGGACCGGGTCACCGCTGCTGTGAAACATCCCGCCGACCCCTGCCCGGTACCGAGTACCCCACGGCCCTAGGAGGGCGACCCATAATGTATATACACAGTGACTGCACCAGCAGAATAGTGAGTGCAACTCTGCTCAGCTGTTGCTCATTGTGGTAATTATGGGTGCGGTCGCTACTGATCCTGTTGTGTGCTCCTGAGCTCCAGAGAACCACCACATCTCCACCCGAGGACCTGCCCTCTCTCTTACCCAGGGAGGGAGTGGGTTTCCTGGGATGAGTGAAGGAGCCAAGTCCCAGACTTCTGTTTCCCGGACCAGGCTGGCAGGGGGCAGAAGAAACCAGCAATCGGCCTGCACATCAGAGGACTTGGGGGTGAGACGCTGCACCAGGAGTCACAGCAATGTGGTTCCTACTCCCCCCAGGTTTGCAGAGACCCAGTGAAGTCGCAAGGCTTCCAACATGGAGGAGAAGCCTGCTAGCGTGCAAGATGGTGACCCTTCTGGAGGAAAGCTGAGTGAGGCCGACCTCACTGAAGAAGGTTGGGGGCTGCAGAGGTCCCGGGAGTCTGTGTCCACCTATGCCTCCCAGGTCATGAGCCACCTCTGTGAGTATGAAGAGGTGAGTGAGACCATCAGGAGGCTCCGGGAGGAGCTGCGCTGCACAAGCGCTAGAGCTGCAGGTGCCTCAAAGCCGAGGAAGAATCAGCTCCAGGCGGAGGTAAAGAAACTAAAGCGTGAAATTAATGAGCTGGAAGTGAGGAAAGCCTCCATAAGAGAGAAGAGAAAAAACTAATAAATGAAGACAGATTTAGAGAAATAAGGTAAGAAACGTGGCACAACTGGTGTGGTGCATAGGTTGGGTCCCAAGCCAATAGGGTGAATAAACAAAACCAGGTTTTGTTTATTCACTCAGATTTAGAGAAATGGCTGATAACATAGAGTAAAGGTAGATTGGGCTTCAGCCTGAAAGCCAGGTGGATGATGATGAGGATGATGATCAGTAGAAAGCACCACCTGGCAGCCTGCAAAGTCACCCGCAGGCCACGTGCAGCGAGCTCCCTGTTGGACAGGCAACATTGACATCTGGTCGCTGGAGAGGCAATAATGGTGGAGATCAAGCTCCTGGAGTCTCCAGTGTGCCTTCAGAATTTCCTTCTTGGTGATGATTTACCAGAGGAGGCACCTGAGGGCCAGAAGACTAAGGCAAAGAAGACCAAGCCAAACCTACAGAAAGCGGTAAGCTATGTATATGCCCCCCTCCCTATACCCCCTGAGTCAGCTGCAGGGTCAGCTTGCTGTATAAGTCCCATTGCCCAGCCCAGCCCAGGTTCTGCTGTGGATCCGATGCAAAGGAGTGGGGAGAATACAGAGCATGGTAGTGAGGCGTAGAGCTCCGTCTCTGCTTGTAGTAGCATGGATGTAGCAGGAGGTGCATCAGCCAAGAGGCTGGACAGTGATGGCGGCCTGGCAGCAGGCATATGGTCAAGCCACGATACTGTGGCGCGCTGCTCAGTGGGAAAGGGGAGCGGACAAGTGTTGGGAGCAGCTCCGGTAGTCTTGGCGCCCCTGAATGCTGTTGCCGCTGATCTCTTAGTTGAGAAGGGGGTTGCTGGGGCTGTGAGTCACGGTCCTCCCAAAGTCCTATTTTGTGTTGGCGCCGCTGGTCAACAAGATCCTGATATAAAGGATCAGCTGTGCTTCACAGCAGCAAAAGATCAGCGGCATCTGGTGTCAACTGTGAAACAGCGGAAAATACCAACTTATGATGCGGAAGGCACATGTAAGACCAAGGGTGAGGTCACCTCCAGTTCTGTGGAGGAGACTGAGCCCCTTGTGTCTGATAATGTGGAGGTCAAAATGTCACCCCCTCTTGTCACTGGTCCAGCAGGAGTGAGTGTGCTGCTCCCTTTACTGATTTATCTGGGCAGTGTGTGCATCTTGCCATACTCTTTCTGGACTTGATTCTACAGTTTGTTCTTCCAACTGTTATGGGAGGAATAGACTGAACCTGGTGAAGAGGGAGGTTACTTATCATACGAGAAGACTAGGTGGGTTAGGTATGGTCAACCCTGTGGTATTCCTTGTGGATACCTTTATTAAGATCAATATTGCAAATGGGTCGCCCTCCCAGGGCTGTGGGGTACTCGGTACCGGGCCGGTATCAGTGGGACGTGTCACAGCAGCGGTGACCCGGACTGTGGCCCTGGGTGCCCAAGTAATAGGAAGATGTGAATGGTGAAATGTAGTTAATGGAATAGTTCGTGACGCCACCTGTGGTGTTCGGCAAGGGAGGTGTTAAGCCGACGCTGCAGACAGATCCTCCGGGACAGATGGTGTGGTGCAGCAATGATGTTATAGCCCTCCACAGGCAGGGCTGTTGTCCCAGGGCAGGATAGGTGAAGAGACACTTAGATGGTGTAGTGTTTGGCGCAGGCGATGTAGCAGTGCCAGGCGGATGGACACAGGAAGGAATGGAGGACACCAGGGCATGTAATTCCAAAGCTTTACTCACAGTCTGTAGTGCCCGCTTCTGTACCGTGTCCTCCGGGTCAAAGACTCAGTCAACCTCCAGGCAAGATGGAATGCTTCCTTCCAACACTCCGCCAACTTATGTGCCTTCTCTGAACGTCTCCTCTATAGCGCCTTTAACTGTGAAGATCTCCTAGTACTGAGTTACACTGGAGTTCCTCCTAACAGATGTTCTCAAGAACTCTACTTGTATGGCAGACAGCTGTAGCCTGCTTCGGGGACTCTCTACTCCTGAGTCCCGGCTCTCTATCCATGTTGCTGTTGTGCCCTCAAGTCTTAGATGGGAGTAGTGCATTTACAGCCCACTACTCCACCTTTTTCTGCTGCAGAACCATTAGTGTCCATACAACCTCGGGGACCGGGCCCCGGCCTTGCGCTTAGAACTTCAAGGCAGGGTTCTTCCTCTAACCCACGTCCTCTGTGTTCCCTTTCACTCCTACGTTCCGTACTTGTCTTTCTCCACTATGGAAGCTCAGGCTTCAGTTCAATGTCTTTCTCCTTTCCTTTCCCGTGCCAGCTGGCTCAGATCACTTAGGCAGCTGCAGCACTCCTTCTTCCATCACTCTTCCAGGGATCCCCACTCCTCTCCGAGTGGCTTCCTCTCTCTCAGACTCCCTGCCTGACTGCCCTGTCATCCTAAACTATCCCGCTTTTTTATGTGTTCTAAACTCCACCCACCTCCCAGCACATTTAGTGTTCCAAGCAGGGAACCACCAAAGGTGCTCTGCCTCTCTCTAAGCAAGGAGCCGCAATGTGGTTTTACTGAACTACTCTGTTGTGTTGGTTGCGAGTGTTGGAGCGTGGTCAGGAGCCTCCAACTTACCTGGATGGTGGGGCACCACACCTTAGGATAAGGTGCAGTACCTCTGTGGCGACTGAGCCTCAGGGGCGCCACACAAACCTCTGGAAAGAGAGGGTTCCTCCATGGGTATTCTCCTGTAGGGGATGGTTTCAGCCTTTCTTCCAGGAAAGGGAGACAGGAGGGCAAATGTAGGATCTTCACACACCGCATGGACATCTTCTGGCTTACGCAACCTTGGTTCTGAAGGTAATTCACGGTGGGGGTCTGGGAATGTGGGAGATCAGGACTCTGCCAAGGAAACTCCTTGACAATAGGGTTCTGTTGACCGATTTACAGAGGCCTTTGGCACACAGAGATTGCCCAAGTTGGGATTTGGGTGTGTGTTTGCATCTTTTGAATTCTATCAGGATCCTATGGATGTTTTGGGACTTGGCTTGGCGTTGCTTCCATGGGAAACTGTGTGTGAGGTACAATCTGAAGTGTAGGAGCTCTGAGGGCAGGAACGGTCTTCGGAAGCATTGTGGTACCGTGCTGGAAACCATGGACCAGTCCCTGCTTCATTCATTGTCCCTTCAACACAGATGTGTACAAGAGGGTGGGCGCCTCCATTGGCTGGTCTCGGCTGGCCGGTCTCTCCTATGCGGAATGGGCCTATGGAGCATTTGGAGACCTTGGTAGTTGGGACCGCTGCACCTTATTTCTAGTTAGCGCAGTGGTTAGGTATCACACGTGGATCGCATGGTGCTTAGCATCGACGCAACGGAAAATCCTCCCAGTGGACGATGTATTTAGTACCATACTCGGTAACCTGGTGAAGGTGTTCTCTCTGGAGTATGGGAGACTGGGCACACATAGGGCTGCTCTCCTCTGGAGGGGCTTTAATTTTAGTGTGCCCTAGTCTGGTCATCTCCTTTCCTGATGATGGGCTAGTTCTGACACTGTAAATTTTTGTTTTGATCTGTACACAGTGATGTAGGGCTGCAGGCGCCAAACTTGGGCTTTGTGATTTTGTGGTTATTATAGTGTTTGTTTCTGTATATATTGTACATAGGGATCTATATTTGGGTGTAGGTGTTAGGTTGGGTGGTGGGAAAAGGGGGGAGGTGGGTTTATCTTGTGGGACTATGGGAGACTTGGGTGTTTGAAAGAAAATCTGGCACTGCCTGATCTGGCCTATGGACGTTGAACATGGACTGAGGTATGAGACGCAGGACCAGCTCTCAGGTCAGTGCGGGGGTTGGGAATGGTGGGCTTGAGTGTGGGGTGTTTAGTTTAGTCTTGTATATATTTGTATAATTTGTGGTTATTTTATATATACCGTATATACTCGAATATAAGTCAAGATTTTCAGCCCAAAAAATTGGGCTGAAAGTCCCCCTCTCGACTTATATTCGAGTCATATACAAAGGGGTCGGAGGGGGCGGATGTGTCAGGTCATACTTACCCGTCCTGACGCTGTCTTGAGCCCCCAGCTTCTCCCCGTGCTCTCTCTTCCTGCCTTCAGCGGTCACGTGGTGCCGCTCATTAAAACTCATCAATATGCGCATATTGATGAGTTTTAATGAGCGGCACCACGTGACCGCTGAAGGCAGGAAGAGAGAGCGCGGAGAAGCTGGGGGCTCAAGACAGCGTCAGGACAGGTAAGTACAGCGATACTCACCTGTCCTGCATCCATGGCTGCTTGCTGCTGTCTGTCATCGGTCAGTGACTTCAGACAGCAGAGGGCGCAGTGACGTGGTTAGTGCGCGCCGCGCCCCCTGCAGTCTGAACGTCACTGACTGATGACATGCAGATAGCGGTGAGCAGCCATGGACGCAGGACAGGTGAGAATCTGACACCCAGCGACGGAGAGGTGAGTATGTCATTTTTTTTATTTTTACATGCAGCAGCAGCAGCGGCAGCACATGGGGGAATAATCTAAGGAGCTTCTTATGGGGGCAGCACATGGGGGAATAATCTGAGCTTCTTATGGGGGCAGCATATGGGGGAACAATATGGAGCTTCTTATGGGGGCAGCACATGGGGGAATAATCTGAGCTTCTTATGGGGGCAGCATATGGGGGAACAATATGGAGCTTCTTGTGGGGGCAGCATATGAGGGAACAATATGGAGCTTCTTATGGGGGCAGCATATGGGGGAATAATCTGGAGCTTCTTGTGGGGGCAGCATATGGGGGAATAATCTGGAGCTTCTTATGGGGGCAGTATATGGGGGAATAATCTATGGAGTTTCTTCTGAGGACACCATATGGGGGAATAATCTATGGAGCATTTCCCACCCTAGACTTATACTCAAGTCAATAAGTTCTCCCAGTTTTTTGTGGCAAAATTAGGGGGGTCGACTTATACTCGGATCGACTTATACTCGAGTATATACGGTATATATATATTTTAAAAAAATGTTTATGTATATATTTATGTCGGCCTTTGTTTATTTTATTGTTAGGTGACCGGGACCGGACCAGAAGGTGTAAGTACTTAATATTAGTTATTATTCTGTATATATGTATAATATGTGTGAGAGGAGAGAATGAGCGGCTGGACCAGTGTTCATTATACTGATTATTTTCTGGCTGATAATTTGTTATGTTTCTGGTATTATTATTGTTATTTTTTAATTTTTATAACAAAAGATCTACAGTACGTAACTCAGGATCAGTAGACGATCAGTAATGTAATGTATGTACACAGTGACTGCACCAGCAGAATAGTGACTGCACCAGTAGAATAGTGAGTGCAGCTCTAGAGTATAATACAGAGTGTAACTCAAGATCAGTGCAGGATATGTAATGTAATGTATGGTATTTGCAGCTCTGGAGTATAATACAAGATGTATATTGTGGGATTCTAGCAGGAACGCGGGATGCAGTAACACACAGGTGGCAGAGCAAGGGTTAACAGGTTTATTTACAAGGGAAATTACTCCACGCAGGGAGATAAAAGAGTTAAACAGTATTAAAGGCACAGCACAATAGTAACAGTACAAATACACGACAATTTGTGTATCCGGTATATTAGGAAGTCCTGACTCTGCAGCTCCTGCAGGGCGCTGCGCCTCTTCCTGGAGGTCACTGTAAACGTTGGTCCATCTTCTGGTGACAGTGGTCGGTCTCCGGCACCTTCCACTGCCCCTTTTCCAAATATTATGTGACTAATCAAAAGCACGGGCCAAAGAACTGTGCGAGTCATATGTGGCCCTGAAAGGTCAGTCCTAACCGACGCGGTCAGGTCACAAAGGGTCAGAACAACTATTGAGGGTCTAAGTCAGGAATGTGGGTGTTAGGCCTATGAGTTGTCCCTCCTGGGCAGCGTGTGTGCGGCACTCACGGTCACGTTGTGCACAGCACCGATACTCTCTTGCGGTCACTAGGCACACACCTTAGGCCCCGCTCCCCCGGGTCCCCGCTGTTGGCGGCAGGCGGCACTGGACCATCTGGCATTGTTACTCCCTGCCGAAGCACTTCTCACTATATCCACTGCGACACCCGGGTTGGCTCCGTTCTGGGTTCAGCTTTGCGCGCTTTTTCCCTTTATCCTGCCGACGCTGCGCGCTCTTGTCAAGTTCCCCCGCCCTCCTGTGACTCCAGGAAGCTCCGTCTTCCTCAAGCTTTCCCCAGACTTCAGGGGAAGCTCCGCCTCCCTAATCCTTTCTCCCGGGGACAGAGGATGCAGCCTCTCAAGTTCCGGACCCAGCATGCAGGCACCCGTGGTCCGGTTCACCTCCCTATGTATATCAGAATCAGTAATGCAATTTACTTATATGTAAACTGAAATGTTGTGCGCTCTGAGATGCAACAAACATACATGACGTATATGCTCAGTGTTGGGTTACAAGCACACATGGAGCCAGACAGATTGGTTGTATGCTGTGATATTGGTAGTTACAGCTGACACATCCCAACGAGTCCCAAGAAGCTTCTGCAACGTCCTGAGGTTCACAGTCATTATCATTTCCCGGGTAGGTTCTACCAAGTGTCTTGGCACCAGTTCTCACTTCTTGTGAGAAGAAATAATGAAGGAAATAGCATTCATTGCAGACGGCAGTCCCGGACAGCAGGGAGGCTGTGTCTCCCACCGTGTGCTCCTTATCATCTTATTATGTTTCTAGTAGCTACTTCTGTCTACTTCCCAAATTCCACTGAAATGTCCACAAAATATTTTATACTTGGAGCAATCTTGTATCTGCTGGAAAGATTTTAATAGGAAATGAAAAAATGTCTCCTTCCAGATCAAACAAGTGGAGAGATTGTCCTTCTACCCGCAGTGTGCTGATGATGGTGACAAGACCAGTGCATAACGGGGAATAAAGATGGCCAAAAGAGGTTCCCAAAAAGTTCCAGATTAGTCAGAGAATCTCTGAGTCTGGGGGTTGGGTGGAGGGGCTCTATAGCAGTTGTTGGTAGATGAACTATGGATTGTCCACCTTTGGGGACAAATTTATTTTCCTACTTAAAGGGAATCTGTCACCCATATTTATTGATATCATGTAAAGATATCACTAAATTGTGCATCCCATAAGGATTCTAGTAGGGCTTTTGACTCCCCCCGACCCCGCACCTTTGAGGCATAAATACCAGCGCGGTCTATGCCCCGGAAATGTGTCCTGCATGTGAAGACTTCCGGGGCGTAGACCGCGCTGGAAAATACTGGCGCTTGCACAGTAGCGATTTTATGCTTCACCCACAGTTGGGAAAGCATACTGCGCAGGCACCGGGGGCCTTTACATTGCACAAGCGCGGAAACCAGCAGCCTCTGTGGTATTCACAGATAGAGATTACGTGAAGCAAGCCGAGGAGGTGGGGGGGAGAAGACTACTAAGCCACGCCCATCGGACCGGACCGCGGCGATTTGCATACATCCCCAACAAGCTAAAAAGGTATTTATGCCTCAAAGATGCGGGGTCGGGGGGAGTCAAAAGCCCTACTAGAATTCTTATGGGACGCACAATTTAGTGATATCTTTACATGATATCACTAAATATGGGTGACAGATTCCCTTTAAATGCATGCACTTTTGGCTATAAATCAATTTTGTAATTTTTTTAAATTAAAATATAGCTCAATTTGCCTTAAATAACCTGTGTCTATTGCTGGCTGCTGAATGAGTTAACTGAGAATCCATCAGCGAGCTTCCTCTGAGAGGAGTGGTTGTAGCTTATCTGTCTTGTTCTAAATTCGTTGGTGTTGAATTGTGTTCAAATACCAAATCAAAGTTGAGCTGAAGATTCACGTGATCATAAATCAGCTTTTGTGTTGCACCTTCTATTGCTGGTTGCAGAATGAGTTAACCAAGACCCCGTCAGTGAATTTATTCTGCCAAACCAATTAGAGAATTTGTAATTATTTTAATCCTTTTTCTGAGCTCCTCTCAGCTGATTTATGACCACAGACCACTTCAAAGTTGAATTTGCAAGGAAGCGAAGAGCTTATAACAGCCAAATGATGCAAAATTTTTGCAAAAATTATTTTTAGCCTCAAATACATGCATATAAGAATGGAATAAAATTGTTCTTAAAGATGTACAAACCATCCCAGGCTGACTGGACATTTGGTACCTCTCATTGTATTCAGTTATGCTGTATTTTGTTATTTACTGAGCTTTTAGTTAAGGCATTATCGACTGGACCAATCAAGGACTGTCATACGAGTTTTATGCTCCATTCTCTTGGTGACCTCTGTTGGTTTGTAGAGTTGGTGGCCTCTGTTGGATTGTAGAGTCGATGACCTCTGTTGGCTTGTAGAGTTGGTGACATCTGTTGGTTTGTAGAGTCAGTGACCTTTGTTGGTTTGTAGAGTTGGTGACCTCTGTTGGTTTATAGAGTTGGTGGCCTCTGTTGGCTTGTAGTGTGGGTGACCTCTGTTGGTTTGTAGAATCATTGACCTCTGTTGGTTTGAAGAGTCGGTGGCCTCTGTTGGTTTGTAGAGTCAGTGACCTTTGTTGGTTTGTAGAGTTGGTGACCTCTGTTGGTTTATAGAGTTGGTGGCCTCTGTTGGCTTGTAGTGTGGGTGACCTCTGTTGGTTTGTAGAATCATTGACCTCTGTTGGTTTGAAGAGTCGGTGGCCTCTGTTGGTTTGTAGAGTCGGAGACCTCTGTTGGTTTGTAGAGTTGGTGTCCTCTGTTGGTTTGTAGAGTTGGTGACCACTGTTGGCTTGTAGCATTGGTGACCTCTGTTGGTTTTGTAGACTTGGTGAAATCTATTGTTTGTAGAGTTGGATTCCTCTGTTGGTTTGTACAGTTGAGGACCTCTATTGGTATGAAGGTTCACCAAGGAGCCAACTGTTTTTTGTGTTTTGTGCATTATCTTGAATGTTATCATTCTGATCCAAAGAGCTGAAGTCTCATGTTAAATGGAAATGGACAAAACTCTAAGCTTCTTTCCTAGAATAATCTTGTGATCTTGTTTAGACATGTTTTATACAGTGCAGATCTACGTTACGATGGAACGACCATGGTGGCAGAGATTCCATACATAACAATACAATGACATGACAGGCATTCCTACCGCCAATTGTACACCTTCTTACCTAGGAATACACTCCTAGGGCAGGGGCAATCTAGTATTCCTGCCAGTGTATTCAGTGCACTTGTAGAAAAAGTGATTATATGTATTTATATATACTATATGTATTGTAACATTCCACACTATGAGTGGACGGGGAGTACTCACTTGGCTGGTCATTTGAGGTAGATACTGGGACACTTAGGATTAAAAAAAAGTCCTTTCGGTTTATTAAGTACAGCATAAAGCGCTTCTCAGGAACTTAGTAACATGCAGCCGCCAGTGCAATGTCCATGAAACAATCAGCTTTACAGCATCTCCACAGTCCCTCACTGACCCCGGTCAGCATACCACGGATTCCTGTCTGTTACCTGTTGGTGTCGGCCACACAGGTTCCCGGATTCCTCTTATCCTTAGAGGTATCCCATAAACACTCCTTCCTGACCCCGGTCAGTATCACTCAAGGTTGTCAGACCATCCACTCCGGAGGTATCTCACAGACCTCCTTCCTCTGGCTCAGACTAGCCAGCACTGCCACATGTGCCAAGCAAGCAGGCTCCATTAGGTAGCCTGTAACCATACCCACAGGTGAGGTAACATCACATGCACTGGTCATGTGATCATGACATCACTGCAGGTCCTCATACTCCTGCAGGGAAAAGGGGTGCAGTGAGCACCCTCACTCAGGGGTGAGGCATATGGGTAGCCAGACCCTCCCATTTCTCATAGCTACCCGCAACCTGGACCCAGGTGCACTAAACATCTTTAGTGCTCAAGTGCACTAGAGACAAAATACTCCAGGTTACATCGCAGGGAGCATCCATCCCTGTGACATATACCTCCCATTATATATATACACTGCTCAAAAAAATAAAGGGAACACTTCAACAACAGAATATAACTCGAAGTAAATCAAACTTCTGTGAAATCAAACTGTCCACTTAAGAAGCAACACTGTTTCACAATCGATTTCACATGCTGTTGTGCAAATGGAATAGACAACAGATGGAAATTATTGGCAATTATCAAGACACCCTCAATAAAGGAGTAGTTCTGCAGGTGGGTTACCACAGACCACATCTCATTACCAATGCTTTCTGGCTGATGTTTTGGTCACTTTTGAATGTTGGCTGTGCTTTCACACTCATGGTAGCATGAGACGGACTCTACACAAGTGGCTCAGGTAGTGCAGCTCATCCAAGATGGCACATCAATGCGAGCTGAGGCAAGAAGGTTTGCTGTGTCTGTCAGCGCAGTGTCAAGAGGCTGGAGGCACTACCAGGAGACAGGCCAGTACACCAAGAGACATGGAGGGGGCCGTAGGAGGGCAACAACCCAGCAGCAGGACCGTTACCTCAGCCTTTGTGCAAGGAGGAACAGGAGGAGCACTGCCAGAGCCCTGCAAAATGACCTCCAGCAGGCCACAAATGTGTATGTGTCTGCACAAACGGTTAGAAACCGACTCCATGAGGATGGTCTGAGTGCCCGACGTCCACAGACATTAAGCCTGGTTAATAATGGAGAGGTGCCATTAAGACACCTCTCCATTATTAATCCACTAGTCTGAAAGGATTAAAAAAACACAGGCGTTAAGAATAAAGACTTTTAATGAAATAAATAAACACATTTTTTCTATCTTTATTTAACTCACAATCCAATCGAAGCCATCGTTCTCCCGTAAAAAATCCAAAATAAAAAAGCAACAATATCCCATACCTGTCCGCCGTACAGTCATGTCCCACGATGCAATCCATCTGAATGGGTTAAATAGTTCACAACCAAGAGCGGTGCTAATGCGACCAGGAATGGAATGAAGGAAAAGCTGCTTGCGCAGCCTCCCTGCCTGGCCGGAGATGAATTGATTAGCATGGGAAAGTTTCTGGACTTTTTCCCACGCTGTCAGTTCACCACGGGTCAGGCGGGGATCCATTATATGTCCATTTTGCAATATTCATGAATATTTGAGGCCATGGATCCATTATATGTCCATTTTGCAAGCCAGCGAGAAAATCTTGCCGTATAGATGCCATACGGATGTCACACGGATACTTAGATGCGAGAAAATCTCATCCTCGCATTGCACATGGATGACATACGGATCACTGTTCAGGGAACATTTGTCCGATTTTCGTCCGTAGAAAACGGACCGTATTTTTATACGTTGTGTGTGACTCTAGCCTTAGGATGACTCTTGAAATAAATTATGTGAGTCTAGCCCTTCATACTAATCCAATTACATGAATACTTTAGTTTTAAATACTTTAGTTTTTACATTCCACATCCTTCTTTGTTTAGTCTACAGCTTTAGTCCACTATTACTATATCTGCCAGGTTCATGGTGATATAAAATATTTCATGGACCACCGAGCACAGGGAATATTGTGTTAAGGGATACATTCACACACACAACAGATTTATTGGAGAAATTTTGATGATAAATCCATTCCATCTATCTGATTTGTTGTTTCTGAACAAATTGAGTGGATTTCTGGTTTCTTCAATTTGAAATAATCGTTCATAACTCAGTAACATATCAGCCTTATGTCAATGTGATAATAGCACTTTTTGAAATGATTACTGTAATATAGGGACCAGGATAATATAATATTAATAATAATAATTATAATCTTTATTTTATATAGCGCTAACATATTCTGCAGCACTTTACAGTTTGCACACTAAGGCTTCTTACACAATTGCCGTGTTTTTGCGGCCTGTTTTTGCATCCCCAATAAATGTCTATGGGGGCGCAAAAACGGGCCGCAAAAATTCGTCGGAGCGCCGTACACCATATGGCCATGAATTGAATATCAATGAGGCAACAAAAACAATGGAAGTTTGCCCAGTGTGGTATTTTTGCGGTACACCGTGAAGACCATATTTGCGGAATGCCGTATTCTTTTTTCCTACTTTTCAAAAGCTATTCCAAACCAGAAAAACGGCGATCCGAGACGTTTATTGTGGCCCGTTTTTGCGGAAAACTGAGCAAATGACGTTAATGCGGCCCGCAAAAATGGGCAGTAAGAAACACGGCAAATGTAAAAGAAGCCTAATTAGCAAGTGCCAGATAGATTATACCAAGATTGGTGGTGCAAACTCCACGTTGTGTGGAAATGTAATATAACACCCATAGACATCCTTGTGACTATACTGTGCTCCTGCTATTAAAATCTGTGTACAAAATCTGCTGCATTATATTGTAGCATGCTCCACTATATGCTTCTTAAAGGGAACCTCTCAGTTCCCTCAATGCTTCCAAACTGCAACCATAATGTTAAAATGGAGTATTACTGCACTACAACAGTCCCTCATGTTCCACACAAACATTTCTTTATCATAAAAGCAACTTTTAATGTTAAGCTCGTCTTATGCTAATTAGCCAGGACAAGTTCGATGGGGTGTCACCTGCCCAAGACTAGTCTGGCCCTTGCTTCTTCCTGTAATCACACCCCTTTGGGTGTGATTGACATCCTTCACTACTATCCGTTTCATTCTAGTACCCACTGTGCATGCGCACGTCTTCTGCTCCAAGCATCCCTTCCTGAGCATGCGCTTTGAAGTCAAGAAGACTGATCCCTGACTTCATTTGCACATGCCCAGAACGCAGAAGTGACTGAGATGTGCTCAGGAAGGGATGCTGGGACCAGAAGTCTCATGCATGCGCAGGGCTGGACTGAAGCTTACATCAGTGAAAGATGTCAATCGCACCCAATGGGGCATGATTACAAGAACTGATAGTGCACCTGTCTGGGGAATGTGATGTGGTAGGGGGCCGGATTGGGGGGTGGTCCACTGCTTACCACGACCGGACGATGCAAAGACGAGACGGAAGCAGAATTCAGTTGTAACAGATCCGGGTTTATTGGCCGTCCTCCTGACGACTTTAGCCATGCACCGCAGTTCCTTTGCAGCTCTCCGTTTCCAGGCCCAGGTACCTTTCACCTTTCCTTTAGTCGTGATGACGTCCCTCGTGGATCTTTCGCTGGGGCTGTCCTAGACCAATCTACCGCCAGCGCTTCACCTGCCCGAGGTCGTCGTCCAACCGGTACCCCCGGGGCCTCATCTGTCCTGCGGAATGTCGTGTCAGGGCCACCCCCCTGACTGTCTTCTCCTGTCAGTCCCCTGGTCGAGCTCTTCACTGTTCTCGTCTTCTGTCCTGAGTCTTCCTCTGCTGAGCTCCTCCCGGGACTAGCCTAGCCTCTGGAACCCCAACCAGTCCTATTTATCCCCTCTTTCACTGGGAATTTCCCTCCTGGGTTCCTATCTCACCACCCCCCATGACTAAGCAGTTTCTATAGCCGTAAGCTGATGTTAAGTCCAAAACTACACTCCCCCCAGCCATCTTGTGGTCAATTTTCGGTACTGCACTCCCTTTTCATTCTCTCCCTGCTGTTATCTTTCTGTCATTGCCAATCTCCGTCTGTAGTGCACAAATTGTCCCCTCCTACTTCCAGTCAAGTCTGTCCGTCAAGTCACTTTCCCCACACTCTCCCTTCCTTTGTCCATTGTCGTCCCGACAATCGTACTCCCTACCTACGTCGTCCTAAAGCTTGTCCACAGTCTGTTGTCGGACTGGTTATTGGGCCAAACCGGCTGCCCACGGGGGCCGAACCAAACCGAGAGCACCATGCTCCGAGCAGCCTACTGCTACTCGCCAGCGTGCACGCCACGTAACAACTTCTTTCAGGTTGGCGAGGTCCACACGGACTACTCTACGGCGTGTACCTCCCACTGCTCTCCCCTTCTACTACCTTCAGCTGTCCGGAGCGCCATGACCGAGGCCTTTTGCCTACCGGGTCATCATTGGCGCCCGCCCGTCCTTTGGGGTGTCTGTGGTGTCGGGGACCTGACTGATGGACCACTGTCTGGTTCGATATCTCTCCTCTCTTCGTCCTTCACTTAAAAGAGTCATGGTCGGCGTCTTCATTACATCTACCTCGTACCCGGGACCTGTTACACACACATTTTTTTTTGGTTACACACACTACTCATTAAATCAACTTTTAGCACACCGTTATCTCTACTTTAATAACAATATGAGTTACCCAACAGGGGTAACTCCTTTTTCCCTTTTTTGCTTTTTCATTTTTTTTCCTTTTTTTTTTCTTGTCTTTCAACATAACATTTTAAAACAGAACATAAATACTCCCCCTCCCTTTAACATGAGTACTTCCTCTCCCATATCCCCGCTATGCCAGGAGCAAACAATCAACAATAAAACATGTCCCTTATCTTGGACGTCGAACTGTCCTCTTGGGGCCAGCACAACGATGCAGCGAAATCCCAACAGTCCGGGCCATCTCCTGATGGCCGATGATGTGCCAGTCCAGCAGGGGAACCCCACAGCCGTGAGGTTCCCGGGATGTCTCGACTATTCCTGAGCCCAGAGTGTTCTTTTTGCCCAGGGCTCAGGGGTCATCTCCCTCCTGAGAGATGAGTCAAAAGGGGTAGAAGGGGCCGAAAGTGGTTCCACGGAGTGTGTTCTGCGCCATTTCTCTACTTGGGGAGCAGCAGTACACCACCGGTGGTGGCATGGACGCGCTCATCTCTGTCGACGTGGTGGCTTCGCTCCATCCGGCCCACAGCTACTGCAGTTCCAACCGCAGGTGAGGGACCGGGGTCGTTGACTGGTGAGAAGAGGAGCGGCGAAGCTGGGGCCTGCTAGTGTGGATGGCAGACAGCTCCGCAGAGGCAGCGGAGCCCGATGACCCGGCTGAAGCCGCAATCCGGAGCGGGGTCGGAGCAGCCTCGGACCTTGATGGGCAGGCCGCAGCCACGGTAGGGAGTGCGGCAGAGGCGGCCCCGGACATCAGTGAGCAGGCCGCAGCTGGAACCATGAGCGAGGCAGAGGCGGCCGCGGGTGCCGCCGGGTTGGCCGTGGCCGGCGCCGCAATTGAACCAGAGGCGGCCGAGGAGCAGGCCGCAACCAGAGTCGCAGACGGGGCCGGAGTGGCGGCCGGCACTGGTGAGGTGGCCGCAGGGGAGGCCAGAGTGGCGGCATGCTTCGGGTGGTAAACCGCTGCTGCCAGGTGGAACGCAGCAGCGTCGGCCACGGCTTGTTTCCGCACCGACGATGCGGGCCTAATCGCCGCCGGGCGGGGTGGCTCAGGGTGGTGGGTGAGAGCGTTGGTCGGCCCAGCTGAGGCCGCAGAGCCCTCCGCAATGGGGCTGCTGGAAAACAGGAGGCCGCGCGGGGAGGCCGAGTGGTGGGGGCCGCTTGCGGAGCTGCCGGCAGAGCCGGGGGAACTCTCACCTTCCCCGGGGCCGCGGCTTTCTGCAGGTTGTTCCTCTGTTCTCCCAGAAGTCGGTCCGGGAAGCAGCTGGCCTCCGCTGCTCCTCTGCATCTCCTGTTCCCGTCGTCTGGCGCCCGCCGCTGCTCTTCATCCTGCCCTTCGGCAGGACCAGCCTCCAGGCCGGATAGTTCCGCAGGGACGGCCGGCGATAGTTCCTCTAGCGGCCGCCCTGGTAATCCACTTCAGCGCCACCCCCCTACTGCTCGCAGGTCACGAGCGTTGCAGGGGCACAGAGTCTCATTCGGGTTTTCTTTGGATGGGTCCAGCCACAGTCCCAATTGGTATTCCACTCGGGCACCGTCTCGCAAAGTTTTTTTTTTTTTTCCATTCCGGATCCTCCAATGACAGCCAATGGTCCGGAACAAAGTCTCAGATTTGTAATCCACAGGCGAGCAAATTTGTAATCCACAGGGGAGCAAACTTGTAATCCACAGGTGGGCAGCTCAAGTCCTTTTGGGTTCTCCAGGCGCAAGCCTGCCGCAGAAGCTGTAGTATTGGCGGCGGCGATCCTGCCGACTACGCCAAATGTGGTAGGGGGCCGGTTTGGGGGGTAGTCCACTGCTTACCACGACCGGACGATGCAAAGACGAGACGGAGGCAGAATTCAGTTGTAACAGATCCGGGTTTATTGGCCGTCCTCCTGACGACCTTAGCCATGCACCGCAGTTCCTTTACAGCTCTCCGTTTCCAGGCCCGGGTACCTTTCACCTTTCCTTTAGTCGTGATGACGTCCCTTGCGGATCTTTCGCTGGGGCTGTCCTAGGCCAATCTACTGCCAGCGCTTCACCTGCCCGAGGTTGTCGTCCAACCGGTACCCCCGGGGCCTCGTCTGTCCTGCGGTACGTCGTGTCAGGGCCACCCCCCTGACTGTCTTCTCCTGTCAGTCCCCTGGTCGAGCTCTTCACTGTTCTCTGTCTTCTGTCCTGAGTCTTCCTCTACTGAGCTCCTCCCGGGACTAGCCTAGCCTCTGGAACCCCAACCAGTCCTATTTATCCCCTCTTTCACTGGGAATTTCCCTCCTGGGTTCCTATCTCTCCGCCCCCCATGACTAAGCAGTTTCTATAGCCGTAAGCTGATGTTAAGTCCAAAACTACACTCCCCCTGCCATCTTGTGGTCAAAGTTCGGTACTGCACTCCCTGTTCTGTCTCTCCCTGCTGTTACCTTTCTGTCATTGCCAATCTCTGTCTGTAGTGCACAAATCATCCCCTCCTACTTCCAGTCAAGTCTGTCTGTCAAGTCACCTTCCCCACAGTGACACCACATCAGACTATTCCTGACTAATTACCATAAGACGTGCAGTTTTTTCTTTTTAAGTAAAAAAAAGATTTGTATAACAGCAGGGACCTTATGGTAATACAGTAATAGGCTAATTTAACCTTATGGTGGCAGTTTGGGAGCCAGGGGTGTAATGATCGCAGTCAAAGATGGTTCGACTTGGCCCATCTGGGAGGGAGGCCCTCTAGCACCAATTTCACCTGGATGTCCATCTTCGGACACACATTCAGGTGAAACGCCAGCTCCTTATGCTGCAATACAATCAACAGCCAATCAAGTCCTGTGCCGGTTACAGAAGAGGATGCAACACGACATGGGAGCAGAGGAAGGTAAGAATAATTGCTTGTTTCTTTTGAAAATGTGCTGGAAAAGAACTAAAGGGATCCTGGATGGAGGGGCATTATACCAGGATTGGTACATTATACCAGAATGAGGGCATTATGCAAGAATGGGAGACATTATACCAGAATGAGGGCATTATACCAGGATGGGAGATATTATACCAGGATGGGGGACATTACACCAGGATGGGGACATTATATAAGAATGGAGACATTATACCAGGATGGGGGACATTATACCAGAATGTTGGACATTAAACCAGGATGGGGGACATTGTACCAGAATGGGTCCATCATGCCATGATGGTGTCATTATACCAGAATGGGAGACATTTTGACAGATTGGGAGACATTATACCAGGATGGGGGACATTACACCAGGACGTGGACTTTAAGATAGAAGGAAAGCAGCATACAAAGATTGGGACATTATACCAGAATGGTGACATTTATGCCTGGGGGAATTATTACATGAGGGGAAAACACATATGTTTTTATAGAATCTAGAATGTTGCAAAGGCCCATACATCTGACCAACATGCAGGTGGGGGCCCAAGTCCATATTTTGCACTGGGGCACATTGGACTCTAGGTACACTACTGTTAGAAGCCATGGTGGAACTGGCATGTTCACTTTCATAATTTCATATTAAATGGCCAGGCCATATATAGGCACAATATGGCAGCACACATAGAAATTACAACTGTGTAATATAAAGACTTATATACTCTATATGACAGCTCTGTGCACATGGTACTTCATGGTGATGAAGCATGTGGGACCAATAGAAACAAGTGTCATTGCCCTGTAGACCATCTGAACTTGGACCATCACTGATTTACAGGTTGATTGCCATATCCTATATAAAATACCTAAAAACATGATTCCAAGCCCTGATGAAGTCTAGCAAAAACTGTACCTGAGGGGGTGCAGGTCTTTATTTGTACCCAAGTCCTTGTGCCTCTAAAGGGCCAAACATCCTCTACTTCATTACATCAGTATTCTGAATTGCAAATGGCACCGTTACATTTCTTTCATGGGGCCTGGGCACTTCAAACTATGGTCAAAAACGGATTCAAGGAAGTCCAACAGGTTCCACTGCCCCATATGATGGGGCAGTACTAGAAATGGTGCACAATATTTGAGAACCCAATAACAGGTTTCGAATTAGGGCCTAAAAATTCTAGTTACACGTCTAAGTGTGGTCAACTCTTCTGCAGCATCCCTAACAACAACACGGGTCAACTTAGAGGCATGGAGTTCCAGCATGGTCACCAGTATGCTGGAGAGGCTGCAACTATTGATTACAACAACCATCTGGTTATCATAACGTTCCACTAATTTTTGTAGGTAAGGTTCCATATGTTTAAGCGTGTCTCTATAATACTTTAGACTTCTATGATATGATACCATTGCTAAACATTCCAGACCCTCCGGCGTGTGTGAAATTGGGCAAGCCTGTCTTATTTTGCTTTCTCTTAAGTCACAGTAAGTCTGAGACAGGAGGTTTCGCCTCTACCAGACTAAGCATTTTCCATTCCATACAGCCAAAATAACCCTTTTTTCTAGAACACATTAGAGGTAAAAAGCACCAAACCATATGACTTTAGAGAATTTTTCCATACCTCTGTCAGTTCAGCCATAATATCTCTTCTTTTCTTCTTTTCTCATCTTCTCTAGAAACTAGCAAAATGTTCTGCATGCCATCCATTATAGATTTCAACTTAGTGTCAAAATAAACTTTACCACAAAAGTGCCTACTTGGTGATACTTATAGTTTCCCAATCTACAGTTGGTTATTATGGTCAAGACAACTCTAGGCAAAATATTATTTTTTTGCCAGAGTTGACTGGCCAACCTGAAGACTTAGCGATCTTCAAGTAGTCCCAGATTCTAATACAAATATCAGTCTCCTGCAGAAGAAGACATCCCCTTTAGGAGGTGACTTGAAACCAATCACTTTTGTGTCTTATATGTTATAAATAACCAATTAGATCTTATTAATGATCTGTCCTCTGTGTACATGTTATTATGTGTAGAGATGGGGGTAGATATATTTCGTTTGGTGGGACCAAGAAACCCAGTCTGACAAAGTTTTCTTGGGTCCAGGGATAAGGAGTCATTAGAGGTCCTCCTGGCCTGCTATCCCCAGATCATAACACGAAAATTCAATTATTTTGATCTACTAGGTCTCCTGTTGCTTTGATAGACAGTAAAGGGTATGTAAACAATCCACTAGTCATAACTCAAAAAAGTCCCCTGGATACTTCTGAAGGTGAAGATGCCGGGGCCTTCACCCTTGCCTTATCTCCTGAGTCTGCCTCCATTTGTTCTCTTCCCCCACCCAGGAAAGCAGGGGTGCTAATGTGTACCGTAGTACATCAACCCGACAAACAAGGCAACACAAACAAGGTTTAACAGAAATCTCCAGGCACACAAAATATTCACTCACATATAACAGAGGAATGCACCGGGGTGTGGAGGTAAAGGAATAAACCAAAATAGAGAAGGATAGGGAATTACCACGCAACGCATACACACCAAACAGTCACAGATAACTCTTCCAACTCTCCTTCTCATATGTGCTCCTCTCCCACCATTAGCCATGCAGCAAATGTTTGCTCTGACAAGGATTTGTAATAGAGCCCAGATTATGAAGGGGAAAGGAGTGGCTAACCGAGCACAGCTTTGAGCACAGTGACCTCCAACACAGCCGATTAACCCCTGTTCTGCTAGAAGGAATAAACACATTTAAAATGAAGAAGTGCTACTTCTCAGTGCCGAAGTAGGAGCAATCAGACGCTGCGGTCTTCTGGCTCCACACTGTCCCGGTAACTCCTTGACACAACCCTAATGATTATCACATCACAGGACTTAATGTTGGTGAGATTTCAGATGGTGGAAGATGGTCCATAATTTGAACAAAAATTACTTTCAGCTTCCAAAATATCGCCTTTTCACCTCAGAGACATAGCCAGGGGTTAGTTTTCAGCTCGGGGTGGGGGTGGGGTGAAACAACAGAGTGGGCCCCTAACTAGGTAACCCTGATTACAACTATGATGGCACGCCCTAACTGCGGGTAGAGATGAATCTCAGCAGTTGATCCTGCTGTTACTGAAAATAACTCACTTTTTCCAAGACCAACACTAATATTCCTGTCATATGGTGACCATACAATGGTAGAACATACAAGTGATCACAGTACAGTTATAGATAGTGACTTGCAACTGGCATGCTCTCAGAAGGAATTTTTCACTTTTCCCTTATTCTCCATTTTGCCCAGACTGAAATTACAAGTTCTTCCAGCCAGGACTCATCTGCAGAGATTACAGCAAAGACACATTTGACTTCTCACATTTCCAGCAGTGTTCCCATCTATTCCCAACCTGCACAAACCACTGAAGCCAAAGCTGAGTTGCTGATGCCATATGTGTTCCTATTACTGCTCCTGTTGTTTGGCACAATAGCAGTGTTCTTGTTAGTGCCCACATAGTAACGCCCAGCACTGTGCCCCCACATAATAACGCCCACTAACTGTGTCCCTTACAAAGCAAAATGCCTACTTTGTGCCCTCCAGATGGTAAAATTGTCCCATATAAAATATTAATGCCCTGAGCAAGAGCCCTAGAAAACTGTCCACAATTTGCCCCTAGAAACAAATAACACCCCATGCGCACCTTTGACGGTCACAATATGTTGTGTGCTCCTATAACAATAAAACTTAAGTGCCCACTTAACATTTAATAATGTCCCCTGAGTCCCCCATGTTCAACTCCCCTATGCACAGTATGATGGGCTCACAGATTCCCTATACACAGTATGATGAGCTGACAGCTCCTCTATACACAGAATGATTGGCCCACAGCTCCCTATACACAGCATGATAGACCATCGGCTCCCCTATAAACAGTATAATGTGCTCACATTTCCTCTATTCACAGTATGATGGGCCCACAGCTGCCCTATACACAACATGATGGTCCCACGCCTCCCCTATACACGGTATGATGAGCCTACAGCTCCCCTATATATAGTATGATGTCCCCACTGCTCTATCAAAACACAGTATAATGGTCCGCACTGTAGCACCCACACTGTATAATGGCTCACACAGTAGCCCCTCCACTCTAAAATTACTGCCACAGTAGTCCTCACACTTTGAAGACCATCACACTGTATGAAACCCACCTATAGTAGTCCCCAAACTGTATAATGACCCCCATATTAGCTTCCACATTGTATAATGTCCCCACATTAGCTAAAGGTGAATGTCGACCCACTGCACCACGGGCAAGACTTACCCTAAAGAGGCGTCACTAAGCGGCTGCCTAGTTTTTGCTAGCACCTCTGGTGGTGAGGATAGGTTGGCCCCAGGTAGTTGCCAGGTGTCACGCCAGGATAGTCCCTGGACCCGCAACAACTGACCACCGGGACAGCTCAGGTATGCGGAATAAAGGAGGGCGAGACAGAAGCTTAGTCAGATGCTCCAAGATCGAGGCAGGCAGCACGGGCTCACTATACAAGCCAGGATCAGGAATGGGGAGGTTAGAGGTGAGTGGGTAAATGAGCCAGGATGCTATCAGGATAAACAAATCAAACATGCAGCACAGCAAAAAGCTAGAGACGGGCCTCAACTAGGAACCTAAACCTAATTTTGGGTAAAGGTAAGGAGGGAAGAGTCGCCTTATATACATGTGCCTGACAGAGGCTAGGGAAGATGAATTCTGCAGGACACAGCAGGGTTAAATTCCTAGAGAAAACCAAAGAACAAATATCCTAAAATAAAAAAGTAAAAAATAAATAGCAAAATTTGCATAAAGGTAGTAATAATTAGGGTATTTAGTAAACATATATTTACTAAATACCCTTATTATTATTACTACCTTCATGCAATTTTTGCAATTTATTTTTTACTTTTTTATTTTAGGATATTTGTGTTTTGTTTTTGGTTTTCTCTGTGTAAAGGTCATGTGTTTATATGCATTTCCATTTTGCATACACATTAATTTACTTTTTCAGCTCAGACCTAGTTTCTCATTAAGTTTCTCATGGTTAATTTCCTGCAGGATCGGCCAGGTCTCACTATAGCCAGGTGGAGATAGCAGAGATACGCAGCCTAGTTTGGAAGTGCTGCATAGTGTCTGGTTCACAGCCTATTAGTCACGCCCCTACTATTCGATTAGGCGGGCTTGCCAGCACTTAATGCATCCCAGTGTGAACACCCCATCACGTGGGTTGCAAGCTTGTGTATTTTGGCCAAAATATCGACCATTACATTTTTTTTTGTATATTTTGCACTAGTTCTCAGGGTGCAGCCAAGCCCAGCACCTGGTCATGTATACAGGGGTGTTCACACTGCGATGCATTGAGAGTGTGCTGGCCAGCCCTCCTAATCGAATAGTAGGGGTGTGACTAATAGGCTGTGAACCAGGCACTATGCAGTTCCCTTGTGTGAACAGCACCCTATACGGGCCTTTATTGTGCAATTGAATATTAGGCAGTCGCCCCCTCCAGGAATGGGTATGTGGAGAGTGGCTGTTAATCCAGTATTTTGCACCTGTGTTGCTAACATCTTGCTATATGGGCTGGCTGCACCCTGTTGTGCATTTGTTCTAAGATCTGGGAAGGTAATCAGTGCTGCCTATTTTTCTGCTGTGCAATTTGAATTTTTGGAGGCTTTTAAGCCTTCTTTTGTGGCAGTGCTAATAGTTCACGCTATATTTTGGCCCACATATAGTTCCCACACTGTATAATGGCAACACAATTCGCTCCAATGCTGTATATTGGCCCCCATATTAGTTCCAACGCTGTATAATGGCCCCCATATTAGCTCTCACGATGTATAATGACTCCAAAATTAGTTCTCACGCTGTATAATGGCCCCACACCAGCTCCCACGCAGTATAATTGCCACACATTATCTCCCACGCTGTGTAATAGCCCCAACATTAGCTCCCACTGTGTATAATGATGCCAACATTAGCCCCCTCGCTGTATAATGACTCCATATTAGCTCCCACTCTGTATAAAGGCCCAAACATTAGCTCAGACGCTGTATGATGGCCTGCACAATGTATGAGGTGCCCCTACAGTAGTCCCTACAAAGTGTGAGGGGCTCCCATTCTTTGATGTCCCACAATTACACAACTTTTGTTCAAAGTAAAAAAACATCATATACTCATCTAATCCATGATCTTGATGAGTCCTCTGGCAAAGCGCGGGTGGACCAATGTGGTGATGTGCTGGTTGCTCATATAGGACATGAGTTCCAGCGTGGTGCATTGACATAATTGTGCCAGTACTCTGAAGTCTACTTTTTCCCAGAAAACGTCGTCCTGATCAATTCTCAGTAAACAAAAGACCATAAAAAGTGGCCTACTTGCTAGTAGCTCACAGCTAGTATGATTTTGCCAGTGTGACAATGTTGGCCAAACCATGAAGGTTCCTGGTGGCCAACAATCTGCTTAGTGATCACAGCAAACTTGATGTCCCTCTCCATTACAGATATGTACTTTCTCACATAAAACTAAATTATTATTTTGACTCTCATAAAAAAAAAGAACCTCTTATGCTGCCTACAAATTAATTGATAGCGTATTTACAATGGCAGAAAAGTGATTTCAACAGGAAATATCTCGTAGACAGCGGTTTATGGGCTGTGGTTGTAGCCATGAAATGAACAATATGGGGTTTCAAGCACTTACAAAGGGTGGAGGTTCTGAAAAGTCAGACCTCCCAGGTGGAGGTTTATCTGACAGCATTGCTGTAAAACGTCATTGATTTAGTGTTATAGACCCAATTTAAGATCTATAATGTAGTAATCTCTAGTGATATACACTACTGGAATTACTAATGATATGTAATCATAGGTGGCAATAGTGGTACATTAGCTTTACTGAAACTTTTACTATCATGATGCATATGGCTCAACTTAAACTTGTGATACCCATTAGATGAAAATTGGGTAAAATGACCAAGTTTGGCCTACAATTGTCTGCCAAAATGGTCATCTGCAAGTTCGGCCTGGCATGTTGATGATCAGATTGCCCATATACGGTACGTGATCCATGGTGATCAACCTGGGATGTTGATTGCACATACGTTTGATCCATGGTGATCAGCCTGACATGTCAATGGTCCGATTGTCCATATGTATGATCCATAGTGATCAGCCTAGCATGCCGATGGTCAGATTGACCATACATTTTATACAATATACTATTGATGGGCTAGATTGTGGCCAATCACAGTCTACGATGTATAGATCTCCACAATAGAAATAAAAAAGCCAAAATGTCCACAAATGAAGCAAGAATTGTAATAAGTTGTTAAATAACTTATTTATTTTTAATACCAACACATCAATCTCTTGCTAGTCTGCTGACCCAATAGGGTGATCAATGAGTGGAACAGGCTGCCACGAGAGGTGGTGAGTTCTCTTTCAATGGAACTCTTCAAACAGAGGCTGGAAAGACATCTGTTTGAGATGGTTTAGTGAATCCTACATTGAGCATGGGTGGGTCACAATGACCCTGAAGGTTCCTTCCAACTCCAACATTCTATGATTCTATGATATAAAACTGGGATTCAGACTATCATTGTGAAGATTAGATCAACTATAAACATAACCCCATGTACCGACCATATTTAATTTATGTCTTAAGAAGGATAGACTCATTACCTCTAAAACAAGTTCCAACACAGAAAAATGAGACCTGTGTCGTTATAAATAAAGTTATTTGAAAATAACATGTTTTTATCATATTTATCCTCTAGTATTCTAGTACCCAAGAAGACAAACATTCTTGTCGCGAGTTTGGCTCAAATTCATGCAAGGACCATATTATAAAGTATGATAACTTCATACACATATGAAATTCTGTAAAATGTGCCAAGATGGAGAATTCCTTTCATTTTAGTGCTGATAGTATATGTTGCAGAGTTCATGAGTTTTTGGACATCATTTGCACCCCTGACAAAAAAGCTACATCAAATCTATGTGAGATCCTGTGGTTTCTCTACTGGTGGTTACTAGAAGTGTCAGTCCTTCCCAAGCACTTCCACTGTCTCATTCATACACTGGAGAAGTTCCTCAAGGAAAATCTCTGGAGAATCTCTGCAGCCCTTTCAGAAAACTGCCAATTGTACCCACACAACAATGTACCACATGGAACCCAGCTGCATACCAATGAAGAATACTCTATTGACTGCGATTATGACTCTCTTCCACCACAGTTAGAAGATAAAAATTTTTTAAGAATTTCCAAAAGTTATAAACAAGGTTAAAGTATTTAGAAACTTATTTTTTGGGGGACAAATCAGAATTTTTGGGGACAATTAATACGGACATGTCAAGAAAAAAGTTCCTACTACACAACATAATGGACTTCAATCATGATAGAAGAACGTTCTACTGTACCTTGCTCTCTTTATGGTCTCTTCAGATAAAGTTTTTCTTACTTCTTTCTTCTCTACAACTTTGAATGCAGTTTCCAAAAAGGCTGTCTCTGTCACGAGACTTTATTGTTCCTCGATCCTTATGCTTCTTGACTTCCAATTCTTGTGTTTTAAGAAGGAGGCTCCCACCCTGCTTGCCCCCCTTAGTCCGACTGACTGGACTGGTGCTGTTAGCTGCAGGGTTTTGTGTGTGAGGTTTAAGGATGTAATTTCCTTGCAGACAGCACAGCACTCAATGCTCGGATTGCATTTACCTCCTCCTCCCCTTCTCCAGATATAATACATGTAAATGACTTGAGGTTTCAATGACATGTGGCTTTTATCATTACACCTGCCAAAAAATGACAAAAAATCCCTCATCTGCTGCTCTATCTTCCTCCAAATATTTTTCCGCAATGAAAAATATCCTAAGGAAAAAAATAATAAAACCCATTCCTTGTTTGTTTTTCTTTGATTATAGTGAATGTCAGGCTGTTTACAGACACTATTCCAAGACTACGTAATAGGGTCTGTTTGTAGATGGTGCCGAGATATTGAACACACGTGGAGCCAAGTGGGCCTGACACCATCGTGATGTGGTCCTTTTTTGAGGCTTAGTTCCTTATAGTTGTTGACTTTGTAGGAGAAAATAGTTAACTCCACCTGATGTTTAAACGTAGGAAAATGTCCACCTGCATAGGTTGCTTAGGGTGGGCACAGCGCAGTGAAATCATATACACCATGGTATAACTGACCTTCACCTCAAATTGTACATCCTACCAGGAGGATATAGGAATAGACTGGAGGACGCTCCCAGAGTATCTGGAATTCAAAATTCAAACTCTGGATTTAGCACATCTCCAAAAGACTACCTTTTTAAGAAGACCTCCATCCAGAGCCAATTTTTCTGTGCCAGTTCTTCAAGTAAGAGATTCACATTGTAGTTTTCTAAAGTGACGTTTCTCATGGTTCCTATGTGTCCTCCAGGACACTTCAAGCTTTTGTTCTACAGGAGAAGAGGTAAGGTGAAAACGCATTGTAATTTTGAGTGGTCGCCTCATAGAGTTTTCATTGTACCTCACGTTCTGTAGGATACAAGGTTGTAATACCATGCAGAAGACTTAGTTTTCTAAGGCAAAGTTTCTCAAGGTTCCTAAGTCTTTTGTAGTACATTGCATCCTTCTATTCTACAAAACGTGAAGTACAGTGAAAATTCTTTGAGACGACCACTCTATTTTCATTGTAATTTTAAGTGAGCATCTCAGAGAGTTTTCACTGTACTTAAAGTTCTGTAAAAAACAAGATTGAAGTGTTCTAAAGAACACTTAGTTTTCTAAGGCAAAGTTTCTCAAGGTTCCTAAGTGTTCTGTAGAACACTTCAACCTTGCGTTTTACAGAACTTAAGGTAAAGTGAAAGCTATCTGAGATGCCCACTCAAAATTGCAATGAAAATAGAATGGCTGTCTAAAAGAGTTTTCACTGTACCTCAAGTTCTGTAGCGCACAAGGTTAAAGTGTAGGGGTCCAAAACTTTATATTAGCACATTTTAGGGTTTTTAAGATTAACATAATTGGAGATCATCTGCTAAAAGTTCCCAACCAGTATGTCTAATAGTTCTTATTACAATCAGATGTGAATATTGTTACCCTCAGTATTCCCATGTCTGGCGTAGTGTGGAGAATATCCTTATAGAGCACATCTGGTGGTCACTGGAGACTTTCTCTCCAGGATGTTGAAAAAAATGATAAAGTAAGCTACACAGCTGTATAACTCTAGCCAAACTCGAGAGTAAGGAATAGTAATGCACTGGTTAAAAAAAAATTGCACCAAAAAGTATTTATAGCCATCTTGAGATGTCCACCTAAAATTGCATTAAAAATGGTCTTATAGGTCTTCCCAAAGAAGATGACCATTATATGGTTCAACTAAAAATGTTTCATAGAAGATCTGATATGGATATCTAATCTGGAAAAGAAGTGGTTTTCTCAAAAACGTGGTCTTTCGGAGAGGCTTATTTTTTTTATTTTGCATAAATAAAGTATATAAAGTAATTCCTTGGTATGTCCGTTTCTATGAAGTCTTCTGATCGAGGCAGAACTGAAATTGATCTGAGGTTGTGTTTGTAGCTCAAAGTGTTAACCCATGTTACCATTTGATGGTGAATTCCTTTAAGCAAAATTCATGAGCAAGTTTAATGGAAAGAATAATTTTAGTTTCACCAGGTGTTCCTTTCGCTAGCTTCATGTCCAGTTCTGTGCTTCAAAAGCAAGGCCAAACCCCTTCCCAATATGAATAGAAAGACAGGAAAGGTTGTTGGCTTAGCTATTGAAAATACCCATCAGCCAGTCCCCTTCATACACAGCTCTGATGACTTACCGACACCAGAAAGCTTGTATTAAGCACAGACCCAGAAGAAAACTATCAGGACAGGGATGGATCGACTCCCGGATGTACCGGACGTAACTAAAGTAGATTAGTAAATTATATAACTTGCTCTTTAAAACTCATTTATGGCTTTTTTAGGTCCATATCTTTCACTTTGATCATGTCGGTGTGTATCCATGATACATGGATTATGTTTAGCAGGGTTAGCGGTCAGACTTTCTTGGAAAGAATGATATTTTCGTAAGGAGAGAAGAATACAGACGAGTTCCAACATGAACCATAGAGAAAGCTGCAGCTCGGAGTATGTTGGACAGCAAGTAGTTGTCGAAGCAAGAATTCACCCCCCATGGAAGATAATGAAGTTGTATGTGATCAAAGCAATTAATTGTGGTCACTCTTGTCATGGCCAAAATGGCAGGAAGTCTGCAGTCTGCCTTATAGATCGAATTGTTTTATCCATGAATTCAACTTTTTGTGGAAGAACTGATGAATGTTTTGGGCACAGAGGGAGAAGTGAATTAATCAATGTGTTCATTAATAGTTGTCAACATTCATCTCTGGATCTTTTTTTTTCCAAGCACCAAAGAAATTGTTCCTAAAAGCTAACAATAGGCTCCATCTTCTCGTGTTTGTCCTCTAATAATTAGATTTGAGCCGTCATGCAGAAAATTAAAAACCTTCCCTGATTAATATGGCTTTAAGATATTAAAAACTGTGCGATCTCTGCTGGGCCTCCTTGCCCTATCCCTATCACCTATTTCACGCCAGTTTGGCTTACATGCCAACATTTCACTAATTGCTGTGCCTAAGTAATGGCAGCAACATCTCTCCTTGGTTTCCTTTAGGCCTCTTTCACACTTCAGTTTTTTACAATCAGTCACAATCCGCCAGGTTTTGAAAAAAACGGATCCTCAATTTTCTTTTGAGGATCCGTTTTTTTTCCCCATTGACTTCCATTAATGGCGGATTGTGACGGATTGCCGTCCGTTGCATCCGTTTTTTTTGAGGATCCGCCAAAAGTTGCTGTCCGTCACCATCCTCAAAGATTTCAAAACGGAGCTTGTAACGTTTTTTTCTCTGGCGGATCCTCCAGACACTCATTTAACCCGAAATTCTTTCTGGGTGCCGGACAAAAAAAATTCTCTCTCTCTCTCTCCTTTTCCAGGCTGCGATTCCTTTAAAATTCTTCATTTGTCGGATCCGTCCAAAAAACGGACGGGTGGCATCCGTTGTCATCAGTACTAAAACGGATCAGCCATCCGTCCTTTTGGCGGATTTTGACTGATGCAAAAAACTGAAGTGTGAAAGAGGCCTTAGGAAGCACTGCAAATATAAGCGTAAACCAATCCGGACCACAAACCAAACTCCCTAAATCTATACAGAGCCAAGACGAGGAGCCCCATAAACAAACTGCAGAATCCCCAAGCAGACCATACCCTCTATACAGGCCCCAGATCAGCCCCCCATTCTATGCAGACCCAAGAACCATCAATACAAACCAGAACCTTCCCACCTAGCTAGACCCAAGAACCATGTATATAAGCCAGAAAATACCCCTCTAGATAGACCCAAGAACCATGTATATAAGCCAGAAACTACCCATCTAGATAGACACAAGGACCATGTATGCAAACCAGAACCTTTTCATCTAGATAGACCCGAGAATTGTGTATACAAGCCAGAACCTACCCATCTATATAGATCCAAGAACCATGTGTCATGATCTCAGTGCGGGTTTGACTCGCACACGTGGGGTTAATGTCTGGAACCAGTGCTGATGACTGGCATTTCTGGGGTTAAAGGTTGTGATCCCAGTGTAGGCTTACCTGCACACCTGGGGCTTATGATTGTGGCCTCTCCCTGGTTCTGGGATAGCTTCTTATAGCCTCAGGACACTCCCATCCCCGTCAGTTATACTTTCGCCCTTGGCATAGTGTGGTGACCCCTGAGTGTGTTTGTGCTGTGTTCTTGTTTATCTGATACTCTGTCTATGACTCGGTCTGTTCTCTGGATACTGCTTGTTGGATTCTGCTTGGTACCTTCTATGACTGTTTGGTTTTGATCTCTGCTTGGCCCTGACTCTCCGTTCTGTCTCATCCCTGGTACTTTACTGTTATCTCTGTGTATGACCCGGTTTGTCTGACTTTGAGAAATCCTGTATTAGTGTTCTGTCTATCTCTGATAGCAGGACGCTAAGCCCCACCCCCGTGTGGTCACATGACCGTACGTCCTTCACTGCTCACTGACTTTAGCTTCTCCAGGTCCTGTTTCCTTGAACTATCCGGCCGTGTCTGACCCCGGGCCCCTCTGCAGTGTGGGTGAGTCTTTGCTCAGCGGTGGCTGCACGCCGACCTTAACAGGACCGTGACATTATAACTGACCGTTAAGTTTTTTTTTTTTTTTTTTCTCTGCTGAGAAATATGGATACCATACAATCTCTGGCTGAACAAATGAAAAATCTTAGTGAGATGTTTCAGGGTTCATCTCTGGAGCAGCAAGCTCTGGCTCGTTCTCAGCAGCAGGTTTCTGAGACGAGGGGCTTTAGCTGCTGGGTCTCTGGGGGCTGGGGCGAGTTGTTTTGGTGTCCCCAGAACCACCTGTAAAACTGCCTGATTTCTTTTATGGTAGCAAAAAGGAGTTCAGGGTCTTCATGGAAGGTTGCAAACTCTTCTTTAGTTTGAGGCCACGTTCCTCTGGGGACAAAAGTCAGAAGGTTGGGGTCATTATGTCTTTATTAAGAGGGTCCCCACAAGCCTGGCCTTTCTCCCTTCCTCCCACTGCCACTGAGAGAGTGTCTGTGAATGCGTTTTTTGAGGCCCTCGGGCACATATATGATGAGCCGGGCCGAGTGCGATTGGCAGAGGACATGGTGATGAATGTCCATCAGGGGAAACACTCGGCTGAGTGGTTTTGTACAGAATTCTGCTGCTGGGCGGCAGAGGTCTCTTGGGACAACGACGCACTTCGAGGACTCTTTCACAGAGGCTTGTCCAAGCGGTTACAGGATGCCTTGGCATTACATCCCCCACCTAACTCACTCGAGGACGCCATGACCCAGGCCGTCAGGATGGACCGCAGGCTGCGGGCCAGGGGGGTGATGCAGGCTGAGACTCCATTGTTCCCTAATGGAAAAGAGACGGTTTCTGTACCCATGGACGTAGGGGCTCTCTCCCTGAAGGAAAAGGAGAGACAACGCCGGAGAGAAAAGCAGTTATGCTTCTACTGTGGTAAAACGGGACATTGGAAAAGGGAGTGTCTTGATTGTCCATCCTCAGTCCGGTCGATGGGAAACGACTAGGTCTGGGTAGTCAGCGGGGAGACTACTCAGACCCTCAGGTACCCTTTTCCTCGTTTTCTAAGGTGTTGCTTCATGTGGAACTGTTAGTGGACGGTTGTTTTTTCCCTCTACAGCTTTCGAGGACTGCGGATCATCCATCAATATTATTGACTCCCAATTGGTCACACGCTGTAAGATAGGGACAGTTAGACTTAAGGTTCCGATCAAAGTGGTGGCGATTGACTCCTCCCCCCTCACTAAAGAGGGAATTCTCTTTATGTCTGACTTGTTTTCGCTCAAAGTGGGTGCTACCCATGTGGAAAACTTAAGTTGTTTGGTTCTGAACAATCTACCTGCAGGATTGGTGTTGGGCATGACCTGGTTACAACGCCATAACCCAGTCATTAACTGGAAAATGGGGGAGTTTGTTCAGTGGGGGTTTAATGATTCGATGTTACGTGATAAGTCTGCACTATTGGTTGAACCTGTTAAATCTGTATCTGTGTCATCTGTCGAGCTGGAAGGTATTCCAGAGTACCTGAAAGAATTCAAAGATGTCTTCTCTGAAAGCGAGGCCGAGACATTGCCGCCACATAGACCCTTTGACTGCGCTATCAAGCTAGTCCCGGGGGCTAAATTGCCTAAAGCCTGTCTGTTTAATTTGTCTGGCCCTGAGCACTTGGTCATGAAAGATTACATTGCTGAGAGTCTTCGCAAAGGACACATACGTCCCTCAGTCTCACCTGTGGCGGCAGGGTTTTTTTGTAAAGAAAAAAGATGGCAGTTTACGTCCCTGCCTCGATTTTCGTGAGCTCAACAAGATTACTGTAGGAAATACGTACCCCCTTCCCTTGATTCCCGATTTGTGTAACCAACTTTCAGGGGCAAAATGGTTCTCCAAACTGAATCTTCGGGGGCATATAATTTGATAAGGGTCCGGGAGGGGGATGAATGGAAAACCGCGTTCCTCATGACCGAGGGACTGTTTGAAAATTTAGTCATGCCTGTTATGAGTGAGTCACCGTAGGAGGCAAAAACAGAAATACTAGCTAAGTCCAGAAAACCAGATAAGTTGGCAGCTATCGGATTGCAGACCCCTGAACCTATCAACAACAACTAGCAGTAGCCGTGGGGGGTTCATACGGTGCCCTAGACCCCTCGATCACAGCCGGAGAACTAAATAGCCTAAAGACCGAAAGGGAAATCTAAACTGCCCCAGAGCAGACCCCAAAGCAATAGGCAGCCCCCAACATATAATGACGGTGAAGCAAGATGAAAAAACACTCACACAGATAGAAAGATAGGCTAAGCAAATGATGGGGCCCAAGCTAACTAAATAGGACAGGATAGAAAAGCTGCTGTCTGCAATCCACCAAAACCCTATCAAAACAAGAGCCAACAGACTGATAGGGAAAAAAGCCCTGAAGACGCTAGGCTTCAAAAAGACTATATCAGTACTCAGGTATTTTCTGAAGACAGAGCAAAAAGGAATTCAGCTCACCCCAGCAGGGAATGGCAGAAATCCAGAAAAACAAGGCAAAACAAAACCAAAACACAAATGCAAAAAGCAGAGCAGAAAACTTAGCTTTTGAGGAGCAGGAATCAGACTGGTCTCCTAGAATCCCTCTGAGAAGTCACCAGCAAGGCAGAATGGCGTCGGCTGCCTTATATCCATTCAGCAATTCCAGTCACCCAGTCATCATCATCCTGCTCATGTGCTTGGTAATCAGCCTCACTACCTTCCTTCACCAGAAGAGGGAGTTCATCAGACCTCAATGGTGAAGGGGAAAATGAACTCACAACACATGCTGTTTGGTCTTACCAATGCCCCAGCCATATTTCAGAATTTCATCAACGTGGTATTCTCAGATCTCATTGGTCGTTTTGTTGTCATTTACTTAGACGATATTCTGATATACTCTCCCGACAGGCAATCTCATCTGAATCATGTACGAACCATTCTCCAAAGACTGAGGGAAAATTATCTGTATGCCAAATTGGAGAAATGTGTGTTTTTTGTTCAAGAATTGTCTTTTTTGGAATTAATTGTGTCCTGTGAGGGTTTTCGCATGGACTCCAAGAAGGTGCAGGCCATTGCGGATTGGGTGCAACCCCGAGACCTTAAGGGTCTCCAGCGCTTCTTGGGGTTCGCCAATTATTACCGCAAATTTAATCGGGGGTTTTCACAGGTGGTCAAAGCACTCACAGATCTTACATGTAAAGGTGCGGATGCGAGAAACTGGTCCTCGCTCCCAAAAGAGGCCTTTGCGACCCTGAAAAGAAGCTTTATGTCTGCTCCTGTGTTAGTACAGCCAGATCCATCCAAACCATTCGTCATGGAAGTAGATACCTCTAGGTGGGGGTGGGAGCGGTGTTGTCCCAAGGGCCTGCCACTCTAACCAACCTCAGGCCATGTGCTTTCTTTTCCAAGAAGTTCTCTGCTGCGGAAAGAAATTACGACGTAGGCAATAGAGAGCTTCTTGCAGTCAAATTGGCGTTTGAAGAATGGAGGCACTTTTTGGATGGGGCCAGTCACCCGGTTAAGGTGATCACGGATCACAAAAATTTGTTATACATTGAGTCTGCTAAAAGACTAACGCCCAGACAGGCCCGTTGGTCACTTTTTTTTTTTCCCCGTTTTCAGTTTACAATTACATTTCCTCCAGGATCTAAGAATGTCAAGGCTGATGCCTTATCGCGCAGTTTTCAGCCGGTGTCTCCCCCTGAGCCACCGTCCTCCATTCTTCACCCTGGGGTTGTGATAGCAGAGGTCTCGTCTGAATTGGAACGGGAGATTCAGGGGGCCCAGTCGTGGGCCCCGGTGGCCAAGTTGGAGGGGAAGTTGTTTGTCCCAGAGCAACTTCGCCTGAAACTCTTGCAGGAGTTCCATGAATCCAAGCTGAGTGCTCACCGTGGTATTTCAGCCACGCGTCTGGCGGTGGCTAGGATCTTTTGGTGGCCTACCCTTGGTTCGGACATAAAAAAATTCATTGCTGGTTGTGGGGTCTGTGCTCGTTCTAAAAGCTCTCATAGCCGGCCGGTGAGCTGATGCCCTTGGCAGTGCCCGGAAGACCATGGACTCACTTATCCATGGATTTTGCTACCAATCTCCCTCCATCTAAGGGTAATACAGTGGTATGGGTAGTGGTGGACAGGTTTTCTAAGCAGGCTCATTTTGTACCCCTGTCCGCACTACCATCAGCTGAGACGTTGTCCAGGTTGTTTGTGCAGCATGTGATCCGGATGCATGGGGTACCCCTGAATGTGGTGTCTGATCGTGGTGTGCAGTTTGTGGCTAAGTTTTGGCGTGCTTTCTGCAAAAAATTAGCGATGTCTCTGTCCTTTTCGTCTGCATACCATCCTGAGAGCAATGGTCAGACGGAGCACACTAACCAGTCCCTGGAACAGATCCTCAGGTGTCTAACCTCTGCTAGACAGAATGACTGGTGCGATGCACAGCCGTTGGCTGAATTTGCCTTCAATAGTCGGGTGAGTCAATCCACGGGTATGACTCCTTTTTTGATCAATTATGGGTTCAGTCCTCATTTTGGTGAGTTTTCTCATCTGGACTCGGGGTGTCCCAGGGCTGAGGGCTCTGTTCAGCGATTACAGAATACGTGGGCAGAAGTTCAGCAGAGTATATCTAGGTCTCAGGGCAGGTATAAGTTTTTTGCGGACAGGAAACGAACACCAGTTCCCACGTTTCAGGTTGGAGACAAGGTTTGGCTCTCCACGCGAAACATTAAATTGAAGGTTCCTTCAGCCAAGTTGGGGCCCAAAATCATTGGACCATAGAAGATTGTGGAAAAAATCGATCCAGTGGCGTATAGGCTGTGCCTTCCACCCTCTTTCAAGATCCCTAACGTCTTCCACAAATCTCTACTGAAACCTTTTGAAGCAGTCCGGGGAGACTCCGAGTCCGCTGCTCCTCCTGTTTTGATCAAGGGGCAGGTGGAGTACGAGGTTGGTCATATCGTAGATTCCAGGTTGGTACGGAGGTTGGTACAGTACCTGGTTCATTGGAAGGGGTATGGACCGGAAGACAGGTCCTGGGTACCGGCCCAGTTGATGCATGCTGATCGCCTGGTGCGGGCTTTCCATGCTAAGTACCCGGGCAAGCCTGGGGGTCCAGAGGCCCCACGTTGAGAGGGGGGTACTGTCATGATCTCAGTGCGGGTTTGACTCGCACACGTGGGGTTAATGTCTGGAACCAGTGCTGATGACTGGCATTTCTGGGGTTAAAGGTTGTGATCCCAGTGCAGGCTTACCTGCACACCTGGGGCTTATGATTGTGGCCTCTCCCTGGTTCTGGGATAGCTTCTTATAGCCTCAGGACGCTCCCATCCCTGTCAGTTATACTTTCGCCCTTGGCATAGTGTGGTGACCCCTGAGTGTGTTTGTGCTGTGTTCTTGTTTATCTGATACTCTGTGTATGACTCGGTCTGTTTTCTGGATACTGCTTGTTGGATTCTGCTTGGTACCTTCTATATCTGTTTGGTTTTATCTCTGCTCGGCCCCGACTCTCCGTTCTGTCTCAACCCTGGTACTTTACTGTTATCTCTGTGTATGACCCGGTTTATCTGACTTTGAGAATTCTTGTATAAGTGTTCTGTCTATCTCTGATAGCAGAACGATAAGCCCCGCCCCCTTGTGGTCACATGACCGTACGTCCTTCACTGCTCACTGACTTTAGCTTCTCCAGGTCCTGTTTCCTTGAACTATCCGGCCGTGTCTGACCCCGGGCCCCTCTGAAGGGTGGGTGAGTCCTTGCTCAGCGATGGCTGCACGCCGACCTTAACAGAACCGTGACACCATGTATGCAAACCAGAACCTTCCCATGTAGAAAGACCCAAGAACCATGTATACAAGCCAGAAACTGCCCAACTAGATAAATCCCAAGAACCATGTATACAAGCTAGAACCTACCCATCTAGGTAGACCTGAGAACCATCCATACAAGCCAGAACCTACCCATCTAGATAGACCCAAGAACCATGTATACAAGCCAGAACCTACCTATCTTGATAGACTCAAGAACCATGTATACAAACCAGAACCTACCCATCTAGATAGACCCAAGAACCATGTGTACAAGCCAGAACCTTCCCATCTACATAGACCCAAGAACCATGTATACAAGCCAGAAACTATCCATCTGGATAGACCTCAGACCAGACCCAAGACCATATATTTCCATCTATACAGACCCCAGACCAGACTCATCATCTACACGGATACCAAAACAAACTACTTATCTATGCATACCCCAGATAAGACCCCCATCTATATAGACCCCAAACCAGATCCCAATCTCTATGCACATCCCAGAAAAGATCCATCTTTACAAACACAAACCAGACTTCTCATCTATACATTACCCTATTACCAAACCCTTATCTATGCAGAATTCAGAGTAGTCCCCCCACAAGCTATACAGACCTCGGACCAGACCCACATTTATGCAAACCAGACTGCCTGTTTATACAGACCTAAAACCAGACCCCATCTATACCAAGCCGAGTCCAGGACCACCCATATATACAGACCCCTGTCTATATAGGACACAGACTAGATCCCCCTATCACACCTCCCCATCTATTCTATTTAATAAACCACTGTAAATGAGATTGCGCTATAATACAATGCTTTGCCATTAAACAAAAGCGGAGCTGTTTCTGGAAGGAAATCAGTTACGTTTTTTCTAATTTCACATAACTTTCTATAAAAAATATATATAATGATATAAACTTCATTAATAAGTAGTACAATTCAGAGGGTCTTCTGTATGTCTTCATAATTTCTTAAGTCCAGTGAGAAGAATAGGAACAGTCACACGCACGGGGGTCTCCAGCTACTTGGCAGTTACAAGATATTGCCACTTTATATGTCACTGCTTACTTTTCCAAAAATTATACCTAACGGGGTCTCTGTAAGCAATGTGCTATATGCCACAATATATAACAAAGCCCTAAATGGAGCATCAATTGCTTTCTCTCCAACCAAAGATAGCTTCATTAGATTCATTGGCATGTGATAGCGTGGGGGCCCTCATACTGATTTACAGTCACATTTCCCATTAACCGCTACTCTTGCCCATGGGCTATGTGTGATATAACAGCTGAACTCTATTAATATGAATGAGACTAACCTGCAATACCAGACATGGCCGACAGATATGGGTGGTGCTGTTTATAAACAAGGAACTATTTTTTCTAATCTCATACAACTCCTTTATTCTTGGGCTATGTTCACTCTGAGTTTTTTTTAGATGGTTTTAGGAGCAGATCTTCTCCAAAAGCCAATTGGAAATCTCTCCCTATTCATTTCTTTGAGAAATCCATTTTGTTGTTCACATGAGGAGTTTTTAGGATTTTTTTTCTGAAAAATATCTGGTGGGATAAAAAAATGCTCATGTCAGTTCTTTGAAGCGGATCTTGATTAAATCCACTCTGAGCTAACTATTGTCCAATGTAAAAGCTGCAAAAAAAACAAACATCCAGATCTCTTCACGGCGGCTTCTGGAAACACTAAAAGGGGTTGTCTCAACTTCTTGAATGGGTAAAACTGCAAAGTGCTTGTAAAAACCAGCAACTTCCTAATTTACCTCTTGTTAAAAATCCTCCCTAATCTCAAGAATGGAGGAATTTATAATTTTATAGCTTACTGCTCGATGTCTAGGTTACCGGCTACCTCTGCAGTCTATCAGAGGTGGCTGGTTTCCTAGGCAAGGAGTGTGTGCTTACAAGCGCTTTAGTACACAGCTTGGAAGTGCAGCTCCGGAGCTCGCTGGATCCTGGCCAGCTTCAGTTCCACTGCAATCCTCTGATGCTGCTGAGGGAGGGTTCCCTCTGCTACCTACTTCCAAGAGCGCACAGTTCACACTGGTGGCTCTACAATTCTGCCGCCCATCTTCAGGAGCGTACTGCCCTTTGGAAAGCAAGAAGCCCGGAGGCTGAGGACCAGTGTGTTCCTGAAGGTTGAAGATAAAAAAAACTCTTGCAAATAGAAGCTTTTCCTGAATCTACTTCCGCTTGAGAACTCAAAGAACTTAGTGTGAACATGGGCCAAGTCTTCAAATAAACCAGTGAGTCCAGAACCTTGGCAGCGGGAGAATATCTTTGGCCTCAAATCTTCTTCTTATTGGTTTGCGACTCATAACTGGCCCAACTTTTTTTCCTCTTTTTATACGAGGGTCTTGTCAATGACACGGTGAAGTCTGGACACCGTAACATATAAACGCCACAAGACTTGGAGGTCATACTCCGGAATACTGTACACACTCATTACTCACCTACACAGGGAGTTGCCTCCTGTCAGTGAAGTATGAGGAATTTCACAAATTCCATCACTTCTTCATCCCAGTTCATATTCTCCAGAGCCATTAGTTTCCCATCAGAGATGTATCTCATAACCCTCTAAATCAATCACATTGGCTGGCCGCAGCGGTGGAAGGTGACACGCCACAGATATAGAAAGGCCTGGGAAAATATGTTAGCGTTAGTTGTGGCAAATGTTATCCTTTGTGGTCAGAGGTCACTACTACATCACACTACTATAGCCTGGAGGACATTTTTTTATGGAACCAAGCTAAAAGTTGAAGTTACAAAAATATTATATTTTTAATGATTAATTATAATTAATTGGAAGAAATTTGTCATTGATAATGTACATGACACATGTTTTCAAAGACTATCCTTCCTTCTTTATTTCCTTCCCTCTCCTACCACTAACTTCATTCTTTCCTTCCTTCTCCAGCCAACTTCTTTCTTTCTTTTTTTCTTTCTTTCTTTCTTTCTTTCTTTCTTTCTTTCTTTCTTTCTTTCTTTCTTTCTTTCTTCCTTCTTTATTTCCTTCCTTCTCCAACCTCTTTCGTTCGTCCTTTCTTCATTTCCTTCCATCTCCAACCCCTTTCTTTCTTTTTTTTCTTTTTCTTTCTTTCTTTCTTTCTTTCTTTCTTTCTTTCTTTCTTCCTTTTCTTCCTTTTCCAACCCCTTTCTTTCTTTTTTCTTTCTTTCCTTCTTTCTTTCCTTCTTTCTTTTCTTTTTCTTTTTTTCTTCATTTCTTCCTTCCTTCAATCCTTCCAGTCATTTCCTCAATTCTTTCCTTCTTTATTTCCTTCCCTCTGCTACCATGAACTTCTTTTTTTCCTTAATTCTACAACCTCTTTTTCTTTCTTTCTTTCTTTTTTTCTTTCTTTCTTTCTTTCTTTCTTTCTTTCTTTCTTTCTTTCTTTCTTTCTTTCTTTCTTTCTTCCTTCTTTATTTCCTTCCTTCTCCAACCTCTTTCGTTCGTCCTTTCTTCATTTCCTTCCATCTCCAACCCCTTTCTTTCTTTTTTTTCTTTTTCTTTCTTTCTTTCTTTCTTCCTTTTCTTCCTTTTCCAACCCCTTTCTTTCTTTTTACTTTCTTTCCTTCTTTCTTTCCTTCTTTCTTTTCTTTTTCTTTCTTTCATTTCTTCCTTCCTTCAATCCTTCCAGTCATTTCCTCAATTCTTTCCTTCTTTATTTCCTTCCCTCTGCTACCATGAACTTCTTTTTTTCCTTAATTCTACAACTTCTTTTTCTTTCTTTCTTTCTTTCTTTCTTTCTTTCTTTCTTTCTTTCTTTCTTTCTTTCTCTTCTTACCCTTTCCTTCCCTTTATTTCTGGGAAAAGTATTTTTCTGTGTAGGACATCAAATTGTGTGTGGGGTGTGACAGAGTCACTGGTGAAGTGTGTAGGGGAGATTTGTGTCACTGCGCATGATGGGCGTCAGTGATGTAAAACCAGAATTGTTTCCTCCAGCACATTATGTGTTGGGTCGGTTTATTGAAAGTTATATTATGGGCTGATTTTAGTGGACCTCCATAGAGCCCGAGGGAGGAGGTCCACGTATCTCCCACTGCAGTGTCCTTACAGGACCTGTGATGTCAGGATCATGTGATCAGTCACATGATTGAGAGTCACATGGTCTGGCTTTAAATAGCTGAACTCCAGGGTTAGTCTGGGCTGTTGCGAGCCTGGAGAGGAAGACTCCAGGAGAGTGTTTGTGCACATAGTGTTTGTGTAAGGCCATTGTTAACCCTGAATGGGATGACCCCCACTAGTGCAAGGACTGCCCGAAGTGCTACTGTTTTGTTTTGCTGTTTTGCCCAAAGAGCTGTATTTATTTTTGTGCTTAAGACCTTGGTTTATGCTATACTAATAAACCAAGTGCATCCTTAAAGGCACAGTGTTCCATTGACTACCTCCGTGTGCAGCCGAGTGAGCCGATCTACCATAGCTGGTAGAGAATACGGACAGCGTTTCCAGCAAACATGTGTGATGGCCAAAAGCTAGTGGACAACGTCAGGCAAGATGGAGGACCTGCTCAAACATCTACTTCAAGCACAGCAGCAACAGCAGCTACAACAACAGGAGCAATTACAGCAGCAACAGATGGTGCAACAGGAGACAAGTAAGCTGCTTATACAGCAGATGTAGCACCAGCAATACCAGCGGCAGATTGACTTGCTTAGGGTGGTTTCACATTAGCATTTCAGGCCGCAGCGTCGGCCTGCGCACGGCCGCCACTAAGCCCCACCCCCTGTCACGCCCCGGCCAGTAGCTCCGCCTACGGGCGCATGACACTGCATGCATCCTGCGTCCCCTATCTTTAGCACTGGGGCCGCAGGCCGTGCGCAGGTATGCATTTGGCGGCGCATGCGTCCTTTTGACTGGTGCGCCGACCAGCGCCAAATGCAACCTTCCATGAACCATGTTGGTTCATGGAAGGCCGGCAGCCCTTCCTCCAGGTGATACACGTACGTCCGGAAGACGGTAAGATGAGCCATGGAAGAAATGACCCCTGGTGATGATGTGGAGGCATTTTTGACTGTGTTGACTTTGTTGGAACAGGTAGCGGAGCGTGAGAAGCTACTGCCAGAACAGTGGACGGAGGTGCTGGCCCCCTATTTGACTGGTGAGCCCAGAAGACTTATTATAATTTGGCATTACAGGATGTGCAGGAGTATACCAAATTAAAGACTGAAATTTTGGCACACGCAGGAGTGACTACATCGGTCAGAGCACAACGGGTTAACTACTGGGTGTATTATGGGGACAAACCACCTCGGTCCCAAATGTTTGACATACTGCATCTGGTGCAAAAATGGCTGCATCCGGAATCCTCCGCACCAGCCAGATTGTCGAGCGGGTGGTCATAGACAGGTTCCTGCACTCCCTTCCTAGGCCGATGCAGACCTGGGTTGCCCAGGGAGATCCCCAAAATGCAGACGAACTGGTGGGCCTAGTGGAATGGTTCCAGGTGGTTGAGAGGTCCCTAAGAAAGCCAGGGGGTGGTGCATCCTCATATTGGGGTACTCAGGGAGAACCTGAGCCCCATAAGAGGGGTAGTAAAGCCACTACTGGTGGGAGACCTAGATCCCAATGGGTAACTGGATGTTGTCAAAGACCATGGGTAAAGACTTGCTTTGCTGGAGATGTCGCGGTCCTGGACATATAGCCGCCCATTGTCCCTTGTCCTCTGAAGAGATGGACTGTAGTCTAGGGAGGCGCTGCTCCTACTATGCCTACCCTGCCTGCAGTGTGAACTCTCAGCCTGGTGAGGGGCCGCAGGCATATCCCATGTCAATAAATGGGGTGCTGGTGACAGGACTCTGAGACTCAGGGAGTTTGGTGACCCTGGTAAGGGCCGCACTTCCCCATCAGTTGATCCCAGGGAAACACGTGTGTGTACGCTGTATCTACAGGGACGCCAAGGACTATCCTGTCACCAGAGTTTCGGTTAAAACAACCTGGGGTACAGAGTCCCATGAGCTCGGGGTGGTTGAAGGTTTGCTGCACCTCTTGATAATCAGGAGGGACTTCAGCCTTTTCTGGGACTTGTTGAGAAAGTCGGAGGTTTCAACAGATGCAAACAGGAGCCAGCCCAACCCTGTCGAAACCCCATCACAGAGATGAATGAGTTCCCCTTGTGTGTTCTGGTGATGATGGACGAGATGGACACCAGTGAGACTGAAATTCCTGAACTGGGGGTTTCTGGCTGGAATTTTGGGACAGCCCAAATGCAGGACTTGACTTTGAAAAATGTACGAGAAAATGCGACTGTGATAAATGAGGTTGCCCAATAGCCGGGGGCCGACACCAGGTTCCCGTCCTTTGCGATCAATGATGAGTTGTTATATCGGGTCACTAAACAGAGAGGAGGAGCATCACAGCAGCTATTAGTCCCGGGACCCTATAGACGTAGGGTACTACATCTGGCCCATGCCCATGTCTTGGGGGGCACCTAGGTGTAGATAAGACCCAAGAACGAGTCCATCAGAGGTTTTACTGGCCTGGGTGTCACAGGGATATTGTTAATTTCTGCCGCTCCTGCCTTACCTGTCAGCTAATTGCCCCTGTATCCCACTTCCGTAGTCCCCTAGTTTAATTACCTATACTCAAAGTCCCATTCGACCAGATTGCCATGGACCTGGTCGGGCCCTTAGTTAAGTCCACCAGGGGTTATCAATACATCCTCGTGGTAATGGACTATGCTACGCAGTACCCGGAAGCGGTACCCCTGAGAAACAACTCCACCCAGACTATAGCATGAGAGCTAGTTCATATTTTCTTCCAGACCGTCCTACCGAAGGAGATCCTGATGGACCAGGGAACACTGTTTATGTCCAAGGTAATGAGAGAGATGTGCAAGGTCCTCCAGATTACCCAACTTAGGATGTCGATGTACCATCCGCAGACAGACGGCATGGTGGAGAGGTTCAATAAGACCTTGAAGTCCATGCTGAAGAAGGTCATGGAGAAGAATGGCCGCTAGTGGAATTGCCTCCTACCAGACCTACTGTTCTCCATCAGGGAAGTCCCACAGGCCTCTACGGGGTTTCCACCGTTCGAGCTGTTATATGTACGGCACCCACCGGGACTAATAGATGTTGTGAAGGAGACTTGTAAAGCAGAAATTACACCCCACCGGCGCGTCATAGTGCATGTGGCCCAAATGCAGGAACAAATCGCAACGGTGATGCTGATTGTGAAGGAGAGTCTCCTTCAAGCACAAGAAGCCCAGGCGAGGGTCTACAACTGGGCCGTGAGGCTGAGAGAATTTAACCCTGGGGACCGGGTGCTCGTGTTGATCCCCATCGTGGAAAACAAATTCCTGGCCAAGTGACAAAGGTTATACGAGATAGTCAAGAAGTTGAGTGATGTCAACAATAAGGTCCACCAACCAGGGAGAAGGAAGCCATAACCTGCTGAAACCATGGCGAGACAGGGATCCAGTAGAAGCACCATGCCTAGGGGCCCATGCTGAAGCCAAGGACGAGGATGTCACAGTGGCAGAGACACTGTTGCCGGCTCAGAAACAATAGTGCCGTGAGCTGCTTCAGCTGAACCGAGACCTGTTTTCGGAGTATCCAGGATGTAAGCAGGTGGTGGAGAAAGAGTTTCTGACTGAACCATATGTGAGGGTGAACAGAAGGCCGTATCGGATTCCTGAAGCTCGCCATGAGGTGCTATCCCAGGAGGTGAAGAGAATGTTGAGTCTGGGTGTCATCGAGGAGTCAAAGAGTGGCTGGCCTGCCCTATAGACCTGGTGCCATAGCCTAGTGGAGAGTGGTGCTTCTGTAATGATTATAGGAAGCTCAATGAGGTGTCCAAGTTCAACTCGTATCCGATGCCCCGGGTCAATGAGCTTATTGAGAGGCTAGGGTCTGCCAGGTACATCATCACCCTGGACCTACCGAAGGGGTACTGCCAAATTCTCCAGTCTCCAACTGCCAAGGAGAAGACAGCCTTCTCTACACCTGATGGGTGCTTTCAATATACCCGGATGCCGTTCGGACTACGGGGAGCCCCAGTTACCTTCCAGAAGGCTATCGACCGGATTCTAGGCCCTCACAAGAAGTACGCCGCCACTTATTTGGACAACATTGTGATTTTCAGCCCATATTGGGGAAGTCATTTGCAGAAGCTCCAGGCGGTACTCGATGCCCTAAGGAAATTGGGGTTTACCATAAACCCAAACAAGTGCGCCCTCAGGAAAGAGGAGGCAAAATACTTGGGCTATATCATTGGAAGAGGCGAGATAAAGCCACAAGTAGTCAAAGTGGAGGCAATCAAGAAGTGGCCATAGCAGGTCTCCAAAAAGCAGGTCAGGGCGTTCCTCGGGATTGTGGGATATTATCGTCGATTTATCCCGAACTTCGCCATGATAGATGTCCCCCTGACTGATGTTCTCAAGGGCACAAATTCAGCAATGGTCAAATGGTCCTCTGAAACACAGATGGCATTCCAGGAGTTGAATCTTGTCCTGCGCAGACAGCCAGTCTTGGTCGCAACAGACTTCACAAATGAGTTTGTACTCCTGACGAACACCTCTGAAGTCAGTTTAGGAGCTGTGCTGTCCCAGGTAATAGATGACGACAAACACCCAGTCCTATACCTGAGTAGGAAACTCTCCTCCTGTGAGAATAACTATGCCATCGTGGAGAAAGAGTGCTTGGCCATCAAGTGTGCAATCGACACCCTGAGATACTATCTGGTAGGCAGAAAGTTCAGAGTAATATCTGATCATGCACCCCTGAGATGGATGAGAGAAAAGAAGGGGAAGAATGCCCGGATAACTAGGTGGTTTCTGGCGCTCCAGGACTTCACTTTCCATGTGGAGTACAGGCTAGGGAGTTTGTATGGGAATGCATATGCCCTGTCCAGAGCCCCCTGTTTAGCGAGTGAAGGTGCCAAAATCCCCGGCTGTGGGCAGAGGGGGGGAATATGTGACAGAGTCACTGGTGAAGTGATGGAGGGGATATAGGTGTCACTGCGAATGATGGCGTGAGTGATGTAAAACCAGAATCGTTTCCTCCAGCACATTGTGTTGGGTGGGTTTATTGAAAGTAATATTATGGGTTGGTTTTAGTGAACCTCAATAGAGCGAAAGGGAGGGGTTCCACGTATCTCCCCCTGCAGTGTCCTTACCAGCCCTGTGTGATGTCAGTATCATATGATCAGTCACATGATTGAGAGTCACATTGTCTGCCTGTAAATAGCTGAACTCCAGGGTTAGTCTGGGCTGTTGCGGACCTGGAGAGGAAGACTCCAGGAGAGTGTTTGTGCACATAGAGTTTGTGTAAGGCCATTGTTAACCCTGAATGGGCTGACCCCCACTAATGCGAGGACTGCACAAAGTTCTACCGTCTTGTTTTGCTGTTTTGCCCAAGGGGCCGTATTTATTTTTAAGCTTAGGACCTTGTTTTTTGCTGTACTAATAAGCCAAGTGCATCCTTAAAGGCACAGTGCTTCATTGACTACCTCCTGGTGCAGCCTAGTGAGTTGATCTACCACAGGGGAAACTGTGCAAACACTATACTCTGTGGGCGACACTTGGAGGTGTCATATTGCATGGGTGCCATAAAGGTGGTATCACACTGTTTGGAAACACTAAAGGGCTTCAAAAGGGGCACTCTTTCTGTGGGGTCATTCAAAAAGGATTAGGTAGAGTAAGAGATGTACAAAAAAAGGAAGCAAGTAGCTTGCTGAGTTACACACTGCAATATGAGTAGAGGTGGGTGATATCATGTTGAGCGGTCTACACTGTAGTAAACAAGAAGACTTTTGTGTTCCAAATTACTTTTTTATTGCCGCAACGTGTTTCGTCATCGGACCGGCACCTTTCTCAAGGTAAAAAAACAAGTACCTTATTTAGGCACTGCAATAAGTCTCCTACTCTCCTGTCTTTCAAAGTCAAGGGGTCTGCAGATGTCATATTCAACAGGGGCATATCTGTAGGGTACAGGAATAGCCATGATTAGGGGTATAGCAGATACTCCCTGGCCCTACTGTGGTACTGGCAGGTACGCGGGATGCAGTGACGAGACGTGAGACAAATTTGTACTTTTGGTAATAACTTTTTATAGGTATAGATCAGGTGGACTAGTCTAAGCATCCAAACAGGTAACAGGAATTGTCCTCACAGGGACTCAACACATGCAAACACTGATATATAAGAACACGACTTCCCCGGCAAAGGCCGGTCACTATAGGGCCGCGGTATGACCGACTACGGGTCACTTATCCGTCCTGATGTCCTCGGGGTCCTGGATGATGGTTCTTCGGCGTAGCAGCCGCTGGGCCCAGCTGCTGAAGATCTGGCGTAGTCTTCGAGTGTTCCGACACCCAGGCGAAGCAGGGGCACAACAGGCCCTGGAAGAGTTCTTGGACAGATGGGCCGCATTCCCTGGACGGGGGGTCAGTGCCCGGGAAGCGGGGTGGCGGTTGGCAAGCCACCGGCGCAGCCAGCAGATGTAACAGGGAGTCCGCGGCGGGCGACGGCCTGACTCTTGCCACGGACTGGAGCGGGGAACTAGTGGCTGCCGTCTACAATGAACTGGCCGCAGCTGCGGTCAGGAGCGGGGCAGCTGCGGGCGGCAAGGGGTAGGCCGCAGCCCCGGGCTGGAGCGAGGCGGAAACGGCCGCGGGTGACCGCGGGCAGGCCGCAGCCGCGGGCTGCAGTGTGGCGGCAACATCCGCAAATGACCGTGGGCAGGCTTCAGCCGTGGGCTGGAGTGTGGCGGCAACGGCCGCAGATGACCGCAGGCAGGCCGCAGCCGCGGGCTGGAGTGTGGCGGCAACAGTCGCAGGTGTCCGTGGGCAGGCCGCGGGTTGAAGCGGAGCAGCGGTTCTCGGATGACCGACTCAGCGCCATCCCTCTGCTGTCCAGTGTACGTGTCCCTCTTGCTTCTGGCCTCCTCTCTGGCCTCTGTACATCGCTCTGGCTCTCACACACTCCCACGGTCCCATGCTCCTTCTTCCCGGTTCTGCTGAATAGCGTTCTCCTCCCCTTTCATATCGGCTCCTCCCCCAGCCCATCTTCAGTCTCAACGGTCCAGCCCTGAACTCTGTCCCCCGGAAACAACCTGCCCGGGAACCTAAATGACGATCCCCTTGGTTCCGGCCCGGACACTCGACGAGGGCCCCTTCTCCCACACTACGTCACATGTCATAGATTTTGGGGATTTTGCACTGGGGCCTATGTGCTCACATCTCTGTAGGAGAAGGGATATAGTTATATTTGATGGTTAGTTTTTAACCATTTAGTGGTAATATGATCGATGTTACAGTACAGAATGTTATTATACGATGGGGAGGAGGAGGTATGTAACGAATTTTCTGACATCAGCTTGCATGACGTGTAGGTTAATATGTATTTCTTGTGTGTTAATCCATGAACCTACGGAAAAACTACGCTCCACTCCAGAGACGTGTAATCCATTAGCATCTGGAATGAACGCTGAGGTCATGGCAAGAATGAGGCTCGCCAGGGTCCACAGTATGTAAACCAAAGTCATAGATATTCTATGTGACCCCTCTGCAAAAAAAGAGAAATGCTGAAATATCTGTATTCTAACTATGTCTCAAAATAATGTAAAAATGTATCTTCATAATGCTGAGATTCAAAAATTCTTCATTGCTAATTTGGAAACTGTTATTACATGATTTGGTCACTTAGATTAGGAGACTATAAACTTTATTTTTTTGTATCGTGTGTGACAAAGGTGGCGTTATTACTGTCACGTCACCATCGGATACAGGGACTGCTGTTCCTGCTTCGGCCACTAGGAGGCACCGGACTGGCACGTCGCTGTCAGACCCGAGCTCTGCTATTCCGGTCTCAGCCTCTGGGAGGCGCCGAAATGTCATGTCACGGTCAAATTCGGTGATGGCTGTTCCTGCCTCGACCACTGGGAGGCGCCGTAGTCCACCCATGGGTACTGCTAACAGGGAGGAGGCTCCTCTGCAGGCATCTGGCAGCCGCAGGCTGTGCTCCTCTGTTGGTCGTGAAGGGGTTGGTGCATCACCATCTGGCCTGGTCCTGTGGGAGGTCCTAATGACGTCATCAGACCGTGAACCTGTGAGGGATGATCTGATCCCTCAAATACCTTGGGGTTGGTCTTGCAGGCCGCCAGATATAGTCTTGGTTTCCCCAGTGTTCTAGTTTGTTATTTGTTATCTTTGATTCTGACCTTTTCCTGGATTTCTGACTCTGCTCCTGCCTGACGATTTTGTACCTCTGCCGCCCTCCTGGTTTATGACTCTGACCTTGGCCTGGATTTTACTCTGATACTGTCTGCCGTTTTTGTACCTCTGCTGCCCGCCTGGTTTAGACTTGGATTCCTGACTACGGTTTTGGTCCCATTTTTTAACCCCTTTCTGGCGACCGTCCTGCTCTGGTCCGCTGCTCTTATTCAGACAGCTACCTGCTGTAAATCCAGATCCCTGTATAGGGGTAAAGGATATCGAGGTTGCTCGGGGTGCTGTCTCACTGCAGCCCAGACTCGCAGACGGACGTCACAATTACTTTTGGAGGGCACTCAGGCAAAATCACTTTTGAAGGGCACTTAGGGGGTGTGATGAAGGAGTTAACTGCTCCTGCCCCCCCAGGGCCTGTAAGCATATTGAAGAAAGCAGGATTTAGTGCTCCAATGTTGAATAGCAAGGCCTTTTAATATGATAATGAGATAAGGCCCAAAACAGAACTTCAAAGCTTGAGTAGGAGCCACGTCAGCATGGGGCAGGAAGGTGCCTGGGGGCCTCAATTAGAATATACCTGTCAGCTAGGCACAGAAATACACATCCATTGTCTCTCCCAGCCTCTCCGACTCCATCCTAGGATCATGGATTATGAGCACACCTTTCGAGTTATAGACTCATAAAAAATATCCGCGTGACCCTGAGGAAATCGCGCATCTGGCAGTGCGACTCCTGAGTCGGTGAGGGCTCTGGGACCTGAGATATAGATATTGGCCCTCCACAGCGACCCAATGGGGCCATGTTTTCTGTCCACACGACAGGCAAAACAATCCGCATTCACTGGTACCTCTCGTGTCCTGATCCGATCATGCTGTAGAAAGTTACCCCCTTTCTTAGATATTGGGAATAAGTTCTGTAGGGCACTAAAGGGTGGGGATTATTAGCCCACCCTCTGACACAGGGGGAGGGGAGGGACCCAGCATGCTTAAGAACTAGCAGCACATGGCAGAGACTCTCACTCTCTCACAGAAGAACCAGATGATGATGATCTAAGAAGGAACTGGGGACAGATCTGCCAAGGGGAGCAGCGGCCCGAGCTTTGGGGTCTGTCCGGCAACTAAGATTCTTGTACCTGTGGACTGCAGAGCTCCCGGCACCCACATGCAACCTACAACCTGGTAAATTGACCTCCAGCTTAATATCTCTAAGTCTTGTACCCTTTATTATTATTATTATTATTTATTGTTCTAGCGCCATTTATTCCATGGCGCTTTACATGTGAGGAGCGGTATACATAAAAACAAGTACAATAATCTTAAACAATACAAGTCATAACTGGTACAGGAGGAGAGAGGACCCTTATTGTTATATTTTACTCTGACTGCAAATCCACTGTAATTCCATTGTATAGCTTACTGTATATTTCTGTAATTATCTAGTGCGCCCTTAAGGCAATTAAACCTTAAAATTAATCTTGGGCTGATGCTTTTACTCTGATTACGAATCTTAGAATACCCAGCGGGTAACAGGATATCCTCCCCGGCGGCCATTTGCTCTAGGTACAGTTCCCTTACTGACCTGAGAGACAAAGGGGGCACCGGAGAGCTGTGCCTGTGTAGTTACGTCACATTGGTGACATGGGAGGAACTGGTCTTTCCTCCACAGGGGGCATGAATATATTCTAAAATGGGCACTCAGGAGGTATTAACACTGGGCTAGAGGACACAATACTTTCCTTGTCTTGGGCACTTGTAAGGTAAGAGAGTGAGAGATGATGTCTTTCTTGCTTCCCTTCCTCAGATTAGCCCCTCCTATGTTATTGTGTATATAGTGCAAAGTTATAATGCTTATGATTAACGCCTGCTACATTTAATGATGTATTATTGCTAGTCTTTAATGGTATTGCCACATGTATGTGTTACTATTGTGTAGAAAGTTGTAACATATTGTCTTGTATTTCTGTGTTATATTATTGCATAATATAATGTGCCTGTTGTGTACAGTATGTACAGTTAGGGTTAGTGCATCCTCTTGGGGACATTAGAGGAGGGCACTTTAGTATATAGATTACACAGTCATGGGTAAGTGTAGTTCTGTTGCTGGCCACTAGATGGGGCATACTAGTGGGCTCTATAGATATAGCTGATAGGACGTTCATAGGTTAAGAGTAGGAGGAGCTGCTGGGTTGTAAGTGGGGACCTCGTAGGAAGTTAGGTCAGAATTATAGGTCAATGAAGTTCAATGGGGACAGGTTAGACTATAAATCAATTAGATCAATTGGTGACTGATTGGATTACAGGTCAAAGAGGACCGTTGGTGATCAGTTGTATTATAAGTCAATGACAAGCATTGGTGACCAGTTATTACATGTTAATAAGGTTCATTGGTGCAAAGTTAAATTATAGGTCAACGATGACCATTCGTGACTAGTTGGACTATATAGGTCAGTGAGGACTGATGGTGACCAGTTGGATTATAGGTCAATGAGATCAAATAGTAACCAATTGGATTATAGGTCAATGAGCGGTGCATCAGTCACACGAAACATGCATCGGGGTTAATTCACCTGGCCTAGGGTCCCTTCCACCTTGTAATTGGCAAGCTTTACCCCTTTTTTTGTGGTTATTTTTGATCCTTAAAATATTTAACCTCTCTCTTTCTTCAGGTATATTTCCCTCCTCATTTAAACATGCCATCATAACCCCTTTACTTAAAAAGCCATCCCTGGACCAGAACTGCACTGCTAACTACAGACCTGTCTCTAACCTTCCCTTCATCTCTAAACTCCTGGAACGCCTGGTCCACTCCCGTCTAATCCGCTATCTCTCGGATAACTCTCTTCTCGACCCCTTACAATCTGGTTTCCGCTCTTTACACTCTACTGAAACTGCCCTCACTAAAGTCTCTAATGATTTAATAACAGCTAAATCGAAAGGTCATTGCTCCCTGCTGATTCTCCTGGATCTCTCTGCCGCATTTGACACTGTGGATCACCAGCTCCTCCTCACTATGCTCCGCTCTATAGGCCTCAAGGACACAGCCCTCTCCTGGTTCTCCTCCTACCTCTCTGACTGCTCCTTCACTGTATCTTTTTCCGGCTCCTCTTCTCGTCCCCTTACTATCGGGGTCCCGCAGGGCTCAGTCCTAGGCCCCCTCCTCTTCTCTTTATACACTGCCCCTATTGGACAAACAATCAGCAGATTTGGGTTCCAGTATCATCTCTATGCTGATGACACCCAATTATACACTTCTTCCCCTGACATCACCCTACCCTAATTCAAAATACCAAGGATTGTCTGTCTGCTGTCTCTAGCATCATGTCCTCCCTCTATCTGAAACTAAATCTCTCTAAAACTGAACTTCTTGTGTTTTTCCCCTCTACTAACCTCACTCTACGTAACATCGAAATAACCCTGGAGGGTTCAACCATAACTCCCAAGCAGCATGCCTGCTGTCTTGGGGTCATATTCGACACTGAACTTTCCTTTACTCCATACATCCAATCACTCAGTCGCTCTTGTCACCTGCATCTTAAAAACATCTCCAGAATCCGACCTTTTCTCACCTTTGAAACTGCTAAGACTCTTACTGTCGCTCTTATTCATTCTCGTCTGGACTACTGCAACTCTCTTCTGATCGGTCTCCCTCTTACCAAACTTTCTCCTCTCCAATCCATCTTGAATGCGGCAGCCAGGTGTGACGAACAGCCCATCGCCGTTCGTCTACTTACGGGCGACACTAACGGGGGTCCCGCTGCCACCAAAACGCGACGGACAGCGGACCCTGTGTCACCACTATGTCACAATCCCACCACTGACACGGGTGTATCAGCGGACGGAGGGACGTGACACAATGCCGGCACACGGCTATCAAAGGCACCGTTGGGGCTTATCTTAGTTATCCCACCACCGGCACCATGTGACAAAAATATCCAGCAAGCTAATCTCGCTCTACAATTTGCCGCAGGGGGAGTTTAATTTGGATGCCCCACCACTGCTATCAATCTTCCAAGTACTGCGGGGATTTATGTATATCCCACTTTCTCAGTTCCACTTTGGAACTCGCAGCTCTCCGGCGCCCCCTTACCCTCAGGTCAGTCAGGGAACTGCACCTAGGATAATTAGTCGCCGGACGGGCTGCCTGTTGTGAACCGGCAATTAGGCTTCTGCAGTAAGGGAATTATCAATGCTGTGGCCGCAGACCCTTATTCAGCAATATAAGACCCTTCTAGACTGCCAGCAAGCCGCAATAGCCGTGCACAACGCGCTGCCACCAGTCACGGTTACTTAATTCACAGTGTTAAATTAAGAGGGTCCATGGCAAACCCCTTGAATTAGTAGCGATTATCTAACAAAGGCGTATAGTTCGAGTCTTAGAGCATAGAGACAGATCTAAATAATTATTTCATTTATTTTCCGAAAGAGGACAGTGATTACAGATAAAAGTTGCTATAAAATTGAGACATAAAATATGTACAGTACAGGTATAAAATAAAAGTGGAGAAAACAAAGAGATTACACTCACAGTTCCATATTGTTCCTTAGGCAGACCATGTGGCTTTAAGGTGGGTGGAGGCGGAGCTGCACTTCTCCGCTCATCTGAGTTCTTGTCAGCACGGACTCTGCAGCTGTTCTCAGCTGGTTTGCCCAGGAAATGCCTTATAGACTTTCCTATGTGACATCACAGAGAGGTGCATTCTGGGTTGATCCCACCTCTCTTATCCAAGTTATGTTTTGGCTACAAAACTTAGATTAGCTATAACTTTATGGGAGAAGCTGGTATGGACTCATCAGTGGTATCATGTTTCCCAGCGTAATGAGCCCATCAAGAAAACATCAAACATCTATGCGATATGACCGTCCATTTGGGCGCAAATCCTATCTCATGTTCTGGACAGGGTAGAACTTCGAAACATACGCGGTCTCGAAGCTGGGACCGCTCAGGTTACAAAAATATGATTTTCATATCTCTAGGGTATTTGGTTCTTATGGCATAGGCTCTCATAGTTTTATTCGTTTCAAACAAAGAAGTTTTTCCCGCACTTTTTTTTCTTCTCTTTCAGCCGAGGCACATGAGAAGCCAAATGGGGTGACAGGAAATTGGTTTATGGCACTCGGGGGAAGGGAAGCTGCTGTAGTGTGCAATGTAACTGAGACACTGGCAGGCAGCTTCTCAAAGAAAATGGAGGGTTTGTTAGCACATTGCAACAGAAAAAATATCTTGCAGACATTGTACATCACACCTCCCCCCTTAAGAGGGCGCTAAGGAGGCATTACCTCTCGGTAATCGGCCATGCGCACCTCAGCGGGTTCGCCCCGGCGGGACAACCCGTCGGCATTGCCGTTTTCACTGCCCTTCCTGTGTTTTACAGTAAAATCGTACTGTTGAAGGGCAAGGCTCCAGCGGAGCAATCTTCCATTGGTTCCGGACACTGTGTGCAACCAGCTCAGAGGGTTGTGGTCAGTTACCACCGTGAAGGCGCGCCCGTACAGGTAGGGCTGCAAACGCTGCAGTGCCCACACCATGGCCAGACACTCCTTCTCGATGGTCGAGTATGCCACTTCCCTCGGCAAAAGTTTCCGGCTCAGGTACAACACGGGGTGCTCTTGGTCCCCCGAGTCGACCTGGCTAAGCACAGCACCGAGGCCAAACTCGCTGGCGTCGGTCTGTACCAGAAACGGGCGACTGCTGTCGACTGCTCTCAACACTGGAGAGTTGCACAGGGCTGCTTTCAAAGCTTGGAAAGCCGCCTCACAGTCATCTGTCCAGTTGACTGTTTGGGGTAGCCTCTGCTTGGTGAGGTCAGTCAAGGGTTTGGCAAGGGCGCTATAGTCCTGTACGAACCGCCTATAGTACCCTGCAGTGCCCAAGAAGGACTTCACCTGTTTCTTGGTCCTGGGGGTGGGCCAGGACACGATTGCGTCCACTTTTTCTGGCTCCGGGCTCATGGAACCCCCGCCTACCCGGTGCCCCAGGTAGTGGACCTTGCGCATGCCTATCTGGCACTTCCCCGGCTTGATGGTCAGGCCTGCCTGGTGAAGACGCTTGAGCACCTCCTGGAGGTGCTGAAGGTGTTCCTCCCAGGTGGAACTGAAGACGGCAATATCGTCTAAGTACGCCACCGCGTACTCCTCCAGTCCCCGAAGCAGGTGGTTGACCATCCGCTGGAAAGTGGCAGGGGCATTCTTCATGCCGAAGGGCATGACCGTGGACTCGTACAGTCCAAAGGGGGTGATAAAGGCGGATTTCTCCTGTGCCTCAGGGCTCAGGGGAATCTGCCAGTATCCCCGACTCAAATCCATGATGGATATGTAGTTGGCGTTTGTCAACCGCTCGAGCAGATCCTCGATGCGCGGCATTGGGTGGGCATCAGAGGTTGTGATGGCGTTGAGCCCCCTGTAGTCCACGCAGAACCGGGTGGTTCGATCCTTTTTAGGCACGAGGACTACAGGTGAAGCCCACGCACTTTTTGACCGTCGAATCACTCCCAGCCTTAACATCTCATTGACCTCTTGGCGCATGACTTGTTGCACCGTTTCAGAGATCCGATAAGGTGTTAGCCATAATGGGGCATGATTCCCGGTGTCCACCTCATGAACCGCTAACTCCGTCCTCCCAGGACGGTTGGTGAACACGGGCCGGAAGAGTTCCAGGGTGGCCATCAACTGCAACCGCTGGGACACGGTGAGCGAACCACTTATCTCCATGTCCTCAATGGACCCATTGGCCTTGGCCTGGGCCAGCATGTCCAGGAGGGAATCTTCCTCCCCATCCTCTGGCAGATTGCAGACCGGTAGGATGCAAGCTTCACGTTCGTAGTGCGCCTTCAGCATGTTGACGTGAAAGGCCTTGCGCCTACCCCGAGCATGGTCAAGCGTGACCACATAGGTGACCGGGTTGAGCTGTTGGTGGACGACGTACGGGCCTTCCCAGGCTGCCTGAAGCTTATCCGTTGGTACAGGGACCAGCGCCCACACCTTTTGGCCCACCTGGTAGGTCCGCTCCCGGGCGTTCTGGTCGTACCAGTGCTTCTGGTCAGCCTGAGCCTGCGTCATGTTGTCATGCACCAACTGCGTCAAGGTCTGCATCTTGTCACGGAAGCGCATGACATAATCCACGATGGACACTTCTGTGGGGTTTGGCTCATCTTCCCAGGATTCTCTTATCAACCCAAGGGGTCCCCGGACTCGCCTGCCATACAGGAGCTCGAAGGGGGAGAACCCGGTCGAGGCCTGCGGAACTTCTCTGTAAGCGAACAGCAGGTGTGGGAGGTACCGCTCCCAGTCGCGCCCTTGGGTCTCAACCAGTATGCGGAGCATCTGTTTGAGGGTACCGTTGAAGCGTTCACACAAACCATTAGTCTGTGGGTGATACGGACTCGATACCAGGTGCGTCACCTGCATTTTCTCACAGAGAGCCTCCATTAGGCGAGACATGAATTGGGGCCCTTGATCGGTAAGCATCTCCCTGGGAAATCCTACCCTTGAAAAGATGGTCACCAGTGCGTCAGCCACCTTATCTGCCCTGGTTGAAGACAGAGCTACTGCCTCTGGGTACCGGGTAGCGTAGTCTACCACGGTGAGAATGTATCGCTTTCCGGAGCTGCTGGGGACGGACAGCGGTCCTACAATGTCCACCGCGATTCTCTGGAAAGGCTCCTCTATCACCGGCAAAGGAATAAGGGGAGCCTTAAGAGCAGGCCCCGCCTTACCCACTTTTTGACAGGTGGCGCAGGAGCGGCAGTAGTGTGTTACATCTGTCCCCATCTTGGGCCAATAGAAGTGTTGAGACAGCCGTGCCTTTGTTTTGCTGATCCCCAAGTGTCCAGCGAGTGGAATCTCATGGGCAATCCGCAACAACTCGGTTCTGAACTGATAGGGGACGACCAGCTGTCTTTCCCTCAACCACTCCTTTTTAGGATCTCCGGGTACTGTCTCCCGGTACAACCTTCCTCGTTCCCAGAACACCCTCTCCTTATCAGGCTTGGAGGTGGGCGTCTCGGCGAGACCTCTCAATTTCTCCAGGCTGGCATCTGAGTGCAGAGCAGCCTGGAACTCCATGCTGGAGGCTGCCAGAAGTGACGTCAGGGTACCTCCTTTACTGGGACCCTCTGGAACCGGCTCTGGGTTCACCTCTGGTTCAGTCTCTCCTGTAGCAGCAGAGGGTCCAGAAGACAGTGCGTTACCTGCGATCTGGGCACTCTGACTGCGTGTGACAGCTGCTATGTATGCTGTCTCCCTGGGGATTTCTACAGACCCACCAGCCGGTGCTGCCCTGGGCTCTCCCTCCCCATCCACCCCCAACACTTTAGGAGCAGTGCTACTTATGGGCCAGTTACCTTCCTCGGTGGCACTGGTCAGCTGCATGGCATTACCTTCCTCATGGTCCCCATGCACCTCCCCATTCTCTTGAGCACCGTTGCTTGCTCCTGCTAGGGGTTCCTCAGCCGTCTCACTCCGCAGAGTGACGAGGCTGAGCACCTCGGTACCTGTGGACACATCTACCGTTTCAAAGAAAGGGTTAACGGGTTCAGTCGGCACAGATACATCAACATCATCATTCCTAGGAAAAGAATGGTTATCAGTTTGCTTTGGTACATTCACATCAGCATCAGCATCATACCTTGGGAAAGAATGGTTGTTAGTTGCATCATTACTCATCAAGGCATTAGCAGGTAACACATTCAGTTTCCCATCATCAACATCATCAGGGTTAACGTTACCCTTATTATCAGTTTGGGGAAGGGTGTCAGGGACATAGTATGCAACCATCCTCCCCAAGTCAGTCCCCAATAAAACATCAGTGGGCAAATTTTCAGACACTCCCACCTCCCTCAACCCGCTCCCAGCACTCCAATCGAGATAAACTCGTGCCACTGGCAAGGGACAACGGGTGCCTCCAATCCCAGTGACAGTCAGGGTTTTCCCCTCAACAAACTCTTCAGGGGCCGCCAGTCCAGGACGGATGAGGGTTCGTTCAGCCCCGGTGTCCTTGAGGCCTGTAGCAAGACGGGCCCCCACCTGAACAGGTTGAACGTTGTCGTCAGCCCTCCCAACCACACCTCCCGCCAAAAGAACAGAGGCGTTGGGCCCGGGGGCCTTGGCTGGGGAGTTCTTCGGCCTGTTCGGACAGGCGTAAAAGAAGTGACCTGGCCGCTGGCAGTGGTGACACAGGCGACTGTCAGTAGCCGGCCTGTTGTTGGCAACAGGGACAGGGCCTCCGGAGGGACGGCTAGCTGGGGCATTGGGGTTGGTTGCTGGCTTACCCCCTTTCCAGCTGGTGGCGACTGGCCTCCGCATCTCGGGCTTCCGGTTGGCCTCGTGGTTGTCGGCGATCTGCGCCGCTTTGTCCGCGTTCGTTGGTTCGCGGTCCAGGATGAACTGTCGGACCTCAGCTGGGCAGAGATGCAGGAACTGGTCTTTGATCATCAGGTCCCGTAGCTGCTCAAAGGTTTCAACGGACAGTCCATGGATCCACTGGTCAAAGTGGGTCCTGAGCCCTTGCACCACATCACTGTAGCTATCATGTGGGCCACGTTGGAGGTGCCGGAACTTCTTTCGGTATACCTCAGGTGTCAGACGGTATTTGGCGATCAGCGCCTGCTTTATGGCGTCATAGTCATCATCATGCGCTTGCGGAAGAGAAGCAAACACCTCCAGAGCTTTGCCCTTTAGCCCTGGGGTCAAGTACCTGGCCCATTGGTCTTCGGGCAGTCGGTACTGTCTGCAGGCTTTCTCAAAGGCTCGCAGAAACGTGTCCAAGTCCCCACCCTTTTCCATCACGGGAAAATGCTCTGGCCGGGGTTTAGGAGTCTGGACGCTGCTGGGCTCACGGCTTCGGGCTGTGGGGGCATTCCACCCCCGCTGGAGCAGCTCCAGCTCATGGGCCCTCTGAGCTTCTGCATGGCGCTCAGCTCTCTCAGCCTGGGCTTGACGCTCGACCCTCTCAGCCTCAGCTTGGCGCTCACGTTCGGCTTGGGCCTCCTGCCGATATTGCTGGATCAGCCTCACCCGCCCATCCCTGTCTTCGGCGGGGAGTTCGTCCAAGGCCATTTGCAGATAGGGGTCCACCCCGTTCTGGTTGGATGTGGGGCCAGCGCTCAGGAGTGGAGCCTCTGCTGCAGCCCCATTGCAACTTGGGCCAACTTCTGCGCTCGCTGGATTCTGGTCGTTGTCCAGCTGCACTAGAGCCACGATCATTTGAGCTCTGTTTTTGTTCGTGGCGTCAAGGCCTTGGTACGTGCATAACGCAGCAAGAACTTCCTTTGTCTGCCGGTTGTACCAAGGTTCTCCTTTTGCCGCCATGGTTGCCAAATAAAAGATAGAAAAAGAAAAACGAAGAAACGGGAGGGGGATACTTGCAAGTACACACTAATGTCTCAGGACTAGTAACCACTGAGTCTGTTCTCCAAAACCTATGATGCAGGATTCCCGCAGGAACCGTGCAGGTTTTTAGTGAGAGGAATGATTGCTCAAACCAAATCACTAATGCTCTAGGATTATCCCACCGCTGCCACCAATATGTGACGAACAGCCCACCGCCGTTCGTCTACTTACGGGCGACACTAACGGGGGTCCCGCTGCCACCAAAACGCGACGGACAGCGGACCCTGTGTCACCACTATGTCACAATCCCACCACTGACACGGGTGTATCAGCGGACGGAGGGACGTGACACAATGCCGGCACACGGCTATCACAGGCACCGTTGGGGCTTATCTTAGTTATCCCTCCACGGCACCATGTGACAAAAATATCCAGCAAGCTAATCTCGCTCTACAATTTGCCGCAGGGGGAGTTTAATTTGGATGCCCCACCACTGCTATCAATCTTCCAAGTACTGCGGGGATTTATGTATATCCCACTTTCTCAGTTCCACTTTGGAACTCGCAGCTCTCCGGCGCCCCCCTTACCCTCAGGTCAGTCAGGGAACTGCACCTAGGATAATTAGTCGCCGGACGGGCTGCCTGTTGTGAACCGGCAATTAGGCTTCTGCAGTAAGGGAATTATCAATGCTGTGGCCGCAGACCCTTATTCAGCAATATAAGACCCTTCTAGACTGCCAGCAAGCCGCAATAGCCGTGCACAACGCGCTGCCACCAGTCACGGTTACTTAATTCACAGTGTTAAATTAAGAGGGTCCGTGGCAAACCCCTTGAATTAGTAGCGATTATCTAACAAAGGCGTATAGTTCGAGTCTTAGAGCATAGAGACAGATCTAAATAATTATTTCATTTATTTTCCGAAAGAGGACAGTGATTACAGATAAAAGTTGCTATAAAATTGAGACATAAAATATGTACAGTACAGGTATAAAATAAAAGTGGAGAAAACAAAGAGATTACACTCACAGTTCCATATTGTTCCTTAGGCAGACCATGTGGCTTTAAGGTGGGTGGAGGCGGAGCTGCACTTCTCCGCTCATCTGAGTTCTTGTCAGCATGGACTCTGCAGCTGTTCTCAGCTGGTTTGCCCAGGAAATGCCTTATAGACTTTCCTATGTGACATCACAGAGAGGTGCATTCTGGGTTGATCCCACCTCTCTTATCCAAGTTATGTTTTGGCTACAAAACTTAGATTAGCTATAACTTTATGGGAGAAGCTGGTATGGACTCATCAGTGGTATCATGTTTCCCAGCGTAATGAGCCCATCAAGAAAACATCAAACATCTATGCGATATGACCGTCCATTTGGGCGCAAATCCTATCTCATGTTCTGGACAGGGTAGAACTTCGAAACATACGCGGTCTCGAAGCTGGGACCGCTCAGGTTACAAAAATATGATTTTCATATCTCTAGGGTATTTGGTTCTTATGGCATAGGCTCTCATAGTTTTATTCGTTTCAAACAAAGAAGTTTTTCCCGCACTTTTTTTTCTTCTCTTTCAGCCGAGGCACATGAGAAGCCAAATGGGGTGACAGGAAATTGGTTTATGGCACTCGGGGGAAGGGAAGCTGCTGTAGTGTGCAATGTAACTGAGACACTGGCAGGCAGCTTCTCAAAGAAAATGGAGGGTTTGTTAGCACATTGCAACAGAAAACATATCTTGCAGACATTGTACATCACACCAGGGTCATATTTCTGTCCAGCCGCTTCACCGATGCCTCCATCTTGTGCCAGTCATTACACTGGCTACCTATTCGCTACAGGGTCCAGTATAAACTCATCTCTCTCACCCACAAAGCTCTCCACTGTTCTGCACCGCCTTATATCTCCTCTCTCATCTCTGTCTATCGCCCTACACGTGCCCTCCGTTCTACAAATGACCTAAGACTAACATCCCCCGTAATCCGAACCTCGCACCTCCGTCTCCAAGACTTCTCTTGTGCTGCTCCAGCTCTCTGGAATGCACTTCCCCAGACGATCAGACTGATACCTAGCCCTGACCTATTCAAGCGCGCTTTGAAAACCCATCTCTTCAAACAAGCCTACCACATCAACTACTCAGCAAGCTAACTTTGCCCTGTTCCCTCCTTCCAAATATTATTCTGAATCTGCACCCTACTATTCATCTGTCTCCACACCCTTCATGCACATGATAACTGCACTTGATACTTGTCTATTGCACTTAAACACACGGGCTGATGACCGGATCATGCAGCTTTATATGAAAATCCCTATTATAATTGCCAGACCTGAATTAACAAGCATTTCTCACCTACTGTGTCCCCCCATTTCCTTGTAGATTGTAAGCTTGCGAGCAGGGACCTCACTCCTAATGTCACTGTTTGAATTGTCTTAACTTGTATTGAATTTATTGTCTGTACATGTCCCCGCTTAATTGTAAAGTGCTGCGGAATATGTTGGCGCTATATAAATAAAAATTATTATTATTATTATTAATGAGATCAAATAGTAACCAGTTGGATTATAGGTCAATGAGAACTATTGGCGATTGGTTGGATTATAGGTCAATGAGGACCATTGGTGACTAACTGGATTATAGGTCAATGAGGACCATTGGTGATCGGTGGGATTATAGGTCAATGAGGTCCAATGGTAACCAGTTGTATTATAGGTCAATGAGGTCTATTGGTGACTGTTTGGATTATAGGTCAATGAGGACCATTGATGACTGACTAGATTTGTTAAATCAACATGGCTGTTTAAAAGAAGCCATGACATAAGTGTGAACATAACCAGGAAAGTTACCATTGACAATATACAGAATATTCCAGCAAATCTCTGTCCTCCATACGGACAGAATATAGAAGTCAAGCCGTGGTTTTTATTATAACATTTTTGCAGCTGAAAACACTGCTCCCCCTTGTCCTCAGCTGGGTCCCTATGTTTAATTTGGACAATAAGCCACATTCTTGCAGCCGACTCACCAGATTACTGATAGGGCATTTCCTGTGCTCTGTGTCAAAGGTTATACATCCCAGTCACTCGGGATTTGAGGAAGAGTCCATTCCTTGTGTTTGTGTTTTAAGAAATGTTATGTTTGTCTGGTCTGTTTAGCCATGAAGTTTCTTAGCACAGCTGCTCCATAGGATGTTCCTTGCTTAAGATCAGACTGTGCAAGATGCAATAACGGCACATTTAGCCCCCACTGGTAGAAGGTCGGGATGGTCCATTAACATCCTGTATGCCTTGTCTGACCACCCTATAAGGAACCCAAGAAGCAGCCAACCCTAAAGACCCCCATACATGTAAGATGAATATCATCTTAACTTTCCAATTTAGGTGGGTTTGGCCAACTATCTGACATGTATGGGTGCCTCCCACTCAACCCATGATGTCAAGGGAAGAGAAGAATCAGATGGTTGGAATTTTAATGCCTGATTCTTTTGTTTTCAGGGGAGACTAGCTATTGTCATAAGTGTCTAGCAGTGGCTTTCTCCTCTCTCCCCATTGAAAATACATGAATACTCGAATGAAACAAGTACTCATGTGTATGGAGAAGTTGGGGGAAACAGCTGTCTGTCACCCAAACCTATGGCCAATAACCATCTCATGTTTATGGCCAGCTATAGTCCTACATCACGGCAGGTATATTGAAACCATCATGTATGGATCTATGTTAGCAACCCAACAATGGAATCTGAAAGTCTCCAAAAGGTCCCTTCTCCACAACCAAAGAGGAGGCTTTGTTACAGAGTTGTCACTGTCGCCCAGGTTGCACCTTTGGGTTGGTGGTTACTTCTTCATGTGTTCTCACCTTGGAGATCAATTATTGACACTACCACATGTAAAGTAAAGTGCAATGGTTAATATATAGTCCCTAATAGAGTTGAGCGACTTTTGGTTTTTTAGGGTCGCGTTTCGTTTCGTGAAACCCGACTTTTCCAAAAGTCGGGTCGAGCAAGATCGTCCGATTATAGGGAAAAGTCGGGGTCGTCCCGAAACACGAAACCCAATGTAAGTCAATGGGGAATAAAAGTCGGCAGTGAGAGGACAGGAAACACACCTACAGTGCCCATTTGAATGCCAAAAGCATCAATTCTACTTTCTTAAGCTTGTCAACCTTAATTAACTTCATAATACAAGTTACGCACTGAAAAATGGGGGTTATTTGGCTACAAACTGTGGGGGTGGGAGGGCTGGCTCCAGGTTTTCATGTGCCCTGGGCGAAAGAGCGCCCCTTTAACACATACCACAACTCATCATGCTCCGATACGGCAGAGAAATAGCGGTATAGTACAATGAAAAATACCTCACTTTTTACATCTCATGACGAGGCCCATCTATTTCTCCATACAGAATCATTGGTCCAATATAATGTTTGAAACAGTATATGATGAGCTCCACATAATGCTACAGTATATGTTGGTCCCCATGGATGAAGCTCCACTGTCTTATGGGCCCAAATAATGCTCCAAACATAATGGGCCCCATTTCTAATGCTCTAGTGTATAATGGGCCCTGTAAATGCTGCTCCAGTGTCTGATGTCCACCTTTGGAATGTTCCAGTGTATGGTGGGCCCCATCTATCATTCTCCAGAGTATAGTGCTCCCCAAAAATTGCTGTCCCAACATTGAAAACAATCAAATAAGTCTCCTCGCTAGGGAATCCCTGTACTTGTCTGGACAGGTGCTGTAGCTTGCTTAACAGCTCGCCAGCCGTTCTCACGCCCAGTATGGATTGCACGTGATTGCACAAAGGTGAGAAAGGGTACCGTATCCCTGGATAACATGTATGGATAGCGTACACATTCAAAATATATGTCTCAGGAGGCAGGCTCAGACGGTGTTAGGCCCAGTATGGATTGCACGTGATTGCACAAAGGTTAGAAAGGGTACCGTATCCCCGGATAACATGTATGGATAGCGTACACATTCAAAATATATGTCTATACAGCATGAGGCAGGCTCAGACGGTGTTAGGCCCAGTATGGATTGCACGTGATTGCACAAAGGTTAGAAAGGGTACCGTATCCCTGGATAACATGTATGGATAGCGTACACATTCAAAATATATGTCTATACAGCATGAGGCAGGCTCAGACGGTGTTAGGCCCAGTATGGATTGCACGTGATTGCACAAAGGTTAGAAAGGGTACCGTATCCCTGGATAACATGTATGGATAGCGTACACATTCAAAATATATGTCTCAGGAGGCAGGCTCAGACGGTGTTAGGCCCAGTATGGATTGCACATGATTGCACAAAGGTTAGAAAGGGTACCGTATCCCTGGATAACATGTATGGATATCGTACACATTCAAAATATATGTCTATACAGCATGAGGCAGGCTCAGACGGTGTTAGGCCCAGTATGGATTGCACGTGATTGCACAAAGGTTAGAAAGGGTACCGTATCCCTGGATAACATGTATGGATAGCGTACACATTCAAAATATATGTCTATACAGCATGAGGCAGGCTCAGACGGTGTTAGGCCCAGTATGGATTGCACGTGATTGCACAAAGGTTAGAAAGGGTACCGTATCCCTGGATAACATGTATGGATAGCGTACACATTCAAAATATATGTCTCAGGAGGCAGGCTCAGACGGTGTTAGGCCCAGTATGGATTGCACGTGATTGCACAAAGGTTAGAAAGGGTACCGTATCCCTGGATAACATGTATGGATAGCGTACACATTCAAAATATATGTCTATACAGCATGAGGCAGGCTCAGACGGTGTTAGGCCCAGTATGGATTGCACGTGATTGCACAAAGGTTAGAAAGGGTACCGTATCCCTGGATAACATGTATGGATAGCGTACACATTCAAAATATATGTCTCAGGAGGCAGGCTCAGACGGTGTTAGGCCCAGTATGGATTGCACGTGATTGCACAAAGGTTAGAAAGGGTACCGTATCCCCGGATAACATGTATGGATAGCGTACACATTCAAAATATATGTCTATACAGCATGAGGCAGGCTCAGACGGTGTTAGGCCCAGTATGGATTGCACGTGATTGCACAAAGGTTAGAAAGGGTACCGTATCCCTGGATAACATGTATGGATAGCGTACACATTCAAAATATATGTCTATACAGCATGAGGCAGGCTCAGACGGTGTTAGGCCCAGTATGGATTGCACGTGATTGCACAAAGGTTAGAAAGGGTACCGTATCCCTGGATTACATGTATGGATAGCGTACACATTCAAAATATATGTCTCAGGAGGCAGGCTCAGACGGTGTTAGGCCCAGTATGGATTGCACGTGATTGCACAAAGGTTAGAAAGGGTACCGTATCCCCGGATAACATGTATGGATAGCGTACACATTCAAAATATATGTCTCAGGAGGCAGGCTCAGACGGTGTTAGGCCCAGTATGGATTGCACGTGATTGCACAAAGGTTAGAAAGGGTACCGTATCCCTGGATAACATGTATGGTTAGCGTACACATTCAAAATATATGTCTCAGGAGGCAGGCTCAGACGGTGTCAGGCACAGTATGGATTTGACGGCCCAGATTACACAGCGGAGGAGCAGGGAGAGGTAAAGATTGCAAATGCTGGGGCCCTGCCCAAGCAAGGGGGGCCCACTCGTGGGCGTCGGTACTGGCACTGGGCCCCTCATAGTACAGTGGTGTGTCTGACGGCGGGTGTGCACCACCACCGTCAGAGACACTTGATTGCACTATGAGGGACCCTGTGCCAGTGCCCGCGCCCAAGAGTCGGCCTACCCACCTGTCCAGGGCAACGGTACTCGCACGGTGTCGTGCGGTAGGTGGTGACCCCGGCCATGGGGGGGGGGAGGCAGCACAGTTAGGGAGTTTTAGAAAGTGGCATATGTTGATGTTGGACATTCAGCTGATGCAAAAGGCGAAATAGGTGAAGTACCAGGAAGAGGTGGACCAAAGCAAGCCATTTTTCTGTCACCCTATGTGTCATCAGGGGAAGGTGGGACAAAATCCTTGGAAACCCATGCGTGGTTCATTTTAATGAAGGTTAGATCATCCACATTTTGGGTTGACAGACGGGTCCTTTTTTCTGTCAGGATTGATCCAGCTGCACTGAAGACTCTTTCCGATAGCACACTTGCAGCTGGGCAAGCGAGCTCCTGTAAGGCATATTGGGCCAATTCAGGCCAGGTGTCCAGTTTAGCGGCCCAATAGTCAAAGGGGAATGACCTGTGTGGGAGAACATCGATATGGGAGGAAAAGTAGTTTGTTACCATAGTTGACAACTGCTGTCTCCTGTCACTTTCCATCGATGCAGTATTACCAGTTGTGTGAGCGGTATTTGAAAAATCAGTCCACAACATTGTCATGAAACCCCTGTCTCCAACGCCACTTCTGCTGTGTGCACCACGAACACCTCTGCCAAGCTGCCCCCGGCCCGTACGGCTCGTGTGAGAACCATCACCGCTGCTGTGTGCTGGGAATGCCTCAAGCAACCGATTTACCAGAGTTGCTTGTTTATTAGCCAATATTAGGTCAAGGTTCTCCTGTGGCATGATGTTTTGTAATTTGCCTTTATAGCATGGATCCAGGATGCTGGCCAACCAGTAGTCGTCATCGTTCATCATTTTGGCAATGCGGGGGTCCCTTTTTAGGATCCGCAAGGCATAATCTGACATGTGGGCCAATGTTCCCGGTGTCAATGATGCACTGCGAGTGCTGGGTGGAGGAGCACTTTCTGGCAAATCCACATCCCTCCAGTCACGCACAAACCCTGTACCAGACCTTGCCACGCCAACATTTTCACTTGCCCCACGAGATGCATCCTCCTCCCCTAAGTAATCATCCCCATCATCCTCCTCCTCCTCCTCTTCTTCCTCCACCTCGTCCAGGAGAGGTCCCTGAGCAGACAATGGCTGAATGTCATCAAGGATTCCCTCCTCCTCTTCCTCCTCATCAACATTGGCTGCAGACGCCTGCTCCTTAAGGTGCGTCAAAGTTTGCATGAGCAGACGCATAAGTGGGATGCTCATGCTTAGGATGGCGTCGTCTGCGCTTACCAGCATTCCTCAAAACACTGAAGGACTTTACAGAGGTCTTTCAGCTTCGACCACTGCACACCTGTCAACTCCATGTCTGCTCTCAAAGTGCCTGGCCGTGTATCCTCCCACAAATGCATTATGGCCTGCCTCTGCTCGCACAGCCGCTCCACCATGTGCAGGGTGGAGTTCCACCTTGTTGCAATGTCGATAATGAGGCGGTGGTTGGGAAGGTGGAGCAATCGCTGCAGCTTCTGCATACGAACGGAGTGTACAGGCGACCGGCGGATGTGCGCGCACAGTCTTCGCACCTTCTGGAGCAGGGCTGTTAACTCCGGATAATTTTTGAGGAAGCACTGCACCACCAGGTTCAAGGTGTGAGCCAAGCAAGGTATGTGGCTGAGTTTTGAAAGGGCTATGGCTGCCACAAAATTACGGCCGTTATCACTAACTACCTTGCCTGCCTCAAGATGTACACTGCCCAGCCATGACTCAGTTTGTCGCTTCAAGTACTCGGCCAGCACCTCGGCGGTGTGTCTGTCGCCCAAACACATCATCTGCAACACAGCCTGCTGACGCTTTCCACTAGCTGCTCGATAGGGGGACACATCGTGTGCAACAGTGGCAGCTGCAGATGGAGTGCTCGTACGACTGCGCTCTGTGGACGAGCTTTCGCTTCTGGAGGAGGTGGAGGAGGAGGATGGTCGAACGCCTACAGCCAACTGTTTCCTATACCGTGGGCTAGGCAGCACTGTCCCACCACCGCTGTCCCCTGTGGACCCTGCATCCACCACATTAACCCAGTGCGCAGTGATGGACACGTAACGGCCCTGGCCATGCCGACTGGACCATGCATCAGTTGTGAGGTGCACCTTTCCGCTCACTGACTGCTTGAGTGCATGGACAATGCGGTCTTTCACATGATGGTGGAGGGCTGGGATGGCTTTGCGAGAGAAGAAGTGGCGACTGGGTAGGTCATAGCGTGGTACTGCATAGGCCATGAGTTCGCGGAAAGCTGTGCTTTCCACCAACCGAAAGGGCATCATCTCAAACGAGATTAGTTTGGCAATGTGGGCGTTCAAACCCAGTGTACGCGGATGAGAGACTGAGTACTTTCTTGACCTACTCATAGTGTCTGGGAGGGTGAGCTGGACTTGAGAGCTGCATATGGTGGAAGTAGCGGTGGACAGGGCGGACTGAGAGAGGGTTGATGATGGTGATGGAGTTGGTGTTCATTCTGATGGCCTAGAATCAGTATTTCGTTGATATAACAGTGGGATTCCCTGACTGCTGTGGTCTTGCAACGACACCTCAACATTTGCTGCTGTGCTAACCGGTGGGCTTACAGTGGGGGAAACAATGTAGCGTTGCTGACTACCTTCGTTGTGATCAGTTGCACATGTGGCACTTGAGGTTTGGTGTTGTGTCCACGCTTGCAAGTGCATGCTGGTTAAATGTCTAAGCATGCAACTGGTATTCAAATTTTTCAGATTTTTCCCTCGGCTAAAGGTCTTTGCGCACTTCTTACAGATATCCTTGGCCTGATCATGAGGATTTTGTTCAAAAAAGTGCCACACTGCACTCTTCCTACTTTGGCAGACATATTGCGGCCTAGCACGCTGTGATCTTTTGACCCTCTGGACAAGCTGTCCAGCAACTCTTTTGATGTTTGGAACCTGTCTTTGGAGTGCTCCGGGCCTGCCAGATAACAGCTGTTGCGATGTCGATGTCTGCTGTGGATGCTCCTCATCTGAGCTATTGGAAGCAGCACCCTCTTCCCCCAATGGATGCCAATCTGGGTCAACAACTGGGTCATCCATCACCTCCTCTTCTATGTCATGTGCACCTTCCTCTGTGTCACCGTGTATGGTGGTATAGTGTGCGGGAAGGGGCACCTGAGTCTCATCAGGGTCAGAATCTGGCTCTGTACACTGCGAGGACAATGTAGTGCTCTGAGTGAATGTACCAGCAGAATCATCCATCAGTGGCTGTGCATCAGTGCACTCCATGTCAGATTCATCTTGGCCTGGGTAATTCACCATTTGACTTGATAATCCAGGCATGGTATGTGAAAACAGCTCCATGGAGTAATCAGTAGTATGGCCTGCGTCATCCTTCAATCTTGGTTGGGGTGAAGGACACAAGGAAAGGTGTGGTTCATGAACATGAGCCTCCAATGACGACTCAGTGCTTTTACTTTTTACAACTGAAGAAGAGGAGGCGATAGAGCTGGAGGCTGAGTCAGCAATGTAAGACAAATCTTTTTCCTGATGCTCTGGCTTTAAAAGCGGTTTGCCAACTCCTAGAAAACTAAGCATTCGAGGCCTTATGTAGCCAGACGATGACGCAGGGTCAGCACCTCCTGCATTCGGTCCTATTTTGCTCTTGCCACTACCATCAGATCCACCACCAACACCATCATTACCAGCTGCCAACCCCCGCCCAATTCCGCGGCCTCTTCCACCAGCCTTCCTCATTTTTGGTAGAAATGTAGACAAAATCCAACAAACTATATAGTAATGTAAAACAAGGTACAAGGTGTCTATAGGACAGGGGAGATTTTGAATTTCTGCACACACTTGTGGACAGTGGACACTTTTGGATTGTGTGAGGCCCACTGATATCTGAGCGCTATGTGACAGGCTCGATGGCACAGCTGTGACAAAAGTGACTAGAGGATAAGGGAGATTTTGAATTTCTGCACACACTTGTGGACAGTGGACACTTTTGGATTGTGTGAGGCCCACTGATATCTGAGCGCTATGTGACAGGCTCGATGGCACAGCTGTGACAAAAGTGACTAGAGGATAAGGGAGATTTTTAATTTCTGCACACACTTGTGGACAGTGGACACTTTTGGATTGTGTGAGGCCCACTGATTTCTGAGTGCTATGTGACAGGCTCGATGGCACAGCTGTGACCAAAGTGACTAGAGGATAAGGGAGATTTTGAATCTCTGCACACACTTTTGGACACTGGACACTTTTGGATTGTGTGAGGCCCACTGATATCTGAGCGCTATGTGACAGGCTCGATGGCACTGCTGTGACAAAAGTGACTAGAGGATAAGGGAGATTTTGAATTTCTGCACACACTTGTGGACAGTGGACACTTTTGGATTGTGTGAGGCCCACTGATATCTGAGCGCTATGTGACAGGCTCGATGGCACTGCTGTGACAAAAGTGAATAGAGGATAATGGAGATTTTGAATATCTGCACACACTTTTGGACACTGCACACTTTTGGATTGTGTGAGGCCCACTTATATCTGAGCGCTATGTGACAGGCTCGATGGCACTGTTGTGACAAAAGTGACTAGAGGATAAGGGAGATTTTGAATTTCTGCACACACTTGTGGACACTGGACACTTTTGGATTGTGTGAGGCCCACTGATATCTGAGCGCTATGTGACAGGCTCGATGGCACAGCTGTGACAAAAGTGACTAGAGGATAAGGGAGATTTTGAATTTCTGCACACACTTGTGGACAGTGGACACTTTTGGATTGTGTGAGGCCCACTGATATCTGAGCGCTATGTGACAGGCTCGATGGCACAGCTGTGACAAAAGTGACTAGAGGATAAGGGAGATTTTGAATTTCTGCACACACTTGTGGACAGTGGACACTTTTGGATTGTGTGAGGCCCACTGATATCTGAGCGCTATGTGACAGGCTCGATGGCACAGCTGTGACAAAAGTGACTAGAGGATAAGGGAGATTTTGAATTTCTGCACACACTTGTGGACAGTGGACACTTTTGGATTGTGTGAGGCCCACTGATATCTGAGCGCTATGTGACAGGCTCGATGGCACAGCTGTGACCAAAGTGACTAGAGGATAAGGGAGATTTTGAATCTCTGCACACACTTTTGGACACTGGACACTTTTGGATTGTGTGAGGCCCAATGAATATCTGAGCGCTATGTGACAGGCTCGATGGCACAGCTGTGACAAAAGTGACTAGAGGATAAGGGAGATTGGATTGCTTTTAAAAAAGCAGTTTGCGGAGCAGTGGGTAAACAGCAATGCCAGCCTGTCAGGAAGCCTTAGAAGGCAGCCCAACAACCAACACCACTGATACACCACTATATAGCCTCCCCTTGCACTGCACACACAGTGACTGTTGTGTTGTGCAGGCCAAATTGCTAGCAGCAGAAGCAGTTTTTTTTTCTTCTCAGCAGGACAAAAAAAAAAAATTGGGATTGCTTTTAAAAAAGCAGTTTGCAGAGCATTGGGTAAACAGCAATACCATCCTGTCAGGAAGCCTTAAAAGGCAGCCCAACAACCAACACCACTGATACACCACTATATAGCCTCCCCTTGCACTGCACACACAGTGACTGGTGTGTTGTGCAGGCCAAATCGCTAGCAGCAGAAGCAGTTTTTTTGTCTTCTTCCCTGCCTAACGCTCTCCCTACAGAATCAGCAGCAACCTCTCCCTATACTAAGATCGGCAGAAGTAAGATGGCGGTCGGCGTGCACGCCCTTTTATACCCCCTGTGACGCCCACCAAGCAAGCCAATCACTTGCATGCCCTTCTGAAAGATGGTGGTGACCCGTGCCTATGTCATCACGTTGCCCACAGTGTCCGTGGATCCTGATTGGCTGAAAAAGAGCGCAAAACAAACTTTTGAAACGCGACTTTGGCGCGTAAGTCGCCGACCTCGTGGCCGACCTCATCCTAGGGTCGGGTTTCGTTTCATGAAACCCGACTTTGCCAAAAGTCGGCGACTTTTGAATTTTTTCGACCCGTTTCGCTCAACTCTAGTCCCTAATACTAAATTCAGGTTATTCTTGTCCTCAGGAGCAACCTTAGGAGATGTAAGTCCTGAGCAATGGCACAGTCTGGCACCCTTAAAATGGGACATGTAAAATGGTTGATGTGCTGCATGCTTTAGCTTGTTGCATGTAAAGCATAATACTGAGAAACTACAGGCAATTAAGCTAGAAGTTGGAATTTTCTTCTGTTCTGTATCCCCTAGATAAGCTGCTTCCTACCAAAATTGTCACTTGGAGACCGAGCAGAACACAAGCTCTCTCAGCAGGGATTTTGTATGTGTATGTCTAAGCAAGGAGTGAAGTCATCAGAGGAAGTGTGGGGAGCCAGGGTTGTCAGAGGACTGGTGCCTGCCAGACTTTCTAATGTTTGACTTGTATATGACAGTGGACAGGGTGCGTACTGTAGACCTCCTGGTTGCTTTAAACCTGAGGCACCATCAAGGAGAGCAGGAGAATATTGTAACTAATGTACTTTGTACTATTTTCTTCATGCCATAAATATATGAAATCTATTAGATAAAATATACTTTGCGTTCTGTGCTTTAGTTTCTTGAATGGTTGTGTTGGCAGCGGATTACTCACGATATTCTCCAAAGGTGTGACATCAGAACTTGTTTATTCAGGAACAATCTATGATAAGCTTAATAGATCAGGAATAAATCATTTGTGTGTCTGTATCTGTGCAGCCTCTACATCAGGCTGCTTGTCTCATACACAGACACAGGAAAAACAGGAAATACAGTCACATGCTCTCCCTGTGTGAGCCTCTGGGAGTTTTTTTATCTAACTTTATAAACAACATACAAATCTAGCAACTAAACATTCATAGACAGCAATGGAGTTGTTGCAACAAAGATATTCCAACACCCCCACTCAACAACTACTTATCCTGTTCACATTGCGGTTCTGAAGTCCACAAACATAGCTCTTGATAAAGGTTTTGTCATACCATTAGCTATCATCTTGTCAGACTCGCAATAAACAAACGAGAGTACAGCATGTTCCAATAAGTCATGTAAGTGGTGATGTTTTACATCAATGTGCTTAGTCCTTGCACTAATCTTCTCACTACTGGCAAGTTTAATGCATCCTTAGTTGTCCTCATAGATAACTGTTGGTTGAGCTAATTGCTTGCTGAAATCTTCCAAAAGTTGTTCCAACCAAATTGCTTCTTGACTTGCATAAGCAGCAGTCATACAGTATATTCTGCTTCTGTAGAAGATAATGCGACTGACACTTGTTTTCTGCTGGACCAAGAAATTTAATTTTCTCCTAACTTGAACAAGTAACCACTTGTTGATTTCCTATCACTTGAATCTCCAGCCCAATCTGCATCCACATAACCGCTGAGAGTGAGATCTCTTGATGCAGATATCTTAAGATTTAGCCTTTGAGTCTCTTTAAGAAATTGAAGAATTCTCTTAACTCCATTCCACTCTCTTTGGCATGGCTTGTTTACACGTCGGCAAAGAATTCCAACTGTGACTGTGATAGCCAGATGAGTTGTGGTTGCTATGTACAGAAGCGCCCCCACTGATTGTCTGTAACTCTTATTGCTGGCTAGCAGATCTTCTTCTTCCAATTTTAAGTAGGACGGATCCATTGATGTTGACGCACCTTTAGCTTCTGAAATTCCAAACTGGTTTACTATTGTGGAAATTTTAGAACTTTGGTTGAGAAGAAAACTCCCATCTTCCTCTCTCTGAATCTGGATTCCCAAATACAGTAATATGTCACATTTCCAAGGTCCTTAGTCTCAAAGTGCTGGTTGAGAATTTCACCTAGCTTTGCAATTTCTTTTTCATCTTGATGACACAAGATTACATCGTCTACATATAGGAGAACATACATCCACTCCTTCTCTGCATTTTTCGTATACAAACATGGATCAGTTTGAGATCTTTTAAATCCTTCATCCATCAAAACTTTGTTCATGTCAGGAACACCGCACTGTGCTTGCTCACTGAGCCAGTGCGCATGTCCTGAGTACAAATCTGTGCCCAAAGATACCTGTGGAGCGGGGCAGCAGTGGTGACGATGCATGCTCCAGGCTCACAGGACCGGTGTCACTGAAGGTAGAAAGCAGTGAAGGACCTATGATCATGTGACTGCAGGGGGTGGGGCTTAGCGTCCTGCTGCTGGAGATAAGTGCAGGATTCTACTACAGGGATCCTCAAATCAGACAAATGGGGTCATACACAGAGAGGGCAGCATGGTACCAGAGGGATAAGCAGAGAGTAGTCAGAACGTAAGCAATGAGTCACACACGGAGATAGCAGCAAAGTACAAGAGGGGCAATCAGAGACTAGTCAGGACATAGGCAATGAGTCAGAAACCAGAGAAGCAGATAAACCGCACAGAATCAAGAGACAAACTCACAACAGGGGACAGAACCGGGTCAGAACCATATAAGCAAGCTAGAAGACAATCAGAAGGCACAGGCACACAGGGGTCACCACACTCGGCCAAAGGCAAAAGTATAACTGACAGGGATTGGAGTCTCCCGGGGCTATAAGAAGCCCTCCTTGAGCCAAAGAGAGGCTACAATAATTAACCCCCGGCGTGCAGGTCAAGCCTGCACTGAGCCCAAGACATTAACCCCTGACATGCAGGTCAAAACCTGCACTGGGATCATGACAGTTCATTTTCGAGTTCCATGCTCTTGCCGACTGCTTAAGTTCATCGGGAGATTTTTGCATTCTACAAACAAGGTGCTCTTCATCCTTTTTAATATATCCCTCGGGTTGGCTCATGTACAACTCTTCTTAGATGTCACCTTTTAGGAAGGCTGTTTTGATGACAAAATGTCTCACTGTCATCTGTTGAACTGCAGCTACGGACATTAAAGTTCAGAATGTGGTTTGCATCGCAGCTTGAGAAAATTAGAGTAAACAGAACAAATGAACGTAATAGAATATATAAAAGAAATATCTTTATCCAAATCCCAAATACAAATATCAGTAGTTTATACAGTACATCCAAAAAACAGAATGGCAAACCACTCGGGAGTAAGAGAGCAAAAACAAAGGACATGGATTACAAAAAGCAAATAGGATTAAAAATATAAAAAGGGACGATGATGTTAATATAAAATGCCTTTATTAAAAGTGAAATTGGCAAGGGATTGATACAAGAGTGCCCGCACAGACTATAAAAATGATTCACAAAAGAACGAAAACACACTTGTAATTGTCTATAGCAATATGCCCAACATAGCCTAAATAAATGTGATAACGCTGCTCCACCAAATTATCCATGTCCTGAAGAAAACTAACTAAAATGCATAAATCAATAAACCATAAAGGAATATCGAGAATCCAATATGAAGGACTGGGCAACAAAATGGAAGGAAATATATATAGCGTTATACACATAAAAATGGATGGTATAAAAAGTGAGCATGAGCATTACTGGCGTGCATTTGGGAACAAGGTCCTTCTTCAGGGAGTGACACACCTCTGAACCAGAGGGTAAAAATAGTAAGGGAAGACCGATGAGTGAAGACCGGGCAGAGAATGGCGCGTGCGCTGCCAGCATGAATTTGGAAGCCTCCGACGTGCAGCATCATGTGGCCGATTGCGTCAGTCATGTGACCCGATGCGTCAGACACAGAGATGCCAGCGGCAGACGGATTCCAGAACGCAGGCCACGCATGCGCACTAGATCTGTCTAAGTACATAGATAGATAATGAAGCTAAATGTCAGACTGGGCTTGGTATGGGTAAAGAATTAATATGATATTGGAACCAAATGCAGGTACATGTCCAAACAATACAAACAAGGAACCCATAAATAAAAGAATTATGAATGTTAAAGGGAATCTGTCACCCTTTTTTTGCCCTATAAGCTAACGGCATTGACATCAGGGGCTTATCTACTGCATTCTGTAATGCTGTAGATAAGCCCCCAATGTAACCTGAAAGATAGGAAAAACGCGTTAAATTATACTCACCGGAGGGGGCGGTCCGGTCCGAAGGGTGTCGCGGTCTGGTCTGACACCTCCCATCTTCCTATGATGCCGCCCTCTTCTTCCCTTCCTGTCTGCTGAGGGCAGAGCAGAGTCCTGCAGTGCGCAGGCGTCGGGAGAGGTCTGACGCCTGCGCACTGCAGTATTCTGCTCTGCCCTCAAAAGGGCAGAGCAGTGCACCTGCAGCGGAGCTACTACAGGAAGGGAAGAAGAGGACGGCATCTTATGAAGATGGGAGGCGTCGGACCGGACCGTGACACCCATCGGACCGGACCGCCCCCTCCGGTGAGTATAATCTAACGTGTTTTTCTCATCTTTCAGGTTACATCGGGGGCTTATCTACAGCATTACAGAATGCTGTAGATAAGCCCCTGATGTCAATGCCGGCAGCTCATAGGGCAAAAAAAGGGGTGACAGATTCCCTTTAAGTATATAATATGCATTACATGAATAAGTTATATGGAATTAGTAAAAATCAGAAAACTGATAATCACATGCAATAAACAAAATAGAAAGAGCATAAAATCAAACATAAAAGGAATACTAATATGGAAAAGAATAATAGATGGAATGAAAAAATATTAATATTATGAGTGAAATGTGCAAGATGGGAAAAATAGACCCAACTAAATATGCAATACATATTAATATTTAAAAAGTGCTATAGTGTGCAAATGTGAAAGGACTGTGTAAGTGAAGGACTGTATGGTGAATAAAAATAACTAAATTTCAATAGTGAAGAAGTAAAATTTTTTAGTGATAAGTGCAGTGATAAAATAGAGAAGAGGTGAGAGGGAGGGGAACGAAAAAGATGGGGAGAAAGAGGGGAGGGGGAGAGAAAGAGGGGAGGGGGCAGGGGGAAAGAGGGGGAAAAAAGGGGGGAAGAGGTGGTAAGGGGAAGAGAAGTAAAAAGAACAAAAAAGGAAAAAGGGAGGGAGGGAATGGGGAGGGAAGAGAAGGGAAAGGAAAGGAAAAAAGAAATGAAAGGGAAGGAAATAAAGAGGGAAAAAGTAGGAAGAATCAAGGTGACAGTGTGTGTGAAGATAAAAGGAAAAGGGGGAAAAAGTGAAAAATGCAAAAATGAAAAATCACATCAATCCACATCGCGTGCTGAGAAATAGATATGATGATGGTTGAAATAGATGTATCTCAGACACCATGATGTAGATAATGAGGCACTTCATCTCAAAATATAGTTCATTGTTATATATCTTCATAAACAAGTTTTTTCTTTTTCAGGTCTTGCATTTGTAGATAGAATTCAAACAAAAAACAGCCCGGCTCTGCAATCATCAATCGCCCGGAAGAACTGATCGGCCATAAGGGAGAACGGTAAGCTGAATAAATAAATGATTATAAAAAAATAAATAAAAATGCAAGTTAACAACACATATAAAATAGAAAGTAATAAAACTATGAATAAAAATGGTTCAGAAGATAAAAACAACAAAAATGAGAACAGGTGGTTACAAAAAGGGTGCAGAAGATACATTTTTATTGAGACCACACTGTCTTTAGTGTCCAAATCCACTTGGTTTCAAGTTAAGCCAAAGAGGTACTAGTTTTACCTCCTCTAATGGTGGGGTGGATCCTGTACCCTGACCTTCAATTGTCTAGTAGTCAGTCCCACATAAATAAGGGAACATGGGCAGGCCTTAGACGTACACGTGATGGAATGTGTGATCCTAAAAATCCGTGAATTGTCCGAATTCGAGAAGATATTTGCCTTACAGATGTTTGGGCACGCCACACATTGCCCACATGGTTTACAACTCCAAGTCGGTCTAGTTTGAGAGAGAAAAGTTGTAGCTGCTAAAGGACTGCCGGGCAACAGCAACAGGCATAAGGACTTCACAGGTGCCTACCTACAGTTGTGGCCAAAAGTACTTACACCCCTGCAATTCTGTCAGATAATACTCAGTTTCTTCCTGAAAATGATTGCAAACACAAATTCTTTGGTATTATTATCTTCATTTAATTTGTCTTAAATGAAAAAACACAAAAGAGAATGAAGATAAAAGCAAAACATTGATCATTTCACACAAAACTCCAAAAATGGGCCAGACAAAAGTATTGGCACCCTCTGCCTAATACTTGGTTGCACAACCTTTAGCCAAAATAACTGCGACCAACCGCTTCCGGTAACCATCAATGAGTTTCTTACAATGCTCTGCTGGAATTTTAGACCATTCTTCTTTGGCAAACTGCTCCAGGTCCCTGATATTTGAAGGGTGCCTTCTCCAAACTGCCATTTTTAGATCTCTCCACAGGTGTTCTATGGGATTCAGGTCTGGACTCATTGCTGGCCACCTTAGAAGTCTGCAGTGCTTTCTCTCAAACCATTTTCTAGAGCTTTTTGAAGTGTGTTTTGGGTCATTGTCCTGCTGGAAGACCCATGACCTCTGAGGGAGACCCAGCTTTCTCACACTGGGCCCTACATTATGCTGCAAAATTTGTTGGTAGTCTTCAGACTTCATAATGCCATGCACACGGTCAAGCAGTCCAGTGCCAGAGGCAGCAAAGCAACCCCAAAACATCAGGGAACCTCCGCCATGTTTGACGGTAGAGACCGTGTTTTTTTCTTTGAATGCCTCTTTTTTTCTCCTGTAAACTATGTTGATGCCTTTGTCCAAAAAGCTCTACTTTTGTCTCATCTGACCAGAGAACATTCTTCCAAAACGTTTTAGGCTTTTTCAGGTAAGTTTTGGCAAACTCCAGCCTGGCTTTTTTATTTCTCAGGGTAAGAAGTGGGGTCTTCCTGGGTCTCCTACCATACAGTCCCTTTTCATTCAGACGCCGATGGATAGTACGGGTTGACACTGTTGTACCCTCGGACTGCAGGGCAGCTTGAACTTGTTTGGATGTTAATCGAGGTTCTTTATCCAATATCTGCACAATCTTGTGTTGAAATTTCTTGTCAATTTTTCTTTTCCGTCCATATCTAGGGAGGTTAGCCACAGTGCCATGGGCTTTAAACTTCTTGATGACACTGCGCACGGTAGACACAGGAACATTCAGGTCTTTGGAGATGGACTTGTAGCCTTGAGATTGCTCATGCTTCCTCACAATTTGGTTTCTCAAGTCCTCAGACAGTTCTTTGGTCTTCTTTCTTTTCTCCTTGCTCAATGTGGTACACACAAGGACACAGGACAGAGGTTGAGTCAACTTTAATCCATGTCAACTGGCTGCAAGTGTGATTTAGTTATTGCCATCACCTGTTAGGTGCCACAGGTAAGTTACAGGTGCTGTTAATTACACAAATTAGAGAAGCATCACATGATTTTTCAAATAGTGCCAATACTTTTGTCCACCCTCTTTTTTTATGTTTGGTGTGGAATTATATCCAATTTGGCTTTAGGACAATTCTTTTTGTGTTTTTTTTCATTTAAGACAAATTAAATGAAGATAATAATACCAAAGAATTTGTGTTTGCAATCATTTTCAGGAATAAACTGAGTATTATCTGACAGAATTGCAGGGGTGTCAATACTTTTGGCCACAACTGTATGGACTTTTGGCTCCAGAGAGCCATGTGTGAGCTGCCGCCTCTGCTGCTGTGTCCATTGTCAAAGGAGCAACATCTGAGAATAGGGACAGCTCAGGAATTGCTATCCTCTTCTCTACTTTATCTCTATTAAACAAGTTGTCACTGTTGGGCTCTAAACAGTGTGACGTGTGGTACATCCAGAGGATGCCGTTTCAGCATGGAGAGCCGCAGCATGACGGAGGTAACCAACTGTGACCTGGGACTGGGATTAGAACTTTCTTTTCATGTGTAAGGGGGTGCTCACTGATTGTGACGAGATTAACTCACCCATGACTACCACCCCGTGCCACCTTCTTACATTTGGCTTATTCGGCAGGATCAAACCCAATAGCCCTGCAACCCTAAGACTGACAGAGAAGGATTCGGGGTCTACGACCGGGGCAGGAGCAGCTGAGATGGCGTTCCCGGCACCTTTCCCAATTGGAACCACGACTGTTATGAATGGGTAACCGAGGAGGAAAAAAAGACAACAAGCTAAGCCTCAGAAAACCAGAGAAGTTGGTAACTATGCAGATTGCAGATCCCTAATCTTAACCGCACAACTAGCAGCAGTCGTGGAGCGTTCCTACGATGGTCCTAGACGCCTCGTCACAACCAGAGAGCTACATAAGCCTAAAGCAGGAAAAGAGGAAAACTAACTGCCCCAGAGCAGACCCCAAAGGAAAGACAGCCACCCACATGTATTGACGGTGAAACAAGATGAAAATACAAACAAAGGCAGGAAAATAGGCTGAACAAATGATGGGGACCGGCTAACTAAAAAGGACAGAAAAGGAAAGACACTGTCTGCAATCTGCCAAAAAAAACCTACAAAAATATTGTCCAACACTTCTGATAGCAAAATTAACCCTGAAGTCACTAGACTTCTAAACCTATATCAGCACTCTGAAATATTCTGAGACAGAGCAAAAAAGAGGCCAATCTAATAAGGGACAAAAAGCAGATTGGCAAATACTGATTAATAGGAGTGGAATTTCAGCATAGCCCCAGCAGGGGCAGGCTGATTACACAAAAAACTGAATTGACCAACAAGCGCAAGTGTGAACATTAGCAAAAAACAAACTTAACTTGAGAAGACTGGAAGAGAGCTGAAGTCCAGGACCTGAGAAGCAGACTGAATCACCAGCGCTAGGATAGGGCGTCGTCTGTCTTATATCCAGTCTGATACTCCAGAGATCCAATCGTTATCTTCCTCATCAGGTGGCAGATCACTACCACTTTAACCAACCTCACTACCTCCTGTCACCACCAGAGGGAGAACGGAAGGGGAACTCTCAACTGGTGGAGCAGAAAATAAGTTCATGACAGTACCCCCCTTGAGGAGGGGTCACCGAACCCTTATCCATGCCACCAGGCCGATCAGGATGGGCCCGGTGAAAAGCACGAACCAATTTATTGACATGAATATCAGAGGCAGAGACCCAAGAATTATCCTCCTGGCCATAACCCTTTCATTTGACCAAATACTGGAGTCTCCGTCTAACCAAACGAGAATCCAATATTTTCTCTACCTCATATTCGACATTGCCTTTAACAAATACAGGATCAGGAGGTAACGCCACAGGAACTACTGGCTCAACAAACCTCTTCAACAGTGACTTGTGAAATACGTTATGGATTTTGAACGTAACTGGAAGAGCCAATCGAAAAGAAACAGGATTAAGAATCTCCAAAATCTTATAAGGTCCAATAAATCTTGGCTTAAATTTTGGAGATGCAACCTTCATAGGAATATTCTTAGATGACAGCCAAACCATATCACCCATTTTAAACCAGGGACCAATGGTCCTATGCCGGTTGGAAAAACGCTGGGCCTTTTCCTGAGAGAGTGACAACTTATCCACCACTTGGTCCCATATCTGCTGCATTCTCACAACCACAGTGTCCACACCTGGGCAGGACGAAGATTCCACTTGTCCTGAAGAGAATCGAGGATGAAACCCAAAATTACAGAAAAAGGGTGACATCAGAGTGGCAGAACTAGCTCTATTGTTCATCGCAAATTCTGCCAAGGGCAAAAATGAGACCCAATCATCTTGATCAGCAGATATAAAACATCTTAAATAAGACTCCAGGGTCTGGTTTGTTCTCTCAGTCTGCCCATTGGTCTGGGGATGAAACGCGGAGGAGAAGGATAGCTGAATTCCCAGATTGGAACAAAAGGCTTTCCAGAATCTGGAAACAAACTGGACCCCTCTATCGGACACAATGTTCTCAGGAATCCCGTGTAACCGAACCACCTGTTGTAAAAACAAGGGCACCAACTCAGCGGAAGATGGCAACTTTGGGAGTGGTACAAGATGGACCATCTTCGAAAATCTATCACAAAACACCCAGATAACAGTCATTCTCTGAGAGACAGGAAGATCAGAAATAAAATCCAGTGAGTTTTGGGTTCATGGCCTCTTGGGCACCGGCAGGGGCATCAGCAACCCACTAGAACGAGAACAGGGTTTAGACCGAGAACAAGTCCCACAGGACTGTACAAAATTCCTGACATCACGAGATAAGGCAGACCACCAAAACGACCAGCTCACCAAATCTCTGGTACCAAAAATACCCGGATGACCAGCCAATGCGGAGCAATGGACTTCAGACATCACTCTCTTTCTCCACTGGTCAGGAACATACAATCTTCCCATAGGGCAACGCTCAGGTTTATCCTCCTGAAATTCCTCCAGGGCGCGTCTCAAATCGGGCGAAATGGCAGAAAGAACTACCCCCTCACCTAGGATAGTAGTAGGCTCGGTCACATTAAGAGAATCAGCAAAGAAACTCCTAGAAAGGGCGTCTGCCTTAACATTCTTAGTGCCCGGAAGAAAAGAGACCACAAAATTAAAACGCGTGAAAAACAAGGCCTGTCTAGGATTCAAGCGTTTGGCCGACTCCAGATAAATCAGATTCTTGTGATCGGTGAGGACCACAAATTGATGTCTAGCTCCCTCCAACCAATGTCTCCACTCTTCAAATGCCCATTTCATGGCCAACAATTCCCGATTCCCCACGTCATAGTTGCGTTCAGATGGGGAAAACTTTCGAGAAATGAAGGCACAGGGATTCATCTTAGAAGTCACAGGGTCTTTTTGGGACAACACAGCTCCTGCACCAATCTCAGAAGCGTCCACCTCCACTTGAAATGGAAGTGAGACATCAGGTTACCGTAAAACTGGAGCTGAAATAATTATCTGCTTAAGCTCCTGAAATGCTGAGACAGCCTCAGGAGACCAATTCAGCACATCAGCTCCCTTCTTGGTCAGATCAGTCAGTGGTTTGACAATGCTAGAAAAATTACCTATAAATTTATGATAGAAATTAGAAAAACCCAAAAACTTCTGGAGAGCCTTCAAAGAAGTAGGCTGAACCCAATCATAAATGGCCTATACCTTGGCCGGGTCCATTTCAATAGTCGATGGAGACAAGATAAATCCCAAAAATGAAATCCTCTGTACACCAAAGAGGCACTTCGATCCCTTGACAAACAGGGAATTCTCCCTCAAAATCCGGAACACAGTCCGGACATGTTCCACATGGGAATCCCAATCACTAGAAAAGATCAAAATATCATCCAGATAGATGATCAAAAACTTATCCACAAAGTCTCGGAAAATATCATTCATAAAGGATTGGAAGACAGAAGGGGCATTAGAGAGCCCAAAAGGCATCACCAGGTACTCAAAATGTCCCTCCGGAGTATTAAACGCCGTCTTCCATTCATCCCCGTGCTTGATGCGAATAAGATTATACGCCCCCTGAAGTCAAGCTTAGTAAACCAGCAGGCACTCTTAACTCTGGAGAATAAATCAGACATCAGAGGTAACGGGTACTGATATTTAACCGTCATCTTGTTAAGGGAACAATAATCAATACACGATCTTAATGAACCATCTTTCTTGGCCACAAAAAAAAAAACAGCGCCTAACGGTGACGAGGATGGTCTAATATGACCCTTCTCCAACGACGCCTTAATATAGGATCGCATAGCATCATGTTCGGGTACAGATAAGTTGAAAAGCCGACCCTTGGGAAATTTACACCCAGGCATCAACTCAATTGCACAGTCATAACTCCTATGAGGAGGCAAAGACGCAGACTTATTCTCACTAAAAACATCAGAGAAATCAGCCAGATAATCAGGAATATCATGAGACTGAGGAGAGGTGGAGAAAACAGGAGCGTCCCTAAGAACACACTGACAACCCCAACTCACCACAGACACAGATTTCCAATCCAAAACTGGGGAACCCCAGAACAATAGTATCATGCAAATTATGCAGCACCAAAAATTTACAATTTTCTTGGTGGTCTGGGGCAAATCGCATTATCACCTGGGTCCAAAACTGAGGTTTATTCTCCGCCAAAGGAGTGGCATCAATACCCCTCAAAGGAATGGGCGTCTGCAGAGGCGTCATGGACAAACCACAACGTTTAGCAAAGTCCAAATCCATCAGATTCAGAGCTGCTCCTGAATCCACAAAAGCCTTAGTGGAAAATGTGGACAAGGAGCAGATCAGAGTAATTGCCAAAAGGAACTTAGGTTGTATACTGCCCGCAGCAAATGTGTGTGCAAAACATTTCTCTCGTTTAGGGCAGACAGAAATAGTATTAGAGGCGTCTCCACAGAAAAAACACAGCTTATTACGCCTTCTAAACTCCCGACGTTGCGCCCTAGACAAAACCCCATCACATTGCATAGGTTCAGACATTTGTTGAAAAGGTGGCAGCGCCTCCCGTGTAGTTTTACGTTCACGTAAACGCCGATCAACTTGAATGGCTAATGACATAGAGCCATCCAGACCAGAGGGAACAGGAAATCCCACCATAACATCTTTTACGGTCATTGACAAACCTTTCCGAAAGAGAGCTGCCAATGCACTATCCATGTAGTAAGGACTGCCCATTTTCGGAATTTTTGACAGTACCACTCTGCAGGATCCTGACCCTGGTTTAATGCCAACAGGGTTCTCTCAGCTTGATCAACGGCATTAGGTTCATCATACAACAACCCCAAGGCCTGAAAAAATGCATCCACATTAGTCAGAATAGGATCTTCAGGTGTCAGAGAAAAAGCCCAATCTTGGGGATCGCCGCGCAGCAAGGAGATGACAATTTTAACCTGCTGCACAGAGCTCCCCGATGAGTTAGGCTTCAAAGCAAGAAATAATTTACAATTATTCTTAAAATTCAGAAATTTAGACCGATCCCCAGAAAACACATCAGGAGTAGGAATCTTGGGTTCAGCAGCATGTGACTGAATAAGGTAGGTGGAAATTCCCTATACTTCAGCAGCAAGCTGCTCCACGGGATCAGACAGTTGCTTAATCTCCATTAGGAAAAAAATCCTCCTACGGCCCCAGAGAAAAAGAGGAAAAAATACATAATAAAAAAAAAAAAATTTTTTTTTTTCTCTAACAATTCTTTCCTGCTTTTGAGTACCCTAGAATCTGCGGTATGGCTGGTGATTCTGTTATGAATGGGTAACCGAGGAGGAAAAAAAGACAACAAGCTAAGCCTCAGAAAACCAGAGAAGTTGGGATAGTACGTCTACCGCGATCAGCGGCGCCCACGTGGTGAGCGCCGCTGATCGCGGCCGGATGTCAGCTGATTATCACAGCTGACACCCGGCACTATGTGTCAGGGGCGGTCACGGACCGCCCCCGACACGTTAACCCCTTGCACACCGCGATCAAACATGATCGCGGTGTACCGGGAGTTAAAGGGAAGCATCGGCAGGGAGGGGGCTCCCTCCGTGCTTCCCTGAGCCCCCCACGGCAGCGCAATGTGCAGCGCTGCTGCGGGGGGCTCCTATCCTCCAGGCCCCCGAATCCAAGATGGCGACGGGGGCCTTCGGGGACCTGAGGAAGCTGGCTTCCTCAGTGCCTGCAAAGCGCAGGCAAGAGGAAGTCTGCTTCAATGCCTGTGACAGATTGCTGATCTGTCACAGTGATCTGTGATGTGACAGATCAGCGATCTGTCACAGGACAGTGATGTCCCACCTGGGACTATGTAATAAAGTTAAAAAAAAAATTAAAAAAAAATGTAAAAATAAATTAAAAAAAATCGCCAAATAAATTAATAAAAAAAAAAAAAATATTCCCCAATAAATTCATTTTTTGAAAATAATAAAAAAAACCAATAAAAGTACACATATTAGGTATCGCCGCGTCCGTAATGACCCGCCCTATAAAACTGTCCCATTAGTTAACCCTTTTAGCGAACCCCTTAAAAAATAAAAATAAAAAACGAAGCAAAAAATAATGATTTATTATCATACTGCCAAACAAAAAGTGTAATAACGCGCGATCAAAAAGACGCATATAAATATCCATGGTACCGCTGAAAACGTCATCTTGTCCCGCAAAAAACGAGCTGCCACACAGCATCATCAGCGAAAAAATAAAAAAGTTATAGCTCACAGAATAAAGCGATGCAAAAATAATTATTTTTTATATAAAATAGTTTTCATTGCATAAAACCGACAAAAACATAAAAAAAGACCTAAATGAGGTATCGCTGTAACCGTACTGACCCGAAGAATAAAACCGCTTTATCGATTTTACCGCACGCGGAACGGTGTAAACGCCCCCCCCCAAAAGAAATTCATGAAACGCTGGTTTTTGTTCATTCTGCGTCCCAAAAATAGGAATAAAAAGCGATCAAAAAATGTCACGTGCCCGAAAATGGTACCAATAAAAACGTCAACTCGTCCCGCAAAAAATAAGACCTCACATGACTCAGTGGGTCAAAATACGGAAAAATTATAGCTCTCAAAATGTGGTGATGCAAAAACTATTTTTACAATAAAAAGCGTCTTTTAGCGTGTGACAGCCGCCAAAAATAAAAACCGCCATAAATAGTAAATCAAACCCCCCGTTATCACCCCCTTAGTTAGGGAAAAATAATAAAACTAAAAAAAAGTATTTATCTCCATTTTCCCGTTAGGGTAAGGCTGTGTGCACACGCTGCGGATTAGGTGCGGATTCATCCGCGCGGATTTTGTAAAATCCGCAGGTGAAACCGCAGGTCAAAAGACCTGCGGTTTTACCTGCAGATTGCTCTGCGGTTTTGTCCTGCGGTTTTTCATCTCCTCAATAGAGGAGATGGCAAACCGCAGGAGAATCCGCAGAAAGAATTGACATGTCAATTCTTTCTGCGGATTGAAAACCGCAGATAATCCGCGTGGAAAATTCCGCACCGTCTGCACTGCGGTTTTTGATTCCCATAGGGAATCATGTTACTGGGGTCCGCAGCAGCCAAAACCGCTGCGGAACCGCAGCAAAATCCGCAGCGTGTGCACACAGCCTTAGGGTTAGGGCTAGGGTTAGGGCTAGGGTTAGGGCTAGGGTTAGGGCTAGGGCTAGGGTTAGGGTTAGGGTTAGGGTTAGGGCTAGGGTTAGGGCTAGGGTTAGGGCTAGGGCTAGGGTTAGGGCTCAGATTAGGGTTAGGGGTGTGTTGGGGTTAGGGTTGGAGTTATAATTGGGGGTTTCCACTGTTTGGGCACATCAGGGGCTCTCCAAATGCAACATGGCGTCTGATCTCAATTCCAGCCAATTCTGAGTTGAAAAAGTCAAATGGTGCTCCTTCCCTTCCAAGCTCTGCCATGCGCCCAAACAGTGTTTTACCCCCACATGTAGGGTATCAGCCTACTCAGGACAAATTGCAAAACAATTTTTGGGGTCCAATTTCTCCTGTTACCCTTAGGAAAATAAAAAATTGGGGGCAAAAATATCATTTTTGTGGAAAAAAATGATTTTTTTATTTTCACGTCCGAGTGTTATAAACTTCTGTGAAGCACTTGGGGGTTCAAAGTGCTCACCACACATCTAGATAAGTTCCGTGGGGGGTCTAGTGTCCAAAATGGGGTCACTTGTGGGGAGTTTCAATAGTTTAGGTACATCAGGGGCTCTCCAAACGCACATGACACCCGCAGACCATTCCATCAAAGTCTGCATTCCAAAACGTCACTGCTTCCCTTCCGAGCCCCGACGTGTGTCCATACAGTAGTTTTCTCCCACATATGGGGTGTCAGCGTACTCAGGCCAAATTGGACAACAACTTTTGGGGTCCAATTTCTTCTGTTACCCTTGGGAAAATGAAAAAATTGCGGACTAATTGATCATGTTTCTGGAAAAAATACGATTTTTTTATTTTCATGCCCTGGCATTATAAACTTCTGTGAAGCCCTTGGGGGTTCAAAGTGCTCACCTCACATCTAGATAAGTTCCTTAGTGGGTCTAGTTTTCAAAATGGGGTCATTTGTGGGGGGTTTCCACTGTTTAGGTACATTAGGGGCTCTCCAAAGGCAACATGACACCCGCAGACCATTCCATCAAAGTCTGCATACCAAAACGTCACTACTTCCCTTCCGAGCCCCGACGTGTGCCCATACAGTAGTTTTCACCCACATATGGGGTATCAGCATACTCAGGACAAATTGGACAACAACTTTTGGGGTCCAATTTCTCCTGGTACCCTTGGGAAAATAAAAAAATGGTGACTAAAAGATCATGTTTGTGGAAAAAATACGAATTTTTTATTTTCACGCCCGAGCGTTATAAACTTCTGTGAAGCACTGGGGGGGTCAAAGTGCTCACCACACATCTAGATAAGTTCCTTGGGGGGTCTAGTTTACAAAATGGTGTCATTTGTGGGGGGTTTCCACTGTTTAGGTACATTAGGGGCTCTCCAAAGGCAACATGACACCCGCAGACCATTCCCATCAAAGTCTGCATTCCAAAACGTCACTACTTCCCTTCCGAGCCACGACGTGTGCCCATACAGTAGTTTTCTCCCACATATGGGGTATCAGCATACTCAGGACAAATTGGACAACAACTTTTGGGGTCCAATTTCTCCTGGTACCCTTGGGAAAATAAAAAAATGGTGACTAAAAGATCATGTTTGTGGAAAAAATACGAATTATTTATTTTCACGCCCGGGCATTATAAACTTCTGTGAAGCACTGGGGGGGTCAAAGTGCTCACCACACATCTAGATAAGTTCCTTAGGGGGTCTAGTTTCCAAAATGGTGTCATTTGTGGGGGGTTTCCACTGTTTTGGTACATCAGGAGTTTTCCAAACGCGACATGGTGTCCGATCTCAATTCCAGCCAAAAACGTCAAATGGCGCTGCTTCCCTTCCGAGCTCTGCCATGCGCCCAAATAGTGGTTTACCCCCACATGTGGGGTATCAGCGTACTCAGAACAAATTGCACAATAACTTTTACGGTCCTGTTACCCTTGGAAAAATAAGAATTGAGGGTGAAAAGATCATTTTTGTGGAAAAAATATGATTTTTTAATTGTATGGCTTTATGTTATAAACTTCTGTGACGCCCATGGGGGTTCAAAGTTCTCACCACACATCTAGATAAGTTCCTTAGGGGGTCTAGTTTCCAAAATGGTGTCATTTGTGGGGGATTTCCACTGTTTTGGTACATCAGGGGTTTTCCAAATGCGACATGGTGTCCGATCTCAATTCCAGCCAAAAACGTCAAATGGCGCTGCTTCCCTTCCGAGCTCTGCCATGCGCCCAAATAGTGGTTTACCCCCACATGTGGGGTATCAGCGTACTCAGGACAAATTGCACAATAACTTTTAGGGTCCTGTTACCCTTGGAAAAATAAGAATTGAGGGTGAAAAGATCATTTTTGTGGAAAAAATATGATTTTTTAATTGTATGGCTGTATGTTATAAACTTCTGTGAAGCCCATGGGGGTTCAAAGTTCTCACCACACATCTAGATAAGTTCCTTAGGGGGTCTAGTTTCCAAAATGGTGTCATTTGTGGGGGGTTTCCACTGTTTTGGTACATCAGGGGTTTTCCAAACGCGACATGGTGTCCGATCTCAATTCCAGCCAAAAACGTCAAATGGCATTGCTTCCCTTCCGAGCTCTGCCATGCGCCCAAATAGTGGTTTACCCCCACATGTGGGGTATCAGCGTACTCAGGACAAATTGCACAATAACTTTTATGGTCCTGTTACCCTTGGCAAAATAAAAATTGGGGTGAAAAGATCATTTTTGTGGAAAAAATATGATTTTTTAATTGTACCGCTGTACGTTATAAACTTCTGTAAAGCCCTTGTGGGTTCAAAGTTCTCACCACATATCTAGATAAGTTCCTTGGGGGGTCTAGTTTCCAAAATGGGGTCACTTGTAGGGGGTTTCCACTGTTTAGGTACATCAGGGACTCTCCAAACGTGACATGGCGTCCGATCTGAATTCCAGCCAATTTTGCATTGAAAAAGTCAAACGGCGCTCCTTCCATTCTGAGCTCTGCCATGCGCCGAAACAGTCGTTCCCCCCCACAAATCAGGTATCAGCGTACTCAGGACAAATTGCACAATAACTTTTGCAGTCTAATTTCTCCTGTTACCCTTGGTAAAATAAAACAAATTGAACCTGAAGTATTTTTTTTGTGAAAAAAAGTTAGATGTTCATTTCTTTTTAAATATTCAAAAAAATTCCTGTGACGCACCTAATGGGTTAATAAACTTCTTGAATGTGGTTTTGAGCACCTTAAGGGGTTCAGTTTTTAGAATGGTGTCACTTTTGGGTATTTTCTATCATATAGACCCCTCAAAGTGGCTTCAAATGTGATGTGGTCCTAAAAATAAAATGGTGTTGTAAAAATGAGAAATCGCTGGTCAACTTTTAACCCTTATAACTTCCTACAAAAAAAAATTTTGGTTCCAAAATTGTGCTGATGTAAAGTAAACATGTGGGAAATGTTACTTATCAAGTTTTTTGTGTGCCGTATCTCTGTGATTTAAGGGCATAAAAATTCAAAGTTGGAAAATTGCGAAATTTTCAAAATTTTTGCCAAATTTCCATTTTTTTCACAAATAAACGCAAGTTATTTGAATGAAATTTTACCACTATCATGAAGTACAATATGTCACGAGAAAACAATGTCAGAATCACTGGGATCAATGGAAGCGTTCCAGAGTTATGACCTCACAAAGGTACAGTGGTCAGAATTGTAAAAATTGGCCCGGTCATGAACGTGCAAACCACCCTTGGGGGTGAAGGGGTTAAGATGGCGCCAAACACTGGCAAGGAGACAGCCAGTGCGATGAAAATGAAGGAGGGTGCCGCCTTTTGTGGGCGTCATGAAGGAAATTTGGCATCAAAGGAAAGAAGGCCGCATCCCCCTGTGAAGAATGCCCACCCTAAATGGGAGTGGGCAAAGAAGAAGCTGCCGCCCTCCCAGTCTGACCAGAAGAAACGGGTGGAGCAGCCGAATGTGACCCTACCCACGAATGGGTGGAACCCTGATTGAGAGACGCCATTACCTGGTACCATGCGGAGATGGAGTATGTCTTTCTTCAGCGGCATTGGCCACCAAGACTGGAGGGGATCCGAGGCTCGGGCAGAGACGGGCCTGCGTTTCAAAGCCTGGTGGTCGGAGGAGCTGGAAGAATGGCATCCATTCCGGTGGCCGGACAAGCAGCCAGTGTAGACAGAGGAGTTCGAGGGATTGGCGGTGTCCCGACAGGAACCAAAAGGAGTCCGGAAGACCCTGGAGGCTGCCCTGTGGTGGCTGCGATCACCAGCACCAATGGCAGCGCCAGAGGACTGTCACCGGACGCAGAGGTGAGTTGCCGCCTGGCCGTCCCATCACCTCAGCCTCTGCCCCTTCCCCTCCTGTGGCCCCGCCATCATCGCTGGAGGCCTCTTGTCTCCCAACTCCACCATCGTCCGTGATAACGATGGCACTTGCGTCCTCCCGGCCCACTCCTGTTCCGGCTGACACCAGTGGCGTGCATGTGGATGAGCCCTGGGTGCCCACTACTGCAGAGGCTCAGTGGATCCGGGGAGTCATCCAGGAGAAGAAGTGGTGGGAACGTCGCATTGTGCAAGAGTTGCAGAGCCCCAGTGAAGAAAACATGTCTGGCCGGATGACCAGCGGAGTGATCCAGTACTTTGACCCCTCGAGGGGTCATAGTCCACAGGACATTCTTCGAGAAGCTTTGTGACTTGTCAACATGTAGTTTGGCAAATTCCAGTCTGGCTTTTTTCTGATTTTTTTTTTTGGGTCGCCTCCCATGAAGTCCACTTTGGCTCATACAACAATGGATGGTGCGATCTGACACTGATGTTCTTTGAGCTTGAAGTTCACCTTTAATCTGTTTAGAAGTTTTTCTGGGCTCTTTTTTACCATTCGTATTATCCATCTCTTTGATTTGTCATCAATTTTCCTCCTGCAGCCACGTCCAGGGAGGTTGGCTACAGTCCCATGGAGCTTAAATTTGTGAATAATATGTGCAACTGTAGTCACAGGCAAATCATGCTGCTTGGAGATAGTCTTATAACTTTTACCTTTAACATGTTCGTCTATAATTTTCTTTATAATCTCCTGAGACAACTCTTTCCTTCGCTTCCTCTGGTCCATGTTGGGTGTGATACACACCATGTCACCAAACAGCACAGTGAGTATCTGTAGCCCTCTATACAGGCCCACTCACTGATTCCAAGATTGTAGACACCTGTGATGCTAATTAGTGGACACACCTTGCTTTAACATGTCCCTTTTGTCACAATATTTTCAGGGGTACTATCATTTCTGTCCAGGACTATTTCATGAGTTTTATTTTTTTTTTAAAATTCTGTGGAAGCATAGTGGAAAAGCAATGTCTGACTTTCATTTGTTCATTTTCACAGATTTGATTAACTTTATTATTACTTTTGTCAGATTCAAGTTATATCTGTAACCATTGTGGGTTTTTCTGTCATTAAGGGTGGTTTCACATTAGCGTTTCAGGCCGCAGCGTCGGCCTGCGCATGGCCGCAGCTAAGCCCCGCCCCTGCCGCGCCTCCGTCGGTAGCTCCGCCTACGGGTGCACGATGCTACATGCATCCTGCTCCCCTATCTTTAGCACTGGGGGCGCAGGTCGTGCGCAGGTATGCATTTGGCGGCGCATGTGTCCTTTTGACGGGTGCGCCGACCAGCGCCAAACGCAACCTGGTGCAATTTGGTGCGCTCGGCGCACCGTCAAAAGGGCGCATGCGCCGCCAAACGCATACCTGCGCACGGCCTGCGTCCCCAGTGCTAAAGATAGGGGACGCAGGACGCATGCAGCGTCATGCGCCCGTAGGCGGAGCTACCGGCAGAGGTGCCGCAGGGGCAGGGCTTAGCGGTGGCCGTGCACAGGCCGACACTGCAGCCTGAAACGCTAATGTGAAACCACCCTAAATGAGGGGTACTGACAATTTTGACCATGTGTGTATGTACAGTGTATATATATATATATATATATATATATATATATACAGTGGGGAAAAAAGTATTTAGTCAGCCACCAATTTTGCAAGTTCTCCCACTTAAAAAGATGAGAGAGGCCTGTAATTGACATCATAGGTAGACCACAACTATGGGAATCAAAATGAGAAAACAAATACAGAAAATCACCTTGTCTGATTTGGCAAGATTTATTTTTCAAAATATGGTGGAAAATTAGTATTTGATCACCTAAAAACATTCAAGATTTCTGGCTCTCATAGACCTGTAACTTCTTTAAGATGCTCCTCTGTCCTCCACTTATTACCTGTAGTAATTGCACCTATTTGAACTTGTTATCAGTATAAAAGACACCTGTCCACAACTGCAAACAGTCACACTCCAAACTCAACTATGGTGAAGACCAAAGAGCTGTCGAAGGAAGCCAGAAACAAAATTGTAGCCCTGCACCAGGCTGGGAAGACTGAATATGCAATAGGCAAGCAGCTTGGTGTGATGAAATCAACTGTGGGAGCAATAATAAGAAAATGGAAGACATACAAGGCCACTGATAATCTCCCTCAATCTGAGGCTCCACGCAAGATCTCACCCTGTGGGGTCAAAATGATCACAAGAACAGTGAGCAAATATCCCAGAATCACACTGGGGGACCTAGTGAATGATCTGCATAGAGCTGGGACCACCGTAACAAAGGCTACCATCAGTACACTACGCCGCCAGGGATTCAGATCCTGCAGTGCCAGACGTGTGCCCCTGCTTAAGCCAGTACTTGTCCGGGCCCGTCTGAAGTTTGCTAGAGAGCATTTGAATTATCCAGAAAAGTATTGGGAGAATGTCATATGGTCTGATGAAACCAACGTAGGACTGTTTAGTAGAAACAAAACTCGTCGTGTTTGGAGGAGACAGAACGCTGAGGTGCAGCCAAAGAGCACCATACCTACAGTGAAGCATGGGGGTGGCAACATCATGCTTTGAGGCTGTTTCTCTGCAAAGGGACCAGGTCGACTCATCCGTGAACATGAAAGAATGAATGGGGCCACGTATCGAGAGATTTTGAGTGCAAACCTCCTTTCATCAGCAAGGGCATTGAAGATGAAATGTGGATGGGTCTTTTAGCATGATAATGATCCCAAGCACACAGCCAGGGCAACGAAGGATTGGCTTCATAAGAAGCATACGAAGGTCCTAGAATGGCCTAGCCAGTTTCCAGATCTCAACCTCATACAAAACCTTTGGAGGGATTTGAAAATCCGTGTTGCCCAGCGACGGGCCCAAAACATCACTGCTCTAGAGTTGATCTGCATGGAGGAATGGGCCAACATACCATCAACAGTGTGTGCCAATCTTGTGAAGACTTACAGAAAACGTTTGACCTCTGTCATTGCCAACAAAGGATATATAACAACATATTGAGATGAACTTTTGTTAATGACCAAATATTTATTTTCCACCATAATTTGCTAAATAAATCTTGCCAAATCAGACAAGGTGATTTTCATAGTTGTGGTCTACTTATCATGTTAGTTACAGGCCTCTCTCATCTTTTCAAGTGGGAGAACTTGCACAATTGGTGGACAACTAAATACATTTTTTCCCCACTATGTGTGTATATATATATATATATATATATATATATATTTCCAATACAGAGGCACTGTTGTATAACAACCATAACTTTCACAAGTAATGGAAAACCTCTGGAACTCCTGGGTTTTGCACCTGAGCTCACGCCACCAATATCCGCAGGCCAACCCTGGCTCATTCTTACGTGTTCTGGATCTGCTATCAACCTCACTGATAGTCGCACACTTTGTGCCCTTTTTTTTCCACTATGGGCCACCACTCCAGTTTTTCTGTGATACTCTCTTACACATCGGTCTTCACAGTGGCTCTCCACACCACTGTTGCTGTTCTACAGAACCTCGTTCTCACAGTGCCCACTTCCACATCAAAAAGGCCCCCCTCTTGGTCACTATTGCTGCTCCCACCTGTCTTCACTACTTCAGGTGCAGATCCTCATTTTGGTCTCTTCGATTACCAACTTCACCCATCTGGCCCTTCCTGGCACAAAAGTCAAACTAAATACCCCCTAATGGTCACAATTGTACATTAACCCCTTACCTACAATGGACGTAATATTCCGTCCATGTGACCCTGGACCTAATTTCCATGGACGGAATATTACGTCAAAGCGATCAGCGGCGCCCACGTGGTGAGCGCCGCTGATCGCAGCCAGGTGTCAGCTGATTATCACAGCTGACACCCGGCACAATGTGTCAGGGGCAGTCATGGACCGCTCCCGACACGTTAACCCCTTGCACACCGCAATCAAACACGATTGCGGTGTACCGGGGGTTAAAGGGAAGCATCGGCAGGGAGGGGGCTCCCTCCGTGCTTCCCTGAGCCCCCCACGGCAGCGCAAGGTGCTGCGGGGGGCTCCTTTCCTGCAGGTCCCCGGATCCAATATGGCGGCAGGGACCTCCGGGGGCCTGCAGGAAGCTGGCTTCCTCAGTGCCTGCAAAGCGCAGGCATGAGGAAGCCTTCTGGACTGCCTGTGACAGCGATCTGTCACAAGACAGTTATGTCCCCCCTGGGACGTTGTAATAAAGTAAAAAAAAAATTAAAAAAAATGTGTAAAAATAATTTTTAAAAAATCGCTAAATAAATTAAAAAAAAAAATAATAAAAATATTCCCCAATAAATTCATTTTTTGGAAATAAAAAAAAAACAAACAATAAAAATACACATATTTGGTATCACCGCGTCCGTAACGACCCGCCCTATAAAACTGTCCCAATAGTTAACCCCTTAAGCGAACCCCTTAAAAAATAAAAATAAAAAACAAAGCAAAAAATAATGATTTATTATCATACCGCCGAACAAAAAGTGCAATAACGCGCAATCAAAAAGACGCATATAAATATCCATGGTACCACTGAAAACGTCATCTTGTCCCGCAAAAAACGAGCTGCCACACAGCATCATCAGCGAAAAAATAAAAAAGTTATAGCTTGCAGAATAAAGTGATGCAAAAATAATTATTTTTTATATAAAATTGTTTTCATAGCATAAAAGCGCCAAAACATAAAAAAAGACCTAAATGAGGTATCGCTGTAACCATACTGACCCGAAGAATAAAACCGCCTTATAAATTTTACCGCACCCGGAACGGTGTAAACGCACCACCCAAAAGAAATTCATGAAACGCTGGTTTTTGTAAATTCTGCGTCCCAAAAAACAAAATAAAAAGCGATCAAAAAATGTCACGTGCCCGAAAATGGTACCAATAAAAACGTCAACTCGTTCCGCAAAAAATAAGATCTCACATGACTCGGTGGGTCAAAATATGGAAAAATTATAGCTCTCAATATGTGGTGATGCAAAAACTATTTTTACAATAAAAAGTGTCTTTTAGCGTGTGACAGCTGCCAAACATAAAAACCGCCATAAATAGTAAATCAAACCCCCCGTTATCACCCCCTTAGTTAGGGAAAAATAATAAAATTAAAAGAAAATGTATTTAGTTCCATTTTCCCATTAGGGCTAGGGTTAGGGTTAGGGCTAGGGCTAGGATTAGGGCTAGGATTAGGGCTAGGATTAGGGCTAGGGGTGTGTTGGGGTTAGGGTTGGAGTTAGAATTAGGGGTTTCCACTGTTTGGGCACATCAGGTGCTCTCCAAATGCAACATGGCGTCTGATCTCAATTCCGGCCAATTCTGCGTTGAAAAAGTCAAATGGTGCTCCTTCCAAACTCTGCCATGCGCCCAAACAGTGTTTTACCCCCACATATGGGGTATCAGCCTACTCAGGACAAATTGCAAAACAACTTTTGGAGTCCAATTTCTCCTGTTACCCTTAGGAAAATAAAAAATTGGGGGCAAAAATATCATTTTTGTGGAAAAAAATGATTTTTTTATTTTCACGCACGGGCGCTATAAACTTCTGTGAAGCACTTGGGGGTTCAAAGTGCTCACCACACATCTAGATAAGTTCCATGGGGGGTCTAGTTTCCAAAATGGGGTCACTTGTGGGGAGTTTCTAAAGTTTAGGTACATCAGGGGCTCTCCAAACGCACACGACACCCGCAGACCATTCCATCAAAGTCTGCATTCCAAACGTCACTACTTCCCTTCCGAGTCCCGACGTGTGCCCATACAGTAGTTTTCTCCCACATATGGGGTATCAGCGTACTCAGGACAAATTGGACAACAACTTTTGGGGTCCAGTTTCTCCTGGTACCCTTGGAAAAATAAAAAAAATTGGGGACTAATTGATCATGTTTGTGGAAAAAATATGATTTTTTTATTTTCATGCCCGGGCATTATAAACTTCTGTGAAGCCCTTGGGGGTTCAAAGTGCTCACCACACATCTAAATAAGTTCCTTAGGGGAACTAGTTTCCAAAATGGGGTCACTTGTGGGGGGTTTCCACTGTTTAGGTACATCAGGGGCTCTCCAAAAGCAACATGACACCCGCAGACCATTCCATCAAAGTCTGCATTCCAAAACATCACTACTTCCCTTCCAAGCCCCGACATGTGCCCATACAGTAGTTTTCTCCCACATATGGGGTGTCAGCATACTCAGGACAAATTGGACAACTTTTGGGTTCCAATTTCTCCTGGTACCATTGGGAAAATAAAAAAGTTGGTGACTAAAAGATCATGTTTGTGGAAAAAATAAGATTTTTTTTTTTTCACGCCCAGGCATTATAAACTTCTGTGAAGCACTGCGGGGTTCAAAGTTCTCACCACACATCTAGATAAGTTCCTTGGGGGGTCTAGTTTCCAAAATGGTGTCATTTGTGGGGGGTTTCCACTGTTGGTACATCAGAGGCTTTCCAAACGCGACATGGTGTCCGATCTCAATTCCAGCCAAAAACGTCAAATGGCGCTGCTTCCCTTCCGAGCTCTGCCATGCGCCCAAATAGTGGTTTACCCCCACATGTGGGGTATCAGCATACTCAGGACAAATTGCACAATAACTTTTAGGGTCCTGTTACCCTTGGTAAAATGAAAATTGGGGGTGAAAAGATCATTTTTGTGGAAAAAAATGATTTTTTTATTTTCACGCACGGGCGCTATAAACTTCTGTGAAGCACTTGGGGGTTCAAAGTGCTCACCACACATCTAGATAAGTTCCATGGGGGGTCTAGTTTCCAAAATGGGGTCACTTGTGGGGAGTTTCTAAAGTTTAGGTACATCAGGGGCTCTCCAAACGCACACGACACCCGCAGACCATTCCATCAAAGTCTGCATTCCAAACGTCACTACTTCCCTTCCGAGTCCCGACGTGTGCCCATACAGTAGTTTTCTCCCACATATGGGGTATCAGCGTACTCAGGACAAATTGGACAACAACTTTTGGGGTCCAGTTTCTCCTGGTACCCTTGGAAAAATAAAAAAAATTGGGGACTAATTGATCATGTTTGTGGAAAAAATATGATTTTTTTTATTTTCATGCCCGGGCATTATAAACTTCTGTGAAGCCCTTGGGGGTTCAAAGTGCTCACCACACATCTAAATAAGTTCCTTAGGGGAACTAGTTTCCAAAATGGGGTCACTTGTGGGGGGTTTCCACTGTTTAGGTACATCAGGGGCTCTCCAAAAGCAACATGACACCCGCAGACCATTCCATCAAAGTCTGCATTCCAAAACATCACTACTTCCCTTCCAAGCCCCGACATGTGCCCACACAGTAGTTTTCTCCCACATATGGGGTGTCAGCATACTCAGGACAAATTGGACAACTTTTGGGTTCCAATTTCTCCTGGTACCATTGGGAAAATAAAAAAGTTGGTGACTAAAAGATCATGTTTGTGGAAAAAATAAGATTTTTTTTTTTTCACGCCCAGGCATTATAAACTTCTGTGAAGCACTGCGGGGTTCAAAGTTCTCACCAGTCACCACACATCTAGATAAGTTCCTTGGGGGGTCTAGTTTCCAAAATGGTGTCATTTGTGGGGGGTTTCCACTGTTGGTACATCAGAGGCTTTCCAAACGCGACATGGTGTCCGATCTCAATTCCAGCCAAAAACGTCAAATGGCGCTGCTTCCCTTCCGAGCTCTGCCATGCGCCCAAATAGTGGTTTACCCCCACATGTGGGGTATCAGCATACTCAGGACAAATTGCACAATAACTTTTAGGGTCCTGTTACCCTTGGTAAAATGAAAATTGGGGGTGAAAAGATCATTTTTGTGGAAAAAATATGATTTTTTAATTGTACCGCTGTACGTTATAAACTTCTGTGAAGCCCTTGTGGGTTCAAAGTTCTCACCACATATCTAGATAAGTTCCTTGGGGGGTCTAGTTTCCAAAATGGGGTCACTTGTGGGGGTTTCCACTGTTTAGGCACATCAGGGGTTCTCCAAACGCGACATGGCGTCCGATCTGAATTCCAGCCACTTTTGCATTGAAAAAGTCAAACGGCGCTCCTTCCCTTCTGAGCTCTGCCATGCGCCGAAACAGTGATTCCCCCCCACATATCGGGTATCAGCGTACTCAAGACAAATTGCACAATAAGTTTTGCAGTCCAATTTCTTCTGTTACACTTGGTAAAATAAAAAAAATGAACCTGAAGTATTTTTTTTTGTGAAAAAAAGTTAAATGTTAATTTTTTTTTAAATATTCAAAAAATTCCTGTGACGCACCTAAAGCGTTAATAAACTTCTTGTATGTGGTTTTGAGCACCTTAAGGGGTGCAGTTTTTAGATTGGTGTCACTTTTGGCTATTTTCTATCATATACACCCCGCAAAGTGGCTTCAAATGTGATGTGGTCTGTAAAAATAAAATGGTGTTGCAAAAATGAGAAATCGCTGGTCAATTTTTAACCCTTATAACTTCCTACAAAAAAAAATTTTGGTTCCAAAATTGTGCTGATGTAAAGTAAACATGTGGGAAATGTTACTTATCAAGTTTTTTGTGTGCCATATCTCTGTGATTTAAGGGCATAAAAATTCAAATTTGGAATATTGCGAAATTTTAAAAATTTTCGCCAAATTTCCATTTTTTTTCACAAATAAACACAAGTTATTTGAATTAAATTTTACCACTATCATGAAGTACAATATGTCACGAGAAATCAATGTCAGAATCACCGGGATCCATTGAAGCGTTTCAGAGTTATTACCTCATAAAGGGACAGTGGTCAGAATTGTAAAAATTGGCCCGAGAGTTAACGTGCAAACCACCCTTGGTAGTGAAGGGGTTAATCACACTTTCATGCAACTTACTCTCCATTTCTGTAACCAAAACAGCAATTTGATTATCCCCACACCTGCCAGACTCTCATTGAAGATTGAATGCTGAAAATAAATTAGAATAAGTGACATGCCTAATTACATATCGCGCCAACAATATCAGAGGTGAATCACACATGTAGATATCACTCTAACAGGGATAGTCTTATCCAAACTCAGAGGACAAGAAGAGTTCGCTACCCTTTTACATACATCATAATGGAATTGTGTAAAATTCCTAATTTGTGCCTCATTATGGAGAGCAGTACTATTTTAGATGTAGTTTCTAGTCCAAACTACATTGAACATGACTTTCCAATCCTAAAGCCTTCTCAAGTAGCTCTCTAGTTATCCCCCTTCATCTTCCTCTACTTCCAGCTACATCATGGTCACAAGACAACAGGCAGGCGACGTATCGAGAACTCTTTGAGAGCGTCTTCGCACTGTAAAACCGGTAAAACCACTTGTGGTCACTTATGATCATTTTGGGGATCCCCTACACATTATACTTTGTAGGTAATGGAAAAAGTTTCCCTGGTGACCAGTAGAACTTCATTGTGAGTCCCCTGTGAAACAAAGCCTCATGTTTAAGCTTCCTAAACTTCATTGAATGTGACATCATAAGGAATATTGGAGATAACAATCCTAGAGCAAAAATTTCCAGGAGGTTTTTAGAAAATTTTAAAAATTTATTTGCAGCTTTTGGACAATTAATAATAATAATAATAATAATAATAATAATTGTTTGTTCCACCTTTATCCCTAAGCATTGACTTCAGGAAACATGAATATTCATATATTGTATATTTAAGGACAGTACTTTGGAAAATGTCTCTCGGTGGCTCCAAGGTTCCTCAGCCTAACAAAAATTCTCCTCATTAACAGTACCTATCAATTGACCAGCAGATACCTGTATAAATGTCTAAAATTCTTACCATAATAATATCTAATATTTTCATTCAATGCACATTTTTCTATTAGAATATACAACTGGAATCGTCTAGTTATAGAAGATGGGGAGGTCTTCTCCTGTGGAACACATTGGACAACAGCTTATTTCCAGATTACATGCGAGTGATCTAATTGCCCGGACTAACAGTCTTCATTCACTTAATTTACTAAGCAGCTTTAGAAGCCTGTGGTGTTTTCTGTAAATCTTTCCAAGTTTTCGTGTTATGATGAGTTGACCAGTGTGAAGTCAGACCGAACATCTGGGCAACATTGACTAGTTATCCGGTACTCTTGTGTAGAGACATTGGTGATTAGCCAAATCTGCAAAACTGCTTTTCCATCACATCTCACATCTGCCGTTTATCCTCCAGAAACTATGTACATATAAAGAAAAGATCTGTGATGCAGCAATGACTCTAACGTTCTCTACGGCCGTAGGACTCACCATAAAAAATGAATGCCAACATTAGTGCGCCCTTGAGTCATTGTTGTTTCAGCAACCATTTCTGGTTTCTAATGGGGAAATGAGGGGATATGATACATTCTGTTACTTTAATAAGTTACACTATGCATTGAGATCTCCAGGAAGATGTCGTCCATGGAATACTAGGGTGGCCTGGCCTGGTTCCCACACTCTCCCTTGGGTCTTTATAATAACATAGGAACTTCCTCTTTTGGAAAGTCAGAGGTCATCGTTGTGTATTAAGCTTGGCAGTCACCATCTGGAACACTTCAACTAATACCGAGTGTGTATTTAACCCTTAATTTTTTGCCTTAAAGTATCATTTTCACCCAAATCAAAGCCACCTTGGACCTGAAGCATGTTTGTTTTACATCAGGGTTAAAGGATTAGGAAAAAAAAAACCCTATAATTGGTGACGTGGTGTTTTGACAGCAATTTTCAAGCTAATGTTACAAATTTATTTAATTTTGGCAAATTAGTGCAATTATGGTTTTGGACATCATAATAAATTGGAGGGTCTATCATATGGAAATAATGTATGGGTTTCCCAGTGAATAAGCCATAGATATATAATTGTGCAGTTTCCACTAAAGAAGAACTGGTCAAAGGGAAGGATGTGACCATAGCTCTTCAGTACTGGACTATTGAATTGAAGGTGGATGGGATGAATTTGGCTTTCACATTGACAGCCAACACCCCTGGGAAACAGCTGATTTTGACCAGCTGTACCGCAACTAGCCAAGTATTTTCCAGGGCACATGTAGTATTATTGTACATGGTGACCATTCAGATGGATAGATGTTCATACATGATGACTCTATCCATCAGAGTGAAAGCCTCTTCTTGGTAGCTGCTCTACAATCTGGATTCTAGAGAAGGGTTCTGATGACCATCTTCTGTGCCCATGTTAAGACATATAAAAAAGTGTTGTCTTCATGAGAAAACCATATGTTCAAATGTCTGGTGGCTAAGCCTCTTGTTTTTCATAGTTTGAAAGCTCTGATAGTTCTCTAGTCGTTAGTGTTCAGTAGTTTGATGCCTATCCTTTATTGTCTCGTGTTCAACAGCTAAAAAATGACCTGTAATCAGGTCAAAAGTGGCCAGCTTTTGCTCTTGTTTATCCCCACTGTTCCTCTCTGTATGCCACTTTAAAAAAATAAATCTGCCATATAGTGTTAAAGATAGGAACATTTTTATTTAGTGCTACTTTTAATAATCTTCACGAAATGATTGTTGCTCACGGGGTTATAATGCAAATAAGCCTAAAGACATACCCCATAGGATCTTGTGAGCAATGTTCTCTTGGTAAAGACTATAAAAATTAGAATGGAATACACAGGGACAGCAGCTGGAAAAAAAGTAAGAACAAAAACTGGTCACTTTTATACCAGTGACAGATCTTCGTTAAAGAGTTAGTCTGGTTCTAACACGTTATCACCTATCTACAGGACAAGTGACAAGTACTAGATTGGTATGAGTCCAACTGTTGAGATCTGAAGGGGGCTTGTATTTTCCCTGTGAAAGAAGAACTGGTCGCGTGTGTGTCATGCTGCTCCGTATAAAGTCCATGGCGCTGAAGGAGATGCCCAGATATAGCGTTCCGCTAGATCTGGCAATCCTATAAAGATTGAATGTAGTGTCTCTGTAGGGTGACACAAGTGCTTTGTTCTAGCAGTCGTGGGGTGTTTCATCTAGTGGACTGCCACCGATCATGCAGTTATAACCTATCCCATGGATAAGTTAAATGTGTCAAGCATTAGAGGTCCAATGATGTAATGCATATGTCATAATTTTTTGGAATGTAGGTGCCCAATGTTTGCCCACACAGGATCTATCATTTGTTTAAAGTTTAATAGATTACTTGTGGGAAAATAAATCTAACTAAAAGAGTGAAGACCCCAACTTGTAAGTGATCCTTTTCACTGGCTCTTACAACTCTTATCCTCATAGGCCAAGTTGTGCATGGTTGATGATGGCCATGGCCAATTATGTCAAAACTTTCATTGGACTAAAGTTCCCCAACTCCACTGGTTCCTGAGTCTATTCGAGACCCCTTTACACACCTTCTAAGGAAAATATTCACAGCCACACCTTGCCTCATGGTTTAGTATGGGTAAAATTTCAAAAAGGGTAAGACTGAACCACCTCGAGCCCACCAAACCAGATAAACTGTAAACACTCCACACCCTAGAACACGTACCTATTTTAATTGAATTTTAAATTCTGTTGGGCCCCGTGGGCCTTTTATTGTGTCATAGTCTGAACCCACCGGAGAAGCCTCCAGTTCACTGGTGAGCCACTAATATTATTGGACAGGCTTTAACTTTTAGTTTAGCTGAAACGTCCTTACGTTCTTCTCTCATAGACCCTGCAGGACCATCTGTGCGTTTTTTGCTATTCTTGTGACTCAGCATGAGTAAGTCTGCTACTAACTTTATGCAATGCAGCAAATGTAATAAAACGCCAGAGCCATCCTATATATTACAGAGGAATGTAACTGACAGGATAGGCTAGATGTACTTGGGCTGAAATACAGCCAGTCGTTCCTTTGTGCGCTTTCCAACTTTGGCCTGGGAATAATAGAGAATGGTAACAGATGTAGTAAATGTAGAAAATACTTGTGCGTGTAATCATGCTTTGTGCAGGGAGAGCCGGACAATATGTCTCTCTGTAAAACAAACACACACAAAGAAAGTGTCCTTTGGGGGTGGGGATGAGGAGGTTGAAATAAAGTCCATATGCTGTTTTACTGTGCAATTTGTCTAATGAGACCAGTTCTGGGGCCAAGAAAGGTTCACACTCACATCCACCAATTGCCTTCCGTTATCTTGAAGCTAGTGGGTTGGGGGGGAGTGAAGTTAACCAAGAAAAGTTATGCTGAGTTAACCATTTTCCATCCAGGAGAACTGGCCTGACGCCAAGAACATCTGCAGTCAGAGCACAATGACAGGAAAGTCAGAAAATACGGGCAGCTGGAAACTTGTGGAACGAATCCATGGAGCTTTAGCTGCTTTAGCTGTCAAATTGTCATAAAATAGTAGAGGAAGAGAAAATCTATTATTACTAGTTTATATTTGTATCATCATATTACATGATTTCGTGCATCTAACAATAATAATAATAATAATTTTATTTCTATAGCGTCGACACATTCCGCAGCACTTTACATTTCAGAGGGGACTTGTACAGACAATAGACATTACAGCATAACAATAATCACATTGATCATAACAGATACCAAGAGGAATGAGGGCCCTGCTCACAAGCTTACAGTCTATGAGGAAAGAGGTAGACACGAAAGGTGGGTGGTAACAGTTGCCTTCATTGTTCGGACCAGCCATAATGTTAAATGTGTAACAGTACAGACACAGAAAAATGTGTAGGTCTAAGCAGTTCTTGGAATGGCACACAGGGGAGAAGGTGAATTCCACGGTTGGCCCCTGTTTCGGAGTGCGTAGTAGTTGCTACAATACACTTGATTAAACACCCCAGTTCATCACTGGATCTAGTCCAGTTTCTCTACTTTAAATGATATAGACACCTTTGGGAGATGGTTTTTATTTTGATTGCAGAAAGGAAGGATCCAGCGGAGTAGAAGGCAGCTAAAATTTAACTTTTTATTTCAATTCAATAAAAAAAAATTTTTTTGCAATGTAGCACATGAAACTGGGTGTATAACACGTCAATTAGATCTACGTGTTTCAACTGAGAGAGTCTTTATTTTGACCTAAATGCATGTATTTTTTGATACAAGGCATTTTTGAAATATGGTTTTAATCAATACTTGGGGCCATTTTGGCTTCTCCAGCCTTTATGTGTGATAGTTATCATAGTACATAGACTGCAAAATGAGTTAATTAATATAACTTTTGAATTGGTCATAAATCAGTTTAGAAGATAGTTCAGTAGAAGAGAGATAAGGGTTAAAAAGCAGGGCATCAGAGAAGCTCAGCCACTGAATTCACTGTTAACTACAGGTGGATGAATCAATTCCCGGGTCTCTGGCCAATGAATGGGAGGCTCGCAAATCTACTATTGTCCAGCATCCCCAACATGGCGATGATGACATCACGCCAGCTCTGCTAATAAAATCCGTGTTGGAGATTCCAAAAAAAAAAAAAAATACGCGAGTCTCACCTTTTGTGGCCATGGACTACTGACCTTGGCCAATGGACCTGAGTCCTGTTAATTGATCCTCACATGTCTATTCCGCAGCCTGCTATGTACTGGCATACATAAAGGCTGTAGAAGCCAAACTGTCTATCATTTATAATGAAATCCTTTGCAAAAATGCTTTTTAGCCAAAAATATAGGCAATCAACAAAAACTAACTTCCCACAAACGTGTCTAGATCCTTCAAATATATACAATGGAGAAAATCTGGAGTTCACGGGAAATCTAAACAGTGAAGTTGTACCAACTCCATACACTATCTTGATCATGGGTGATCCTCAGCTCCATATGTGCCCCAAGAAAAATCATCTATGTATTATTACTATGGTTGCCTCCATTTTTGTATGTATGAATTCCTTATGTGAAGTCCACATTCTGGACCACTAATAACCTTGAAATTCATGGTCTGCAAGAAAGGAAGATTGCTGCTCATTATCCAAGGGTTCAGCTGGGACATATATGTTGATTGGGGTTGGTACTGAAAAGCAAGTGTCATAGAAAATATTAATATCTACAAGCCACACTAAAGAGGGGGCATTTACCCCCATACCTCCTCTGTCACACAGAACTGCATCATGAGACAAGAGCTGGTAATCTAGCTGACACTCGCAGAAATAGACTTACGTACAGTGGACATAGGGAAGTAGGGAATTACATCTAGTTGTGAAGTGAACCATCTGAATTAGCATGCAGGCAGCCACTTTGTGAAGTAAAGACTCTGGCAGCAGCAGTGCCCAGGTGACTGAATGAGGATGTCTATTGTGCATGGACAAACAGTTACAGATTAGACAAATAGTTAAGACAGGAAAGACTTTACCTGGTTTGAGAGAATTAAATGAATATCTCACACCCTTTAGAGATAGCTATTATTATTATTATTTATTATTATAGTGCCATTTATTCCATGGCGCTTTACATGTGAGGAGGGGTATACATAATACATACAAGTACAGTAATCTTAAACAATACAAGTCATGACTGGTACAGGATGAGAGAGGACCCTGCCCAGGAGGGCTCACAATCTACAAGGGATGAGTGAGGATACAGTAGGCGAGGGTAGAGCTGGTCATGCAGCGGTTTGGTGGATTGGTGGTTACTGCAGGTTGTAGGCTTGTCGGAAGAAGTGAGTCTTCAGGTTCTTTTTGAAGGTTCCCATGGTAGGCAAGAGTCTGATATGTTGTGGTAGAGAATTCCAGAGTAGGGGGGATGTGCGGGAGAAATCTTGTATGTGATTGTGGGAAGAGAAGATAGGGGAGTAGAGAAGATCTTGTGAGGATCGGAGGTTGCTTGCAGGTAAGTACCGGGAGACGAGGTCACAGATGTATGGAGGACTCAGGTTGTGGATGGCTTTGTATGTCATGGTTAGGGTTTTGAACTGGAGTCTTTGGGTAATGGGGAGCCAGTGCAGGGATTGACAGAGAGGAGAGGCCGGGGAATAGCAGGGGGACAAGTGGATTACTCGGGCAGCAGAGTTTAGAATAGATTGGAGGGGTGTGAGAGTGTTAGAGGGGAGGCCACAGAGCAGGAGGTTGCAGTAGTCAAGGCGGGAGATGATGAAGGCATGGACTACGGTTTTTGCAGATTCTTGGTTATGGAATGTACGGATCCGTGAAATGTTTTTGAGTTGAAGTCGGCAGGAAGTGGAAAGGGCTTGGATATGTGGTTTGAAAGAGAGATCAGTGTCAAAGATAACCCCGAGACAGCAAGCTTGTGGGACTGGAGAGAGTGGGCAGCCGTTTACTTTAATGGATAGGTCCGTTGGGGGGGTCGCGTGAGATGGGGAAAGATGATGAATTCTGCTTTGTCCATATTAAGTTTTAGAAATCTAGCATAGAAGAAGGATGAAATAGCAGACAGACATTGAGGGATTCTGTTTAGTAGGGAGGTGATATCTGGTCCAGAGATGTAGATCTGTGTGTCATCAGCATAGAGGTGAAACTGAAAGCCGTAAAATTCAAAGAGCTGTCCAAGGCCGAAGGTGTAAATGGAGAAGAGCAGGGGCCCTAGGACTGAACCTTGCGGGACTCCGACGGATAGGGGGAGCGGTGAGGAGGTGATGTGCGAGTGGGAGACGCTGAATGTCCGGTCTATTAGTTATGATGCGATTCAAGATAGGGCCAAGTCTGTGATACCAAGAGATGAGAGGGTCTGTAGTAAAAGGGAATGGTCCACTGTGTCAATGGCAAAGGACAGGTCCAGGAGGAGGAGGACAGAGTAGTGTCGCTTGGCCTTGGTGGTTAATAGGTCATTGGTGACCCTAGTTAGGGCAGTTTCAGTGGAGTGGTGTGGCCGGAATCCAGATTGGAAGCAGTCAAGGAGGGAGCAAGAGGAGAGGTGGGAGGACAGTTCAAGATGGACGTGATGTTCCAGTAGTTTTGAGGCATAGGGGAGAAGTGATATAGGGCGATAACTAGATGCAGAGGATGGGTCAAGAGATGTTTTTTTGAGGATAGGTGTGATTGAGGCATGTTTAAAGCTTGAGGGGAAACCACCAGTTGTTAGTGATAGGTTGCAGATATGGGTTAGGGTTGGGATGAAGACTGTGGCGAGGTTTGGGATGAAGTGGGATGGGATCGGGTCAAGTGCACCGGTAATGAGATGTGATCTTGAGAGTAGAGTGGAGAGTCGATCTTCTGTAATGGTGAAGTTGTTTTTTGAGGAGGAGGGCTGAGCAATTAGGAGGAAGGGCTCTGGGGGTTGTCGACCAAAACTGTGTCTGATGTTATCAATCTTCTCCTTAAAAAATGAGGCAAAGTCTTCAGCTGAAATGAGTGGGGAGGGAGGAGGTGCTGGGGGCGGAGGAGAGAATTGAAGGTGTTGAATAACTGTTTAGGGTTGTGAGACAGGGAGAATATGAGAGATGAGAAGTAAGTTTGTTTTGCTGCAGCGAGTGTGGCCTTGAAAGTAGTGAGGGACTGTTTGAATGCGATGAAGTCCTCATTGGAGTGGGATCTTTTCCATCTCCGCTCAGCAGCCCTGGAAGCTCGCCTCAGTTCTTTGGCCAGGCTGGTGTGCCAGGGCTGTCTATTGATTTTGCGAGCTTTGGTATGTGTGAGAGGGGCAACTAATTCCAAAGCTACAGCTTTTGTGGTGTTATATAGAGCGGGAACGGCATCCGTATTGTGTAGGAAACTTATGTCTTTAAGAGGAAGAATGGATTCAGCCAGTGAGTGTAGATCAAGGTGTTTAAGATTTCTGTGAGGGTGTGCAAGTTTGTGGGGTGGGGATTGTGGACCTGGAGAGGAGAGGGAAGAGAATGTAAGTAGGTTGTGGTAAGAAAGAGGAAGAGGTGAGTTAGAGAGGCTAGCTAGGGAGCAGAGGCGGGTGAAGATGAGGTCTAGTGTGTGGCCCTCTTTGTGAGTGGCTGCAGAAGACTATTGAGTGAGGCCAAAGGAGGAAGTGAAGGATAGAAGTTTAGGGGCAGCTGAGAGAGAAGTGTCAATGGGGATGTTGAAGTCACCCAAGATGATAGTGGGGATGTTAGTGGAAAGGAAATAAAGTAGCCAGGTGGTGAAGTGGTCAAAGAAGGTGGTGACTGGCCCTGGGGGGCGGTAAATGACAGCTAGTTGGAGGTTGGTGGGGGAGTAGATGCACACAGAATGCACCTCACAGGAAGGTAGGGCAACAGAGGGTGGCAGTGGGATTGGGGTGAAGGAGCAGTTATCTTACAGGAGAAAACCAACTCCTCCACCATGCTTGCTGCTGGGGTGGGGTGTTTGGGAAAGGTGGAATCCACCATATGAGAGTGCAGCAGGAGATGCTCTGTCAGAGGGGGTGAGCTAGGTTTCGGTGATGACGAGGAAGGAAAGTTTGTTAGTAATAAAAAGATCATGGATGAAGGAAAGTTTGCTGCAGACAGAGCGAGCGTTCCACTGAGGTACTGTTAGTGGGACTGAGGAAGCTGGAGCCGGGCAAATGGGTATAAGGTTGGCGAGGTTACGGAAAGTTTTGATTGAGCATGGATGGAAGGTTTAAATGACTGTGGGAATGTGGTGAGGAGGGCCAGGATTTGGAGAGATATTGCTGGTAGTGAGGAGGAGCAGAGAGAGTGTTAGCAGGTGGGAGCAGGAGAGGGCATGAGGGGGTTGTCTGTGTTTGGAGACAGAGGATTGTATGTTGACAAACAGATCTGAGGAAGAGGTGAAATAGATGGGTGGATTGAAGAAGAGATGAACAGTTCCTTGCTTGGTGTAGGGATTAGGGGGTTAGCAAAACGTGAAGGATTATAGGGGTCAGAGTGAAAACAAACAGAAACATTGTTTACAGTGACTATCCAGTGACCTTCAGTTCCCTTCTGGTTCAATTCTGGATTAATTCATATCATCTCACACTTTTAAGATACACAGTTATAGGATATACAATGCAGAGTAAATTCTTAGCAGACTTGTGCTATGCAATATATGTGCTACAAAGTACATTCAGGTGTGAAGCAGAGAGGAGTGGTCTGTGCTCATCTTGGTCAGGCAATTAAGAGTGGACCAGATGCATATGATCAAGCCAAAGTAAACAAGGTCATAAATAACACTGGGGTAAAGCAGGGGGTTAGTTGAAAGACATACCGAGTGAATATTAGGAGCAGAGGTAAGAAGTCTCTGTGGAAAGCTGGGTGACGTACTGAGTGAATATTAAGCTGTGTTCACAGACAGCACTTTTTTAGCGGTCTTTTTAGCGTTTTTTCCAATAAAACCGCTAAAAATAAGCTTCCCATTCATTTCTATGTATTTTGCTCTTTTTGTGCATACTGATGCGTTCTTTTACCGCGGAAAAAAACGCATTGCGGTAAAAAACGCAGCATGCTCATTAATTTCGCAGATTTTTCCGCGTTTCTGGCTATTTCTATGCGTCTTGAAAACGCATGGAAAAAAGCGCATAAAAACCACTCATTTTTTGCGCAAAAAACGTGCAGAAAACGCACAGAAAAAACGCGTGGTTTCTGGCAAGGGAGTCAGGTTTTTCAGCAGAAATTTTCTGCTACGTGTGCACTTAGCCTTAGGAGCAGAGGTAAGACGTCTGTGTGGAAATCTGGGTGATGTAACAAGTGAATATTAGGAGCAGAGGTAAGACGTCTGTGTGGAAATCTGGGTGATGTAATGAGTGAATATTAGGAGCAGATGTAAGAAGTCTGTGTGGAAACCTGGGTGACGTACCGAGTGAATATTAGGAGCAGAGGTAAGAAGTCTGTGTGGAAAGCTGGGTGACGCACTTGCTATCTCAAGGTAAAAGGTAAAAAGCACGGGCCAGATGTGATGAAGCAGTGGAACTTGACTTGCTAGTGTCATGATACCAGTGCTGGGTGACCGGCACTTCTGGGGTTACTGTTCTGACCTCAGTGCAGACTCTCACCTGCACACCTGGGACCTATTATGGTGGCCTCTCATTGGTTCTGGGGAGGCTTCTTATAGCCTCAGGAAGCTCCCATCCCCCGTCAGTTATACTTTCGCCCTTGGCATTGTGTGGTGACCCCTGAGTGTGTTAGTGCTGTGTTCTGGTTGCTTGATTCCCTGTGCATGACTCGGTGTGTTCTCTGGATATCGCTTTGGATTCTGCTTGGTACCTTCTATGTCCGTTTTGGTTTTTGATCTCTGCTTGGCCCTGACTGTCCGTTCTGTCTCATCCCTGGTACTGTATTGATATCTTGTGTATGACCTTTGGCTTTGTCTGACCTCCCGTCTGTTTATCCCTCCTGTACCTCGCTTGCCTGTATTGTGCCTGACCTCTGCTTTGCCCGACTCTGAGTTTTCTTCCTCCTCTGAAAGCAGGACGCTAAGCCCCGCCCCCTTACAGTCACATGATCGTTCACATGACCGTAAGTCCTGTGCCGGCTTTCTAATCTTCTACATTCAGGTCCTGTGCATCTTTATTGTCCGGCTGTTCTTGTCCCCAGGGGTCCCTACGGTGCGGGTGAGTCCCTGCTTAGCGGAGGCTGTACGCCAGCTCTGTCAGGACCCTGACATTATAATTGACCATTAAGTTTTTTGGGGGTTTTTTATGCAGAGAGTTATGGATCCCATACAGTCTCTGGCTGACCGGATGAAAAGTCTGAGTCAGATGTCTCAGGGTTTATCTCTGGAGCAGCAATCTCTTGCTCGTTCTCAGCAGCAGGTTTCTGAGACAGTGCGGGGAGCTCTAGCTGCTGGGTCTCTGGGGGCTGGGGCGAGTGATGTTGTTTTGGTGTCCCCAGAACCACCTGTTAAACTGCCTGACTTTTTTTCTGGAAACCAAAAGGAGTTCAGGGTCTTCATGGAGGGGTGCAAACTTTTTTTTAGTTTGAGACCACGTTCCTCTGGGGACGAAAGTCAGAAGGTCGGGGTTGTTATGTCTCTATTAAGAGGGTCCCCACAAGCTTGGGCTTTCTTCCTTTCTCCAACTGCCCCCTGAGAGAGTGTCCGTGAATGCATTTTTTGAGGCCCTCGGGCACATTTATGATGAGCCTGACCGAGTGCGATTGGCAGAAGACATGGTGATGAGTGTCTCTCAGGGGAAACAATCAGCTGAGTGGTTTTGTACTGAGTTCCACCGCTGGGCCGCAGAGGTCTCTTGGAACGACGCCACACTCCGAGGATTCTTTCGCAGAGGCTTGTCCGAGCGGCTGCAGGATGCCTTGGCGTTACATCCCCCACCTAACTCTCTCGAGGACGCCATGACCCAGGCCGTCCGGATGGACCTCAGGCTGCAGGCCAGAGGGGTGATGCAGCTGGAAACTCCATTGTTCCCCAGTGGAAAAGAGACTGCCCCTGAGCTCATGGATGTGGGCGCCCTCTCCCTGAAGGATACGGAGAGGAAACGCCGGAAGGACAAGCAGTTATGCTTTTACTGCGGTAAAATGGGACATTGGAAAAGGGAGTGTCCTGATTGCCCGTCTTCAAACCCGGTCGGCGGGAAACGACTAGGTCTGGGTAGTCAATGGGGAGACTGCTCAGACCCTCAGGTACCCTTTTCCTCGTTTTCTAAAGTGTTACTGCCTGTGGAACTGTTTGTGGACGGTAGTTATTTTTCCTCTACAGCCTTCGTGGACTGCGGGTCATCAATTAATCTCATTGACTCCCAATTGGTCACACACTGCAAGATAGGGACAGTTAGGCTCAAGGTTCCGATCAAGGTGATGGCCATTGACTCCTCTCCCCTCACTAAGCTTTATGTCTGACTTGTTTTCGCTCAGAGTGGGCGCTACTCATGTGGAAAACCTAAGTTGTTTTGTGCTGGACAATCTACCTGCAGGGTTAGTGTTGGGCATGCCCTGGTTACAATGCCATAACCCAGTTATTAACTGGAAAACGGGGGAGATTGTTCAATGGGGGTTTAATGATTTTGAGTTATGTGATAAATCCGCACTGCTGGTTGAACCTGTTAAATCTGTGTCTGTATCATCTGTCGAGCTGGAAGGTATTCCGGAATGCTTGAAGGACTTCGAAGATGTATTCTCCGAAAGCGAGGCCAAGACGTTACCGCCACATAGACCCTTTGACTGCGCTATTGAGCTGGTCCCAGGGGCTAAATTACCTAAAGGCCGTCTGTTTAATTTGTCCGGTCCTGAGCGCTTGGCTATGAAGGAGTACATTGCTGAAAGTCTGCGCAAAGGACACATACGTCCTTTAGTCTCACCTGTGGCGGCAGGTTTCTTTTTTGTAAAGAAAAAAGATGTCGGGTTACATCCCTGTCTTGACTTCCGGGAGCTTAATCAGATTACTGTACGGAATACGTACTCCCTTTCGTTGATTCCTGATTTATGTAACCAACTATCAGGGGCAAAGTGGTTTTCTAAACTGGATCTTCGGGGGGCATATAATTTGATAAGGGTCCGAGAGGGAGATGAATGGAAAACCGCGTTCCTCACGACCGAGGGACTATTTGAAAATTTAGTCATGCCGTTTGGTCTTACCAACGCCCCCGCCATATTTCAGAATTTCATCAACGTGGTATTCTCGGATCTCATTGGTCATTTTGTCGTTATTTATTTAGATGCTATTTTGATATACTCCACGATAAGCATTCTCATTTGGAACATGTACGAACAGTTCTCCAAAGACTGAGAGAAAATCATCTGTATGCCAAATTGGAGAAATGTGTATTCTGTGTGCAAGAATTGTCTTTTTTGGGGTTAATTGTATCCGGGGAGGGTTTTCGCATGGACCCCAAGAAGGTGCAGGCCATTGCGGATTAGGTGCAACCCTGAGATCTTAAGGGTCTTCAGCGCTTCTTGGGGTTCGCCAATTATTACCGCAAATTTATCCGGGGGTTTTCGCAAGTGGTCAAACTTCTCACGGATCTAACATGCAAAGGTGCGGATGTGAGAAATTGGTCCTCACTCGCAAAAGAGGACTTTGCGACGCTGAAAAAATGTTTTATGTCTGCTCCTGTCTTGATACAGCCAGATCCTTCCAAGCCATTTGTGGTGGAGGTGGACGCCTCCGAGGTGGGGGTTGGGGCGGTGTTGTCTCAAGGGCCTGCCACTCTAACCAAACTCAGGCCATGTGCCTTCTTTTCCAAGAAGTTCTCTGCTGCTGAAAGAAATTATGATGTAGGCAATAGAGAGCTTCTTGCGGGTAAGTTGGCGTTTGAGGAATAGAGGCACTTTTTGGAGGGGGCAAGTCACCCGGTTACTGTGATCACTGACCAGAAAAATTTGTCTTACATCGAGTCTGCTAAAAGATTAAAGCCCAGACAGGCCCGTTGGTCACTTTTTTTTTCTCGTTTCCAGTTTACTATTACATTCCGTCCAGGGTCAAAGAATGTCAAGGCTGACACCTTATCTCGTAGTTTTCACCCTGTGTCTGTCCCTGAGCCACCGTCCTCCATTCTGCACCCTGGGGTAGTGTTAGCAGGGATCTCGTCTGAATTGGAATGGGAAATCGAGAGGGCCCAGTTGCTGGCTCCTGCGGCCAAGCCAGGGGGCAAGTTGTTTGTCGCAGAACAACTTCGCCTTAAACTCTTGCAAGAGTTCCACGAATCCAAGTTGTGTGCTCACCCTGGTATATCAGCCACGCGACTGGCGGTGGCTAGGATCTTCTGGTGGCCTACTCTGGGTTCTGATATAAAGAAATTAATTTCTGGTTGTGGGGTCTGCGCTCGTTCTAAAAGCTCCTATAGCCGGCCGGCGGGGGAGCTGATGCCCTTGGAAGTTCCCGAAAGACCGTGGACCCATCTGTCCATGGATTTTATTACCAATCTTCCCTTCTCCAGGGGTAATACAGTGGTATGGGTAGTGGTGGACAGATTTTCTAAGCAGGCTCATTTTGTACCCCTGTCCGCATTACCTTCTGCTGAAATCTTATCCAGATTGTTTGTGCAGCATGTGGTCCACTTGCATGGGGTAACCCTGAATGCGGTGTCTGATCGTGGTGTGCAGTTTGTGGCTAAGTTTTGGCGTGCTTTCTGTAAAAAATTAGGGACATCTCTGTCCTTTTCGTCTGCATACCATCCTGAGAGTAATGGTCAGACGGAACGCACTAATCAGTCTCTGGAACAGATCCTCAGATGTCTGACTTCTGCTAGACACAATGACTGGTGTGATATACTGCCATTGGCTGAATTCGCCTTTAATAGTCGGGTGAGTCAATCCACTGGTATGTCCCCTTTCTTCATCAACTATGGGTTCAGTCCTCATTTTGGTGAGTTTTCTCATCTGGATTCGGGGTGCCCCGGGGCTGAGGACTCTGTTCAGCGGTTAAAAGATACATGGGCAGAAGTCCAGCGGCGTATATCTAGGTCTCAAGGCAGGTATAAGTTTTTCACGGACAGGAAACGAACACCTGGTCCCATGTTTCAGGTGGGAGAGAACGCTTGGCTCTCCACGTGAAACATTAAGTTAAAGGTTCCATCAGCCAAGTTGAGCCCCAAATTCATTGGCCCTTGCAAGATTGTGGAAAAAATCAACCCGGTAGCGTACAGGCTGTGCCTTCCACCCTCTTTCAAGATCCCTAACGTCTTCCATAGATCTCTACTGAAGCCGTTTGAAGCAGTCCGGGGAGAATCCGAGTCCGCTGCTCCTCCGGTTTCGGTTGAGGGACATGTGGAATATGAGATTGGTCACATTGTAGATTCTAGGTTGGTACGGCGGTCAGTACAGTACCTAGTTCATTGGAAGGGTTATGGGCCGGAGGAGAGGTCCTGGGTGTCGGCCCGGTTGATGCATGCGGATCGTCTCGTTCGGGCTTTCCATGCTAGGTACCCGGGCAAGCCTGGGGGTCCAGAGGCCCCCCCGTTGAGAGGGGAGTACTGTCATGATACCAGTGCTGGGTGACCGGCACTTCTGGGGTTAATGTTCTGATCGCAGTGCAGACTCTCACCTGCACACCTGGGACCTATTAGGGTGGCCTCTCATTGGTTCTGGGGAGGCTTCTTATAGCCTCAGGAAGCTCCCATCCCCCGTCAGTTATACTTTCGCCCTTGGCATTGTGTGGTGACCCCCTGAGTGTGTTAGTGCTGTGTTCTGGTTGCTTGATTCCCTGTGTATGACTCGGTGTGTTCTCTGGATATCGCTTTGGATTCTGCTTGGTACCTTCTATGTCCATTTGGTTTTTGATCTCTGCTTAGCCCTGACTATCCGTTCTGTCTCATCCCTGGTACTGTATTGATATCTTGTGTATGACCTTTGGCTTTGTCTGACCTCCCATCTGTTTATCCCCTGTACCTCGCTTGCCTGTATTGTGCCTGACCTCTGCTTTGCCAGACTCTGAGTTTTCTTCCTCCTCTGAAAGCAGGATGCTAAGCCCCTCCCCCTTGCAGTCACATGACCATAGGTCCTGTGCCGGCTTTCTAACCTTCTACATTCAGGTCCCGTGCATCTTTATTATCCGGCTGTTCTTGTCCCCAGGGGTCCCTACGGTGCGGGTGAGTCCCTGCTTAGCGGAGGCTGTACGCTGGCGCTGTCAGGACCCTGACAGCTAGACATTATGTCGATCAGAGAGGACCAATACAGAAGGGTGTGCAGAATGGCAGATAGACAAGCAGAGATTGAAGCACTAGATACTGCTGAGCAGGGTATGACAATTGTACAAGAACAACAGAAGTGTATAGACAGTGTAGGCAACTGGTATCTTGCTGCAGGAGTGCAGTTATACAAAAGAATAGCATAGATGTATAAGCAAACTGTTATTGTATTAGCAGGGAAGAGTTAATTATCAGGTAACTTGATAGCAGAGATGATGGTGGGAATAATGCCTAGAAGAATTGAGGGAAGTTGGTAATCTAGAATCTTGATTAAATTGAGTTGTAGGTGTGTACAATGCTTACAGAATCTGGATTGAGAGTGGTAGTGAATGATGGCAGCTGGTTAGTAGGGAGTAGCTGAGGAAATAATTTGACACCTTGCAGGAGCTACAGTGGGGAAAAAAAGTATTTAGTGAGCTACCAATTGTGCTAGTTCTCCCACTTAAAAAGATGAGAGAGGCCTGTAATTCACATCATAGGTAGACCACAACAATGAGAGCCAAAATGAAAAGACAAATCCAGAAAATCACCTTGTCTGATTTGGCTAGATTTATTTAGCAAATTATGGTGGAAAATAAGCATTTGGTCACCTAAAAACATGCAAGATTTCTGGCTCTCACAGACCTGTAACTTCTTCTTTAAGGGGCTCCTCTGTCCTCCACTCATTACCTGTAGTAATGGCACATGTTTGAACTTATCAGTATAAAAGACACCTGTCCACAGCCTCAAATGGTCACACTCCAAACTCCACTATGGTGAAGACCAAAGCTGTCGAAGGACACGAGAAGCAAAATGGTAGCCCTGCACCAGGCTGGGAAGACTGAATCTGCAATAGGCAAGCAGCTTGGCGTGATGAAATCAACTGTGGGGGCAATAATTAGAAAATGGAAGACACACAAGACCACTGATAATCTCCCTCGATCTGGGGCTCCACGCAAGATCTCACCCCGTGGTGTCAAAATGATCACAAGAACGGTGAGCAAAAATCCCAGAACCACACGGGGGGACCTAGTGCATGACCTGCATACAGCGGGGACCACTATAACAATAACCATCAACAACACATTACACCGCCAGGGACTCAGATCCTGCAGTGCCAGATGTGTCCCCCTGCTTAAGCCAGTACATGTCCGGGCCCGTCTGAAGTTTGCTAGAGAGCAAATGGATTATCCAGAAGAGTATTGGAAAAATGTCATATGGTTTGATGAAACCAAAGTAGAACTGTTTGGTAGAAACAAAACTCGTCGTGTTTGGAGGAGACAGAATGCTGAATTGCATCCAAAGAACACCATACCTACTGTGAAGCATGGGGGTTGCAACATCATGCTTTGGGGCTGTTTCTCTGCAAAGCGACCAGGACTACTAATCCGTGTACAGTACATGAAAGAATGAATAGGGCCATGTATCGTGAGATTTTGAATGCAAACCTCCTTCCATCAGCAAGGGCATTGAAGATGAAACATGGATGGGTCTTTCAGCATGATAATGATCCCAAGCACACCGCCAGGGCAACGAAGGAGTGGCCTCGTAAGAAGCATATGAAGGTCCTGGAGTGGCCTAGCCAGTCTCCAGATCTGAACCCTGTAGAAAACCTTTGGAGGGATTTGAAAGTCCGTGTTGCCCAGCGACAGGCCCAAAACATCACTGCTCTAGAGGAGATCTGCATGGAGGAATGGGCCGACATACCACCAGTGTGTGCCAACCTTGTGAAGACTTACAGAAAACGTTTGACCTCTGTCATTGCCAACAAAGGATACATAACAAAATATTGAGATGAACTTTTGTTAATGATCAAATACCTATTTTCCACCATAATTTGCAAAATAAATCTTGCCAAATCATACAAGGTGATTTTCTGGATTTGTTTTCTCATTTTGACTCTCATAGTTGTGGGCTACCTATGATGTCAATTACAGGCGTCTCATCTTTTTAAATGGGAGAACTTGCACAATTGGTGACTGACTAAATACTTTTTTTCCCCACTGTAAAACAAATGGCAAAATACTGCACTATCTAAGTACTCAGGCAGTTGTCGGACACCTGACTGAGCCATCAGTGGTACTTGCGGGACTACCACAGCAACCTGGCACAGACTAGCAAAGAGATAGGCATCCGGTAACAGTGATACATACAGAACAGGATGTCGGATCCATGTGAAAACCTTCCCAATTCAAGCTATTATGTCATCTTTGCTATGAAACTAATGAAAACCAGTTAGTAAGAGCTGTACTGTAATATTATAAGGGCAGCAGTGGTGTTTCTTTGTGCCTCCAGACAACTCCTTTAATTAGCAAATCCACGTGCATAGCTAATAATTCTAACAATTGCCCTTTATTTGCCATATGAAGTACCAACCTTTAAATAACCAAAAAAAAAATCCTTCCTCCTACAAAAGTAAGGCTCAGCCAAAATGAAGTTTCTTCACATGTGTTTTGCATTTGAACTTCCAAGAACACATTGCCCTAGATATATAAAAGGCAAAACAGACTATTTTGGATCAGGATCTTCCCATCTGACAAAGCATCAATTAGCTAAGATCTTGTATAACTTGTGCACACATTTTTCGGTCATTCATTATTTGTGTGAATGTAGTCAGAATTTCCATTTTGCTTCAGTTTGTTGAAAATTTAGGCTAATATTTTGTTTTAATTTTGAAGAGCCCAGACATTAGAGAACTACTTGAAGGAAAACTGTTAGCAGGTTTTTGCTATGAATCTAAGACCACCATTATGTAGGGGCAAAAACCCTGATTCCAGTGATGTGTCACTTACTAGGCTGTATGTGACTGTTTCAATAAAATAAGTGGGGTTTTTTTTACAGCAGATTAACACTACAGGACTAAGGCTATGTGCCCATGTTGCAGAAATGCTGCGGAAATGTCGGCAGCATTTCCGCAACTCCCTGCCTCGGGTAAAATGCATGTGGAATTTGCATCTGTTTTCCCGCAAAACACAAGCATTTTTAGCTTGCAGAATGCTTGCGCTTTCCAAGCGATTTGAAGCATCACTTGGAAAGGTGATTGATAGGTTGGTCACACTTGTCAAGCATACTGCTTGACAAGTGTGACCAACTTTTTACTATTGATGCTTCCTATGCAGCATCAATAGTAAAAGATAGAATGTAAAAAAAAAAGTAAAAAATATTGTTATTCTCACCTTCCAATGGCCCCCAATCTCCTCCGCGGCACTCCCGGTACGTTCCGTTCCCAGGGATGCTTTACGTGAAGGACCTTTGTGACGTTACGCTCACGAGACCGTGACGTCATCTCAGGTGCTTCGCGCAATGCATCCCTGGGAATGGAAGATGCCGGCAGCGTGGCTGAGAGGCGGGAAGGACTCCGGGGGCCGCCAGAAGGTGTGTATATCACTATTTTTTATTTTAATTCTATTTTTTACAGGATTATGGTACCCAGGGCCTGGAGGAGAGTCTCCTCTCCTCCAGACCCTGGGTACCATCCGCCCATGAAGCGCTTACTTTACGCATGTGGCTCTGCCCACCATGAGTAAAGTGAGCATTTCAATGCATTCCCATGGCTGCGGAATCACGGCGATTCCGCAGAAATAATGAACATGCTGCGGATTTCACAACTACGACATTTCCGCAGCGGTAAAATCCGCAGCATGGACACTGCAACTGCGGAATCCCATAGGAATGCATAGGGATGTGTGGCACCCTGCGTCTTTATCACCACAAAAGGGTTAAATATGTACTGTTTTGTAAGTGTTTTGTGAGCAATGGGAGTTATGCTTTCTCTGCTAGAGACCACAACACACACACAATTCACCTCCCTCCCTTACTTGTCTGAAGCTTAGAGCTTTGCAGACACACCTTAACTGGGAGGGGGAGGAGTCGAAAGTTGTTCTCAGTGTGAAGAAGAAGGAAGTGAACACTCCTGGCAGCCATGATGACATGTGGTCCCTCTAGGAGCAAAGCAAAGAAGCATCAGGGAATCAGCCCCTAGGCCATCCATGCTTTCAGAGCAGGGTGGTAAGCTGAGAGACTGTGTGAGTTTATACAACCTACAGTGGAGTGTTTTCCCTGGGAATACAGCAGCAAACTAGGGTCAGTGAAGGATTTTGCGAGAAGGAACTTCACACAGGATCCAAGCTACAAGTTGCCCGAAGAAGAAAACACAGTGAGTAGGGGCAATACTGGGAAGTTCTAAACTCTGGGAAGCCTTGGTCCCAGAAGGGATTAGAATAGCAGGAAGTTACACTGAGTCACAGCAGGGAAAGATAACTCCCATTCTCCAGAGCAGACTGTAACCTGGTGAGAGTTGTAATATCTCCTCTGAACTGCACCTGAACTACAGTAAATGATAAAGTGACTTTCCTTGTCTCCTGCCTTATTACTCCGTGCCTTCTACTTGCAACACAATCTCTGGGCGTCTAACCTGGTTGGAGAGGGTTTAACATCTGCACTGCGATCACCATCTACTCCCCCTGGGATCATCTGCAGTGCCGGCTATACTACAGTCAAACACTCCAACTGGCGTCACGAATCACTACATAAACTTTATCCCCATCCAATTCTACCCCTTTTACATGACCGCCTGAGGCCACGGACCAGGTCACTGCCACTGTGACATTTCCCATTGAAGTTAACGGGCCCGGTGCCGAGCATCCCACGGAACACTGCTTGAGTATTCATGTAGTTGGTATCTTTGCCATTACTGGGAATTTCAACCGTTGGTCACCTGATGTACCAAGCCTTGCTACATTGCTTAGCTCTGCTATATTGCTGACTGAATCTGCCTAAGATTCAATGACATACCTAAATCTGCTGCATCATTGAGCTGGCTCTGCTATACTGCGGAAGGGTTGTGCCTTAGACGCCATAATATGTGAAAAATGAGGATGAATGAACTCATGGAGATCAACATCCAACATTGCGGAGACACCATCATGTTCCTCAACACAGTGATTCTAGAGCAAAGCCCCCATCCCTTATGGGAAATATGTAAAAATATGTAAAACACAAGCCGCGGAGACACCATCACATGTTTCTCAACGCAAGCCTGAGAAACATGTGATGGTGTCTCCGCGACTTGTGGTTTGCATATTTTTAGACTCCATAATACACACAGCTCCGCCATATCGCTAGACCCTGCTAAACTGCTGACCGATTCTGCTTTTGATGCCCATCTCTGCTACATTGCTGGTCTCTGCTATTCCTCTGAGAGGATCTTCCTTTGAGTCTGTGATATACCCACCTGCGACTCTGGGACTGCCTCTTCCTGCTTCATTCAATATCCCTTGGCAGTTGGACAGGGCAGGGGACAAGTAACATTCAAACAATTTTGTTCCTAGCTCATTTGTACTGTAAAATATATTCACACTATGTATATGTGTATTTGTATTCAATCTGGTGCAGTCATTTATATCTACCACCTAGTGATGGGCGAGTCCTAAATTACTCGGAATCGCTTGACTCTAGTGAGTCCGAGCCCGGGACTCGCTACTCGGTGCGAGTCTAGCGAGTCCAATGTTAATGAATGGGGAAGCGAGTCTTAGCGAGTAATGTGCGATTTACAAATTACAAAGGAACATAACAGATTCTATATTTGCGAGTCCCGAATCCAGTATACAGGACTCGGGATTCGTAGACTCGCTCAGACTCGCTCACAATCGCTGTGTGTTGACATAGGCTGTCTTGGAAACTTGTAGGAACATAACAGATTCTGTATAAGCGAGTCCCGAATCCAGTATACAGGACTCGGAATCGTAGACTCGCTCAGACTCGCTGTTGACAGCGATGTGATATAACGAGTCTAGCGAGTGAGAAAAAAAAACTCTGACAAAACTAGGATTGCCATTGACTTGCATTGGACTCGTTACTGTGCGAGTAATCACTGGGAGACTCGCCGAGTAACGAGTCCAGCGAGTCCCTTACTATTCGCCGAGTAACGAGTCCTAGCGAGTAGACTCGCCCATCCCTACTACCACCCCTTGCAGGATCACTCTGTGCACACTTTCCATATCAGTCCCTGTCTCCTACCCTCTGCTATGTACAACTCTCATGCTCTTTCCACAGTTTTAAAACACTACAATGATACATCAAGAGATGCTCTCACAAATCACTTTACCATCTGATCACTCTCTCTATTCGCTTTCTCCTATTCACAGGAGATATCTCCCTGAACCAAGGCCCTTCTTCTAATTGTAACTTTAACTCCTTCCCTGCTACACTCAGAAACCATGCAAATCTCTGCTCTGTGTAGAAACAGGAAGTTTCTTGTCCCTGCATAACTCATTCCCCTCTTCAACTCCTGACCCAGCTGCTCTGCTCCTCCCCCTCTTGCAGTGACTTGTGACTTTTGCAAAGAAAATTGACCTCCTGTTTCTGCATAGAGCTTAGAAGGATTCAGCTCCTCAGTTTTTTATCTCGTGATGTCATAGACCTGATGGAAAACAAAAGAATTAACTGGGTAGAAAGGTGAAATGAGCAATTGTGTCATGATCCAGATCGGGGTTGGAGTCCTGCTCTCCCTTTTTCCAGGTCTAGTCATGAAGGGGTTAACCTTTCTTAGCTTCAGTCTGGGTTCAGGTTTGCTATTTATCTGTCAGGGTCCTGTCAGCGCCGGCATGCAGCCTCCGCTGAGCAGGGACTCACCTGCACTGTAGGGGGGCCCGGGGTCAGGTACAGCCGGAAATTACACACAGGACCTGGGGACGCTGAAGTTTAGCAAGCAGTGAAGGGCCTACGGTCATGTGACTGCAGGGGGCGGGGCTTAGTGTCCTGCTTCCAGAGATAGCAGAAAAGTACCAGGGATGAAACAGAACGGATAGTCGGGGCCAAGCAGGGGTCAAAACCAAACAGACATAGAACGTACCAAGCAGAATCCAACAAGCAATATCCAGAGAACAGACCGAGTCGTACACAGAGTGTCAAGCAACCAGAACACAGCACAAACACACTCAGGGGTCACCACACTATGCCAAGGGAGAAAGTATAACTGACAGGGATGGGAGCTTCCTGAGGCTATAAGAACCTTTCCCAGAACCAATGAGAGGCCACCATAATAAGTCCCAGGTGTGCAGGTAAGAGTCTGCACTGAGATCAAAACATTAACCCCAGAAGTGCAGGTCCACCAGCACTAGTATCATGACATTATCAACGCTGCTTCCTGCAGGCGATGTCAGTTATAGTTCCTGCCTAGGGCTGCTGTAGTTGACTCTGATTGCTCTGATTGGTCCTGCTACGTTTGCTATCTGATCCCGTGTCTCTGTTTTCCCCTATTCCCATCACTGACTCAGTGTATCCCTTTAGTGTGCTGACTCCCTGGTTTTGACTTGGCTTGCATCCTGACCTGCTTCTGTCTTTTGACTTTGTCTTATCTGCTTCCAACCATTGCTGATGCTCTGGCTTGTCCCTGACCGTGAGCTTGCTTATTCCTTTGGCACTGCGCTACAATCTAGGATTTGACCCAGCTAGTTTGACTGCTCTGCTGCCACCTGTGGTAGCCTTGCTGCTGCACTGCAGGCCAGTTCTGTTTAGGTGCAGTCCTGCTTCCACTCTACTGCCATCTTGTGGAGCCTGCACCTACATGCATCGCAGCAGTATGATATTATAACTGACCAGAAACAGCTAGTTTTTTTTCTCAGCTCTGCTTTCTATGGATCCGCTCCATACCTTGACGGATAAAATGGATGGTCGAACACAAATGATGCAGGATCTGTCTGTGGAACATAGTGCCTTGGCCTCGTCTCATAACCACCTGCAAAGGGAACTTTCTGACTCGGTAAAATCTTTGCAGGGATTTTCTTCCCATTCTGTCTGTAAGCACTCTAACACTGTTGATATCTCATTGCACTCTCCTGAACCTACAGTCAGGCTCCCAGATACCTTCTCCAGGAAAAATGAGAGGTTCTGTACGTTTAAGGAGAATTGCAAGCTATTTTTTTCTATTAGACTCCGATCTCCTGGAGATGAGAGTCAGTGGGTGGGGATAATCATTTCCTTACTGCGGGAGGGACCTCAATCGTAGGCTTTCTCTTTACTTTACTTTACTTTACTCTTTACTAAATGAATTCAAATCTCCAGGTCCAGATGAATTACACCCCAGAGTATTGAAGGAGATAGCAGAAGAAATTTTTGAACCCCTCTCTATAATCTTTGAAAATTCTTGGAGAACAGGAGAAGTGCCAGAAGACTGGAGAAGAGCAAATGTTGTTCCTATCTTCAAAAAGGGGAAGAAGGTGGACCCAGGTAACTATAGGCCGGTGAGTCTGACTTCTATACCAGGAAAGATCTTTGAACAAATTATTAAACAACATGTATGTCAATACCTGGATAAGAATGAAGTGATTAAACAGAGTCAGCATGGGTTTGTAACTAATAAGTCATGTCAGACTAACTTAATTTCCTTCTATGACGGTATCACTGATTGGGTGGATCAAGGAAATGCTGTAGATATAGTATATCTTGACTTCAGCAAAGCATTTGACAAAGTCTCTCATACAATCCTTATTGAAAAAATGATTAAGTATGGAATGGACAAGGCAACTGTTAGGTGGATTCATAACTGGCTTAGTGATCGGACCCAAAGAGTGGTCGTAAATGGCTGCACATCCAGTTGGAAGAATGTCTCAAGTGGGGTACCACAGGGCTCTGTCCTGGGCCCTGTATTGTTCAACATCTTTATCAACGATTTAGATGAAGGAATTGAGGGTAAACTGATTAAATTTGCTGATGACACAAAGCTAGGAGGGATAGCTAATACTAGAGAAGAGAGAGAGAGGATTCAAAAAGATTTAAATAAACTGGAGAAGTGGGCAGCAACAAACAGAATGGTTTTTAACAGGGAGAAATGCAAAGTACTACATCTGGGCAATAAAAATGGAAAAAGCATATATAGAATGGGAGGAATAGGGCTAAGTGACAGCACATGTGGAAAAGACTTGGGTATACTAATAGATCACAGACTGAATATGAGTCAACAGTGTGATGCAGCAGCAAAAAAGGCAAATGCAATTCTAGGATGTATTAACAGAAGCATACAGTCTAGATCACGTGAAGTCATTATTTCCCTCTACTCCTCTTTGGTCAGACCTCATCTGGAATATTGTGTCCAGTTTTGGGCACCACATTTTAAAAAAGACATCAACAAACTGGAGCAAGTTCAGAAAAGAGCGACCAGAATGGTGACCGGTCTGCAAACCCTGTCTTATGAGGAAAGGTTGCAGGATTTGGGAATGTTTAGTTTGCAAAAGAGAAGACTGAGAGGAGACTTAATAGCTGTCTACAAATATCTAAAGGGCTGTCACATTGTAGAAGGATCAACTTTATTCTCATTTGCACAAGGAAAGACTAGAAGCAATGGGATGAAACTGAATGGGAGGAGACACAGATTAGATATTAGAAAAAACTTTTTGACAGTTAGAGTGATCAATGAGTGGAACAGGCTGCCACGAGAAGTGGTGAGTTCTCCTTCAATGGAAGTCTTCAAACAGAGGCTGGACAGACATCTGACTGGGATGATTTAGCGAATCCTGCTTTGAGCAGGGGGTTGGACCAGATGGCCCAGGAGGTCCCTTCCAACTCTACGATTCTATGATTCTATACTTGCTTCTGCCACTGAACGTGTGTCTGTGGATAGGTTCTTTGAGGCCTTAGGACTTATTTTTGATGAGCCTGACCGGGTCAGAGTGCATAGGACATAATCATGAGTCTCTTTCAGGGGAAGCTCTTGGCTGAATGGTATTGATCCAAGTTTCGTTGATGGTCCACTGAGGTGTCCTGGGGTGACTCTGCGCTGGGATGTCAGTTCAGGAGAGGACTGCTGGATCACCTGAAGGACGCCCTGGCTCTCCTTCCACCACCCAGCTCATTGGAGGAGGCCATGACTCAGGCTATCCGTATGGATCCAAGGCTAAGGGAAAGAGGTGTTACACAGCGAGAGGTTCCGTTACTCCCTGCTAATTCTGTTGTTTTTTGCCACCGTCTGAACCTATGGAGGTGGGGGCCACCAACCTCAAGAAGAAGGAGAGGAGACAGCGACATGAAGGAAAGCTGTGTTTTTACTGTGGAGATCCTGGACATTGGAAAAAGGACTGCCCCTCCTGCCCACTGACTAACAAGCAGCTGAGTCTGGGTGATTGTCGTGGGGGTTACTCCTCCTGCTCCGTGTCTGGAACCACATAGCCAAGCAACAGGGTTGCCAGGGGGAAGACTTTCTGACCTGGACCGACTGCACCATGTGACTGTAAGGGGCAGTGAGGGAAGAGAAGGGGCGGTGGACCGGAAGCTGTGCAGGCTGAGGGCGCAAAATCAGAGCGCACCAGAGACAGAGCAGTGTGAATCAGGTAGAAAGCAGGCTGCAGCACTGCGCTCCAAGAGAGAAAACTACCGGTCAGAGGACTGGGACTGAAGGACAAGATATACTGTAGAAAGTGCTGTATGTGAGTACGTGGGCTCGGTAGCCTCCGTGACCAGAGGAGACTTCCCCCCTGACAGTGCAGAGACAGTGACCCGAGCATGCAGCCCCGGTGCCCGCGGTGACAGGCCGGAGCCCCTGAATGTGGCAGAGAGACTTGCCAGTGTGTGCAGCTTCATCTCTGTGGAAAGACAGACAGTGTGTTTTATAGAGACTCAGAGCAGGGGAGACTCAAGTTCGCATCGTCTCCCTGCTCTTTCCTTTAACTCCTGAGGTTCCAGCTTCATCCAGAGGACAGACTACAGAGACTACTGCAAGCACCACTGTTGTTGGTGGCAACATGGGAGAAAGAGTCCCTGCAATCAAGCTTTCCCCTGACTGATAAGTTACAAGAATTCCAGTTTAACCGTTTCTACTCTGCATAACTGTTTAATAGCTATCCCTAGCCTTTCTACTGTTTTACCGTTTACTCTGTCACTTTTAACCCCTCCTGCTTCTCCCTGCATGGAGAGTAACGTCCCTGTAAATAATAAACCTTTAACTCTTGGTCTGTCTTGTTTCCGTGGCAACATCCTCAGCACCTGCGGTATATTACACTATCAATCTGATTCCGGGTGCTAAATTGCCCAAGGCCTGTCTGTACAACCTCTCTTGCCCGGAGCGAAACGCTATGAAAGAGTATATTTCTGAAAGCCTTCGTAAAGCCCACATCCGTCCCTCTGTCTATCCTGTGGCAGCTGTATTTTTTTTTGTAAAAAAAAAGTTGGTGGTTTGCGCCAGTGCCTCAATTTTCGAGAATTGAACAAAATGACACTGAGAAATATCTACTCCCTCCCACTCATCCCTGATTTATACAACCAATTGTCATGGGCCAAATGGTTTTCTAAATTGGACCTCAGGGGGGCATATAATCTTATCTGCATTCGGGAGGGGGATGAGTGGAAAACAGCATTTCTCACTTCTGAAGGGTTATTTGAGAATTTGGTTATGCCCTTTGGTCTCACCAATACACCAGCTGTTTTTCAGAATTTCATTAACCATGTATTTTCTGAATTTATTGGACACTTTATGGTGGTATATTTGGATGATATCCTCGTGTTCTCATCTAACAAACAGGACACATGGATCAACTACGTGCGGTTCTCCAGAGGTTATGGGAGTACTCGCTTTTTGTGAAACCTGAAAAATGCACATTTTTTGTCCAAGAATTGTCCTTTCTGGGGTTCATTCTGTCTGACAAGGGGTTTCGTATGGACCCTGGGAAGGTACGGCCATTGTGAATTGGGTGCAACCCAGAGACTTAAAGGGTCTTCAACATTTTTTGGGGTTTGCAAACTATTATAGGAAATTTATTAAGGGGTTTTCACAGGTGGTCAAGCACCTCACAAATCTGACTCGTAAGGGGGCTGCTATCAAAAATTGGTCAGTTCGGGCTGTGGAGGCGTTTGCTTTATTAAAGAAATGCTTTATGTCTGCCCCTGTTTTGGTCCAGTCTGATCCATCTAAACCTTTCATCATTGAGGTGGACGCATCAGAGGTGGGGGCCGTGTTGTCTCAAGGACCCGCCACTTTGACTAACCTGAGGCCCTGTGCCTTCTTCTTGAAAAAAATCTCTCCTGATGAGAAAAATTACGATGTTGGGAATCGGGAGCTTTTAGCTATTAAGGTGGCCTTTGAAGAATGGAGGCACTTTTTGGAGGGGACTGTTCATCGGATCACAGTGATTACGGAGTACAAGAATCTGTCTTATATTGAGTCGGCCAAACGTTTGACTCACAGACAGGTGAGGTGGTCGTTTTTATTTTAAGCTTTAATTTTTCTATCACCTTTCGGCCTGGTTCCAAGAATATTAAGGCGGATGCCATATCTCGCAGCTTGGATCTGATATCACCTCCCAAACCTCCTTCCTCCACTCTTCAGCACGGGGTGGTTATTGCTGGGGTGTCCTCAGAATTGGAGCGGGAGATTCGTGAGGCTCAGTCATTTCCTGACAACAAGCTCTTTGTCCCGGTTCAGTACCGATTGAGGGTACTCCAGGAGTTCCACGATTCTGCTCTTAGTGGGCATCCTGGAATCTTGGCCACTCAAAAAGCTATTGCTAGGGAGTTTTGGGTGTCCTCTATGGCCTCTGATGTCGCCGTGTTTGTGTCTGCTTGTGATACTTGTGCCCGTGCTAAGAGCTCCCATAACCAGCCGGGGAATTGGTGCCATTGCCAATTTCGGATAGACCTTGGACTCATTTGTCCATGGACTTTATCACTGATCTCCCTCCTTCCAATGGCAAAACTGTGGTCTAGGTGGTGGTGCTGGATAGATTCAGTAAACAGGCGCATTTTGTACCTTTGGTGTGACTGCCTAATGCTGAAATACTTTCTAAATTGTTTGTTGAGCACGTGGTGCGATTGCATGGTGTGTCTTTGAATGTGGTTTCAGATAGGGGGGTACAATTTGTGTCCAAAATCTGGAGGGCTTTTTGTAAAAGGTTAAGTATTACTTTGGCCTTCTCCTCTGCCTATCATACTGAAACCAATGGTCAAACGGAGAGGACCAGTCTCTTGAACAAATTTTGTGGTGTCTTGCCACGTCCCAGCAGGATGATTGGTGTTCTTTGTTACCAGTGGCTGAATTTGTCTTTAATAATCGTATTAATCATTCCATTTGTACCTCTCCGTTCTTTTGTAATTATGGCTTTCATCCCCATTTTGGTGAGTTTTCCAGGATGGAATTGGGGTGTCCTGAGGCTGATTCGGCCATTCAGCGGCTGAGGGAGGTATGGAGGGAGGTCTAGAGGAAAATTGGGGAAGCTCAGGGCAAACATAAACAGTTTGCGGATAAGCGACGATCTACAGGACCCATGTTCCTGGTGGGAGATAAGGTATGGTTATCTACCAAGAACATTCAGCTGAAGTTCCTTCCGCTAACCTGGGTCCCAGGTTTATAGGTCCTTATGAGGTTATTGAGGTTGTCAATCCAGTTGCCTCTCGCCTACGTCTACCTTCGTCGCTGCGGATCCCCAATATGTTCCTTAAGTCTCTCCTTCCTCCGATCGGTATCCATCCCCTCCGCCTCCGGTTTCTATGGATGGGCAGATGGAATATGAGGTGGAACGGATTGTGGATTCACGCATGGTCCGCAGTTCCCTGCTGTATTTGGTCCATTGGAGGGGCTACAGTCCTGAGGATTGATCCTGGGTCCCGGTGTGATCTGTTCATGCTGATCAATTGGTTCGGGCATTTCATGCGTGGTATCCTGGGAAACCTGGGGGTCTGGTGGCCCCCCCTTGAGAGGAGGGTACTGTCATGATCCAGACCGGGGTTGGAGTCCTGTTTTCCCTTTTTCCCGGTCTGGTCATGAAGGGGTTAACCTTTCTCAGCCTCAGTCTGGGTTCAGGTTTGCTATTTAGCGACGCTGCTTCCTGCAGGCGATGTCAGTTATAGTTCCTGTCTAGGCCTGCTGTAGCTGACTCTGATTGCTCTGATTGGATCTGCTACGTTTGCTATCTGATTCCGTGTCTCTGTTTTTCCCTATTCCCGTCCTGACTCAGTGTTTCCCTTTAGTGTGCTGACTCAATAGTTTTGACTTGGCTTGCATCCTGACCTGCTTCTGTCTTTTGTCTTTTCTGCTTCTGACCATTGCTGATTCTCTGGCTTGTCCCTAACCGTGAGTTTGCTTATTCCTTTGGTACTGCGCTACAGTCTAGGATTTGACCCAGCTAGTTTTACTACTCTGCTGCCACCTGTGGTAACCTTTCTGCTGCACTGCAGGCCAGCTCTGTTTACGTGCAGTCCTGCTTCCACTCTACTGCCATCTTGTGGAGCCTGCACCTACCTGCATCGCAGCAGCATGATAAATTGTAAGTACTCAGTGCAATATAATATGATGATTGCAATATATTAAGAGGATAAAAACTTTGATGGGCGTGCTTCTTTAAAACTTTTTGCATGCCTTCTGCACTCTTTAACTGTGCCCACTGGAAATCAAGGTAAGTGTATAACAAACTCCTACATCCATGACTTTTTCCTTTTAAAAAAACTCCATTAACTTTCTGGCTCTTACCAAAACCTGGATCCAGCTGTCAGACACCACCTACATTTTTTACATTCCTCCAGACCTGAGCACAGGCCAGGTGGAGGTGTTGGTCTGTTCATTTCAACAAAATGTACTTTTCAGGTTATACCCCTCATTACCCGCACTTATCATCCCTTCTTTTGAGAACCACACTGTCGTAATTTTTCGTCCTTTCTCCCTGAGAGAGGCAGATGTGTACCACCTTCCGGGCCCCTCCTTGTAGTTCCTCGATCACTTTGTCACCTGGCATCCACATTTTCTAGCCTGTGACATCCCCACTCTCATCATGGGGGACTTTAACATCACTATTGATGATCCTATCTCCCCAGCTGCTGCTCATCTTTTATCTCTAACCTCTTTTCTCAGCCTTTCGGTGCTCTAGGTGCGCTGAACGTCTGTGGAGACAATCCAACTTGGCAGAATATTTCATCCATTCGAAGTTTATACTTAAAACCTACAACTCTGCCCTTCATATCCCATATACCCAAACAATCCTACTTCACCGCCCTCATCACCTCACTATCCAACGATCCTAAATGTCTCTTCAACACTTTTTATTCCCTCTTCAGTCCAAGGGGGCAGGCCTCTACCGGTGACCTTGGAAGTTCAGGCTAGTGTCAGATCATGCGCTCCTGAAATGGATGAGGGAAAAGAAGGAGAAAAATTCCCGGGTGACTAGGTGGTTTTTGGTGTTCCACGACTTTAGCTTTCATGTGGAGCACAGGTATGGTAAACTACATGGTAATGCAGATGCCCTGTCCAGACCCCTGTTTACTGACTAAAGGTGCCAAAACCCCTGGCTTTGGACACAGGGGTAGATATGTGACAAAATCGCTGCTAACGTACTAGATGGGAGATATGTTTCACTGAGGCTATTAGCATCAGTGATTTGAAATCTAGAAGTTTTCTCCAGCATGTTATATGCTGATGGGATTAATCGGTCATGTCTAGGGCTGGGTTTTTGTAGATAGGTGAAGAGTGTGTGATTGGCCATCCACCATATCTTCACCCCAGGGTGGGGTCTAGAGGGTTAATACACAACTCTCGGACTCATTCGTTGTTCAGTATGCCTCCAGAGTGGTGCTCGTGGTTATAGTATACTGAACTGTGTATTTTGTTGGTAATACTGAGTGGACAGATCTCTGCAGCTACAGATTGTATACCATTTTGTTTTGTTTTCCTGTTTTGTCCAAAGGGCAAGGTCTATTTTTGTTTATTTTTGCTTCGCACTGCTTTATTCCGCATGTATATAATAAACCAGTGGAAGATTTAAAGAGACAGTGTTTCCTGTGTCTACCTGTGTGTGCAGACGAGTGAGCTGATCTACAACACCTCTAATGTCATGCATTCTCTTCCCTTATGCACTTCCCTCTAGCTCACATACTGTCTTTGAACCAGTCATGGAAGAAGATGTCAACCTGAAGGTGTGCTAATGAGTAGTGTTGAGCATTCCGATACCGCAAGTATCGGGTATCGGCCGATACTTGCTGTATCGGAATTCCGATACCGACTTCCGATATTTTTTCAATATCGGAAGTCGGCATCGGAATCGGAAGTTGAAGTTCAAAGTTGATTGACAGCCGAAATGACGTCATCATGATGCGCGGTGTGTGCGCATCATGATGCGCCGTCATTTCGGGCCTTCCGGGGGTGTCTGCCGGCCTGCCGGGGGGCTGTGCCGGCCTGCCGGGGGGCTGTGTGGACTGCCCGGGGTCTGTACCGGCCTGCCGGGGGGCTGTGCCGGCCTGCCGGTGGTCTGTGCACCCTGTGGGGGTCTGTACCGGCCTGCCGGGGGGCTGTGCCGGCCTGCCGGTGGTCTGTGCACCCTGTGGGGGTCTGTACCGGCCTGCCGGGGGGCTGTGCCGGCCTGCCGGGGGGCTGTGCTGATGTCCGGGGGTCTGTGCAAGCATCGTCCGATGGGACTATAAGTCCCATCTGGCGATGCCTGCTACCATGACAGTGATTGACACATTAGCCAATGATGGGACAGTAGTAGTCCCATCATCCGGCTAATGTGTTAAATGTTAAAAAAAAAAAAAACTACATACATACTACATACATACTACATGCATGCTACATACATACTACATGCTACATACATACTACATATATACTACATGCATGCTACATACATACTGCATGCTACATACATACTACATGCATACCACATATATACTACATACATACTACATGCATGCTACATACATACTACATACATACTACATACATACCACATATATACTACATACATACTACATGCATGCTACATACATACTACATACATACTACATACATACTACATGCATGCTACATACATAACACATATATACTACATGCATGCTACATACATACTACATGCTACATACATACTACATATATACTACATACATACTACATACATACTACATGCATGCTACATACATACTACATACATACTACATATATACTACATGCATGCTACATACATACTACATGCTACATACATACTACATATATACTACATACATACTACATACATACTACATACATACTACATGCATGCTACATACATACTACATGCTACATACATACTACATATATACTACATGCATGCTACATACATACTACATGCTACATACATACTACATATATACTACATGCATGCTACATACATACTACATGCTACATACATACTACATATATACTACATACATACTACATACATGCTACATACATACTGCATGCTACATACATACTACATACATACTACATGCATGCTACATACATAACACATATATACTACATGCATGCTACATACATACTACATGCTACATACATACTACATATATACTACATACATACTACATACATACTACATACATACTACATGCATGCTACATACATACTACATGCTACATACATACTACATATATACTACATGCATGCTACATACATACTACATGCTACATACATACTACATATATACTACATGCATGCTACATACATACTACATGCTACATACATACTACATATATACTACATACATGCTACATACATGCTACATACATACTACATACATACTACATGCATGCTACATACATAACACATATATACTACATGCATGCTACATACATACTACATGCTACATACCACATACATACTACATACTACATACATACTACATGCATGCTACATACATACTACATGCTACATACATACTACATATATACTACATGCATGCTACATACATACTACATGCATGCTACATACATACTACATGCTACATACATACTACATATATACTACATACATACTACATACATACTACATGCATGCTACATACATACTACATGCTACATACATACCACATACATACTACATACATACTACATGCTACATACATACCACATACATACCACATACATACTACATATATACTACATGCATGCTACATACATACTGCATGCTACATGCATGCTACATACATACTACATACATACTACATGCTACATACATACCACATATATACTACATACATACTACATACAATACATTCATACAATACATACATAGACATACAGTACATATAACATAGAGTAACATACTTACCAATACTTGTCACATTGTTCCCCGAAGCCATTGTCTTTTACGGAATAAATATTAACATAACAAACCACAAAAATACTCACCCACGATCCGAAGCAGTCCACGAGTGTGTCCCACGACGATCTTGGGTAGAGAACTGCAGCATCAGCTGATGCTGCCGTTCTCTACGGGCTGCAGGAATCCAATGACGGAAGGTAGGTATCCTTCCGCACTGTATTCCTCCGCCACTTAAAAAAAAAAAAAGTCCCTAGTCTCACTTTATGCCATTGCTGTGTGGGAATTTCCCACGCAGCAATGGCATAAAGTGAGACTAGGGACTTTTTTTTTTAAGTGGCAGAGGAATACAGTGCGGAAGGATACCTACCTTCCGTCATTGGATTCCTGCAGCCCGTAGAGAACGGCAGCATCAGCTGATGCTGCAGTTCTCTACCCAAGATCGTCGTGGGACATACTCGTGGACTGCTTCGGATCGTGGGTGAGTATTTTTGTGGTTTATGTTAATATTTATTCCGTAAAAGACAATGGCTTCGGGGAACAATGTGACAAGTATTGGTAAGTATGTTACTCTATGTTATATGTACTGTATGTCTATGTATGTATTGTATGAATGTATTGTATGTAGCATGTATGTAGTATGTATGTAGTATATATGTGGTATGTATGTAGTATGTATGTAGTATGTATGTAGCATGCATGTAGCATGCAGTATGTATGTAGCATGCATGTAGTATATATGTAGTATGTATGTAGCATGTAGTATGTAGTATGTATGTAGTATGTATGTAGCATGTAGTATGTATGTAGTATGTATGTAGCATGCAGTATGTATGTAGCATTGATGTAGTATATATGTAGTATGTATGTAGCATGTAGTATGTATGTAGCATGTAGTATGTATGTAGCATGTATGTAGTATGTATGTGGTATGTATGTAGCATGTAGTATGTATGTAGCATGCATGTAGTATATGTGTTATGTATGTAGCATGCATGTAGTATGTATGTAGTATGTATGTGGTATGTATGTAGCATGCATGTAGTATGTATGTAGTATATATGTGGTATGTATGTAGCATGTAGTATGTATGTAGCATGCAGTATGTATGTAGCATGCATGTAGTATATATGTAGTATGTATGTAGCATATATGTAGTATGTATGTAGCATGTAGTATGTATGTAGCATGCAGTATGTATGTAGCATGCATGTAGTATATATGTAGTATGTATGTAGCATATATGTAGTATGTATGTAGCATGTAGTATATATGTAGTATGCATGTTGCATGCATGTAGTATATATGTAGTATGTATGTTGCATGTAGTATATATGTAGTATGAATGTAGCATGTATGTAGTATGAATGTAGCATGTATGTAGTATGCATGTTGTATGTATGTAGCATGTATGTAGCATGTAATTTTTTTTTTTTTTTTACATTCAACACATTAGCCGGATGATGGGACTACTACTGTCCCATCATTGGCTAATGTGTCAATCACTGTCATGGTAGCAGGCATCGCCAGATGGGACTTGTAGTCCCATCGGACGATGCCTGCACAGACCCCCGAAGCCTGTACAGCCCCACGGCAGGCCGGCACAGCCCCCCGGCAGGCCGGCACAGCCCCCCGGCAGGCCGGCACAGCCCCCCGGAGCCTGTACAGCCCCCCGGCAGGCCGGCACAGCCCCCCGGCAGGCCGGCACAGCCCACCGGAGCCTGCACAGACCACCGGCAGGCCGGCACAGCCCCCCGGCAGGCCGGCACAGCCCACCGGAGCCTGCACAGACCACCGGCAGGCCGGCACAGCCCCCCGGCAGGCCGGCACAGACCACCGGAGCCTGCACAGACCCCCTGGCAGGCCGGCACAGCCCCCCGAAAGGCCCGTACAGACCCCAGAGAGGCTGTACAAGGCAAAAACAGGGTTTTTCTTATTCCGATACCGGAAGTCCCATAGACTTGAATGGGACTTCCGGTATCGGAATCGGCGATACCGATACTTTTTTTTAAGATCGGCCGATCCATTCCGATCCGATACTTTGAAGTATCGGACGGTATCGCTCAACTCTACTAATGAGTAGTGCTATTACACTTGATTCACAATTTGCAGGAAAAGGTTAATGAAATCACTCGTTAAACAAGGTAGCCAAATTAATATTAAATAAAAGCAAAAGTAAATTTGTGTACTAAGATCAGGTTATTTTTGCATGTAGTTGAACAGTTCGCCCTAAAAATGAATGTTACTGGTGGGCCTTTGCCAACCCAGTCGAACATTGTCGAGGTTCTTCAGGGTTCAGTTCTAGGTTCCCTCATCTTCTACATATATACTGCCCCTATTGTTCAAACCATCAGTAGGTTCAGTTTTCATTACCTTCTATATACTGATCACACCCAATTATGCACATTGTCTTCTGACATCACCCCTACATTACTACAAAATACCAGTAATTGTCTTTCCACTGTCTCTAGCATCATGACCTCCTCCCTCTATCTAAAACTGAATCTGTCTAAAACTGAATTCCTTCTGTTTCCTCCCTCCACTAACCTACCTATGCACAATATTGACATTTCCATGTGTGGTTCCACTATTACTATCCTGCATCCTGCAGCAAGCCTGCTGTGGTAGGGTTATATTTGACTCAGATCTTTCCTTCACTTCCCACATCCAATCTCTCGCTCACTCATGTCATCTACAACTTAAAAACATCTCTAGAAGTCGACCTTTTCTTACCTTTGACGCTGCAAAAAACTCTTACTGTTGGTCTTATTTATTCTCGTCTGGACTCCTTTAAACTCTCTTCTAATCGGTCTCCCGCTTACTAAAACTCTCCCCTCTCATATCCATCCTGAATGCTGCAGCCAGGATCATATTCCTCTCCAACTGCTACATCGATGCCTCCACACTGTGCCAGTCATTGTACTGGTTGCCCATCTGCTACAGAGTGCAATATAAACCTATCACTCTCACCCACAAAGCCCTACACAGTTCTGCACCACCCTACATCTCCTCCCTTATCATCTGTTTACCAGCCTACTTGTGTCCTCAGCTAATGACCTAGGACTGTATCCAGTTAGATAAACACGCAGGTAGGCTGCACTGCTGTAGAGAATCAATTCTTCAGAAAAGATGAGAAAAAGGCTTTATATTCACAACGTGTTTCAACGCCGTACCAGCTTCTTTTTCAAGTGAAAACGACATTTTATTCACTTGAAAAAGACACCAATACGGCGTTGAAATGCGTTGTAAATAAAAAGCCTTTTTCTCATCTTTTCTGAAGAATTTATACACTAAACCTACGTGTTTATCCATCTGGATCCAATATCTCCTGAAGGATTTATCTACCACTCAGCTGCAGCTATTTTTCTTCATTCCTACACTCTCCTACTCTCCGTCCATTGGGTATCACCATATTGTTTGCTCTATTTCCCAATTTTAGATCTACACAAATGGCCTAAGACTAACATCTTCAATAATCCGAACCTTCCACTCCGGTCTCCAAGACTTCTCTCGAGCTGCGCCACTTCTCTGGAATGCACTACCATGGATAATCCCATTAATTCTCAATACGCACAGTTTTAAGCGTGTCTTAAAGATGAATTTCTTTAGACTGGCCTATCTCCCCACCATAAAGAAGCAACCGAAAAAAACAGTGCATAAACATCCAAGATAAATAGAAATAACATGAATCTTTATTAAAGACACAGATAAAAATTGGCATGACAGAAGTGACACAAGAAAAACGCACAGAGGTACAGAGGATCCCTAAGGTATATCAATATGGTAAAATATATCTCCATATCTAGTATACACAAGCCGACTATTTATAGCCGACTATTTATCTTGGATGTTTATGCACTGTTTTTTTCAGTTGCTTCTTTATATATTATAGTCAGTGTATCCCATTTTCGAATTGTGTTGGGCTTTAAAAAACATGATTATTTGGATTTTCATTAAATTGAATCTAAATTATATATACCTACTTTTTAGCCCTATGCACTGTCAATTTTGTTGCTTATCTCCCCACCATATAGTTATTCCAGATTTGCCATTCCAAAATGTTCCTCTAAATCAGAACCCTTGTAGCACCTGTTCACACCCTCCATGAACTTAATAGCACCTTGTATCTGTACTGTACAGATCCTGACTGGTGACCGGTTACTGTAGCGTTATGTGAATAACCTGTTTATTATAATGATGGCTGGACCGTACAAGCACTTTTTACCATTTATCCTTTGTGTCTTCCCTCTTTCGCCATTGATTGTAGCTTGTGATCAGGATCCTCACTACTTTTGTATCTGATGAGTTATGTGTTACTCTGTAATGTCTTTATTTTCTGTACAAGTCCCCTCCGAAATGTAACGTGCTGCACAATATGTTGGTGCTATAAAAATAAAAATTATTAGTGTTATTCAGAGATCTAAATAAGTGAAATGTCAGTGTTGTCCTGAAATATTGGCAATGATGGGCAGGCCGGGGACTCTTGATCTTCTTTATCAAGTCTACTATGCTTTTCAAAGCAAAAAGATCATGGAATACATTTCTACTGTGGACAATATCTTCAGCTTAGCAAGCTTTAATTTTCACCATTTGTGACTATTAGTGCAATCCGTAACCTCGTGCGTACTATCGACTGCTCAATGGAGGGGGTCCGTCAGAGACCATACATCTTACATTCCCTCTATACTTCAAAATGATCTTGCCTTGCTACAGTCATATGCATTATATAGCAACTTCCAAGGGATTTTTTACCATGTGGTAGGTATAATTAGGGAAAGAAATAATCGAAATGCCCAGAAGGATGACAGTGAGAAATTGAGTGTTTGTTTTCGGGCAAGCAACCGAGGTATAATTGCTCAATAAGAGGAAAACAGGAGAAAAGTTTCCAGCTCGCCAGTGTTTGGGGTGTAGTCCAATTGCATGAGAAATCTTAAGCAGATGAAAGTAGAAAACATTGGGTTATAGACAGGAAATTTGGGAGTTTTCTGGATGTATTTGTCATTGCAACTTTTTACTGTCAGAATTAATGAGGGGCCTGAACATCCTCAGATTTTATGTAGATGGAGCATGACATCCTATAAACTGTCTTGTATTAGTAAGTATAGCCATCCCAGCAAGGAGAACATTGATTGTCTAAGCTGTTTTTGGCTTCTATGGAGAAAGGGCGGAGAATGAGTCCATGTAGACCTTACGAGGAAGGTAACAAGCTTTACTCTTCATCTGACATAGTGTCCACAGATGGTAGCCACTTGCCCTTGGTGGCCCAACTCATTGGAACTTGGCAAAAATGGAGGACCATTTCAGTGGTTGAGGTTATCAAACTTAGCTAGAACTGGCAAGGTGCCCCAAATCAGATCATCAGGATTGCCATCTAAATCTCTTCTCACATATTTCCTCGTACAAACAGCTCCTGCTCTGAGAATTACATTACTGTGGGGAGATGATGGGGGACAATGGAAATAGTGACCATTGTGAAAAAAATGGCCCCAAGTGCATGATAGGCCTGTTTTCCCACTGAAGTCAATAGGAAACTTATTCACAGAGTATTTGTAGTGGTATTTCATGGGGTTTTTAGAGTAGAAACTGCTCCAATGTCCACATTAAAAATAAAAACCTCTGCGCAAATATACCCTGAAAAAAATAGCTTAAAGGGGGTAAATGCCATAGAATAAAAGATTCATCACTCAACAGAAAAATCTCTCACTGCTCCAGTTATCAAGTGGAGGCAATATTTCAGAAATGGTTCATCTTGTTATTTTATGACATGTCTTCACTTTTATATATCTAAAAAAATCCTCTTTTAAGCTATGACTCTGCTGACAGCTCTCATAATGAACTTCATAGCAATAGTGTGACATCAATATGGCATCAAACTCAAAAATATTTCCCGGATCCGCTTATTCCTCAACCATGAAACCACAAAAACACTAGTGCATGCGCTTATCATCTCCCACCTCGACTACTGCAACCTCCTACTCTCTGGCCTCCCCTTTAGCACTCTGGCTCCGCTCCAGTCCATCCTACACTCTGCTGCCCGACTAATCCACTTGTCTCTCTGCTATTCCCCAGCCTCCCCCCATGCCAGGCCCTTCACTGGCTTCCTATCGCCCAGAGGCTCCAATTCAAAACCCTAACCATGACATACAAAGCCATCCACAACCTGTCTCCTCCATACATCTGTGACATGGTCTCTAGGTACCTACCCGCACGCAACCTTCGATCATCTCAAGATCTCCTTCTCTACTCCCCCCTTATCTCTTCTTCCCACAACCGCATACAAGACTTCTCCCGTGCTTCCCCCATACTCTGGAACTCCCTGCTGCAACACATCAGACTCTCACCATCAGCGGAAACCTTCAAGAAGAACCTGAAGACCCACCTGTTCCGACAAGCCTACAGCCTGCGATGATCCTCGGTCTACTGAACCACCGCATGACCTGCTCTACCCTCTCCTACTGTATCCTCACCCATCCCTGTAGACTGTGAGCCCTCGCGGGCAGAGTCCCCTCTTCTTATGTACTTGTGTGTCCCTTGTCTTACACATGTTTACTATACTTGTCTATATTTCCCCTTTTCACATGTAAAGCGCCATGGAATAAATGGCGCTATATAAATGCATAATAATAATGATAATAATAATAAATAGGCTGGAGGTGGGGTGTACGCTCCACAAGGCCTGACTTGTCCCACCCCTGCTGAATCAAACTCTTCTATCTATTTTATATACTAATGCTACAATATATTTTAGATCCGATGTTTGCCTAGGCATCAACATAATTATTATATGACTTACCGTGTCTCTATTCATATGTAAATGACTTATCTCAGCTATGAATTAGTACTGTCATCGCCTCGGCACTCAGTATCGTGAGTTTTGTTAATTACTTTATTAGCTGCTTAGTTAAAACCTATCATCTCTCACAAGTTGCTCATCAGTAAGAAGTCGACAAGGTCAATATTATGATGGTGGAGTGGAAAATATAATATTAGGTCACAAAGGAATGAGGATGACAAAAATGCATTAAATTAACTAGCGCTACAGTTCTACAGTCTTAGGCTGGAGTCACACTTACCGTATAAAAAATCGGTCCTATTTTGACGGCTGAGAATCGCACAAATATTCCCCGAACAATGATTCGTATGTAATCCATTTGCAATGCGAAGATGCGATTTCCTCACATCTAGTAATAGTGTGACATCAATATGGCATCAGTATGCAATGCAATTTTAAAATGAGCTTTTACATACAGAAGTTCTCTCTTTGTAAAAGCTCATGTTAAAATCGCATTGTAAAACACTACTGTAAGCATCGTTTTAAAACCAAATAATCTTCAAAAGTTATATATATTTTGTAGGGGTTGTACTCACTCAGGTGCAATGGGTTGCAATCAGTAGGCACGTTCCTTTAAAAATTCACAGGTTTTATTGCTTCTCAAACCCACAAAGCAGAAAAAAAAATAACCTTTAGCTCAGGCAAAACAAAGTACAAGTGTCCAGTACTTCAGGCTCAGTCCTGGAGCTTCAACACACACAGGAGGCTTCCCCCTCCCCACATACTGCACCTGTGTTAAGCAGTAGCCTACATTTTATAGATATAACCACACCCAGGAACCTATCACATGACTAGTCCTGTGACCATGACATCACCACAGGTTCTCAAACACATATAGAGGTACGGTGACGTCCCTACCCAGAGGTGAGGTATATGGGTAGCCAGACGCTCCCATCTCTCAGAGCTACCCGTAACCCGGACGCAAGTGTACTAAATGACCCCTTAGTGCTTACGTGCACTAAAGAAAACACTCCAGGCTGCATCACAGAGACAAGCCATCTCTGTGACACATACATCCCATCGACTATATGACCCTCAGCCACGTTACAATATATATATATACAGAGAGAGAGATTAAAAGCTGGCAGATGCCACATACAGTATAGAATTTAATAGGTTAGAACAGATAGAATAGATATATACAAATAGAATAGGTGTGTATATATATATATATATATGTCAGTGACACACATATATTTATATTTCATAGACAGATAGCAGAATAGCCGATACTTCATTTGTCGTCTTCTGTGATATCATTGCAGAAGCTGACAGGATAGAAGACATGGTTTACACACAGTAAATAGATGCAGAACAGTTAGATTTATATATGTCAGTGACTAATACTGTTAGTAGTATGTGTGTAAAATTTGGAACCTGTATGTCTTTAATAAAAGAATGTTTTCCCCCGAAAAACTGGTGTGGGCTCCCGCGCAATTTTCTGTGCCAGAGGGAAAGCCAGTGACTTAGGGCAGATATTAATAGCCTAGAGAGGGACCATGGTTATTGCCCCCCCCAGCTAAAAACATCTGCCCCCAGCCACCCCAGAAAAGGCGCATCTGTAAGATGCGCCAATTCTGGCCCTTAGCCTCTCTCTTTCCACTGCCCTGTAGCGGCGGCATATGGGGTCACTGATATATATATATACACTGCGTAGGAGGAAACAGGAGGCACATTCTCTTCAATGTCCATAAGAGTTTGCTCCATAAACCATCAAATCCGCAACAAAAGAGGTTAACAGTCTTTACATCAGGCAGACACAGCATCAATGTCCAAAGCAGAGCTCTATCTGGAGCCACAGGCACAGGAAGACTTCTCCTTCCCTGCACACAGACCACTCTGTAATGTTCCACCTGGACACATGGAAGTCTATGCACACTGCCAGACTCCCAAACACTCACACCTATGTGCTAATCACACCTCGATTACGTAGCCTGTAACCACTCCCACAGTGAGGTGTGATCACATGGGCTGGTCACATGGACATGACCTCACTGCAGGTCCTGAACCTCACGGCCATACACACTGGCTTCATTAGGTATTCAGACACACACCCCTTGGGTGGGTACGTTGGTGACTGGTCTCACCCATCACTCCAAGTCACCTGGAAGCCTCCCAATGTATAGCAAACCCTCAGCAGTAGATCTGCTAAGCAAAACACGCCCAGGTTTCCATAACAGGGCCACCCACCTCTGCGATACATACCGCCCATCAATCACATGACCAGTTGCCATGCCACAATTTCTAAACTATGTGTATATATCTATTCTATCTATTCTATTGTAAGCTGTCAGTGTGATTTTACTGTACACCGCACATGAATTGCCAGCTTTTCAAAGGACACCAGTGCGTATTTCTCGCAAGTCACACTGATGGTTCGTGTTGTGGTGTGCAAGTTTTTCTTGTACCCATAGACTTGCATTGGCGAGTCTCGGCCGATATACAGCGCAAATCGCAGCATGCTGCAATTTCACTCACACGTATAATACGGCCGAGAAAAAAAACGGCTGCCCCATAGAATAACATTGGTCCGAATGCTATGCGATTTTTTTGTCGCATAGCACTCTTCCCTATTCCTCTCTAGTGTGACTCCAGCCTTAGGGTATGTGCACACGTTGCGGATTTTGATGCGGATCTGCAGCGTTTTTGGACGTGCAGAATTGCATGAAATCCGCAGTGTAGTGCACAACCAATGTTAGTGAATGGTAAATTAAGAATTGCTGTGCACATGCTGTGGAAAAATCCACGCCGATTCGCAGTGGGTATTTTTCCGCAGCTTGTATATTCTCTCTCTCTTCCAAAAGCACAAGGGAGAAAGTTCACAGACCAAATCCATTCCCAGTACTACCAATCAAATCCGCACAGCAGAAACGCATTAAAATCCACATCAATTCTGCATGAAAACCGCAAGCGTTTTTCCTTGCGTTTTCTGCCAAGAGATGCGGATTCTCTGCAGAAAATTCCTCAGGCTAATCTGCAAAGTGTGCACATACCCTTAAGTAGACAATCGTAATGTGCTGCTGGAGACTAGATAGGCAGGATGGAGACAAAAATTCTCTCTTCAAATTGATAAAACAACTCTGCCAAAAATATGTTTTTTTTATCCCAAATCCCCTTCTACCACATCTTAGGAGAGAGTATGGATTTTGCATAATTTTTTATTTAGGTGGTAAGTTTTATAATACCTCCAATGGTAGTTAATTTTCATTCTTCTCACAAGCGACTTGTACAAGGGACCTGACAACTGCTTTATGCACACAATTGTCTCAGAATGTACTTTTTAGGCCTGAGTTACACTAGCGATAAAATCGGATGAATGCAATGCGATAAAAAATCGCATTGCATTCGTCCCAATGTTAGTCAATGGTGCTGCTCCCATCATGCGTTTTTTTATCGCATCGGTTCCTCGGACCAAGACAATCGCAGCATGCTGCGATTGTCACCGATTTTCGGATAGGATTCGACAATGCAAGTCTATGGATGCGAATAAAAAACGCATTGAAAACGCACCACACGTGTGACTTGCGATTAAATTGCAAGACTTCCCCTGGTCAACAGGAAAGAGCATCAGGCATTGGCATTGGATGTCAATTTGATGCTTAGATGCAAATAAAATCGGTTCATCGCCGGAAAATGGGATGACAGATGGATCCCTGGACAAGAATTCTTTGTGCGATTTCGTACCGTTAAAATGGGACTGATTTTTTATTCGTTGTGTGTGACTCCAGCCTTAGAGTCCACTCAATCAGTAGTTTGACATTGGATGGACAGTACAGATGAGCAATAGACGTTGTATGACTCTGGTGCAGCGGCCTCATCGGAAATCCATGGCTGTTGCTCCAGAGCGCTCCAGAGCCTTCCAAATCTTCTACCTGCATCATCCCTGGCTCCTCATCCCATTTTGTAGATCCTTCATTGTTCCTTTGCGATTCACGTATGACATTGCGTCAAGCCTACTTGTCAGAAGAGGCACCATGGATGCTGTCAAGAGAAGGTTTCAGAGGGCTTTATCCAGACTACCTATATGAACATTGGATCAGAGTCTTCCAAGTCTTTTTGCTCACCTCTAGTGCACAGCTTTTGGTGAAAGTCCAATTTTCCTTCTTGAACACTATATTTTTTTACCTGATCAGGTTGAATCCATTTTGAGACAGTGATTTCCCTATTTTCTGGTTCTTTATAAACTATAATGTCCATGAAATACTGTGCTACGACTATGTTTTTCCAAACCATTTGCACACTTTGTTAATCACCTGTCCTGACTCCAGTGCCGGGCTTTGCTCCCTTCTCCTACTATTGACTTTCTCTGTGATATATCACCTCTGATGTAATCATCCAATGCCTTTTAAGGCCAGCTCAAGCAGCTAGACGCTGCTTGTGTATTAAGGTAGTATAGCACTCTGCTGCCACATGATTATCTGGAGTTAAGACGCTCTTTCCACTTGGTTTTGTTGAAGGTGCACCCATAAAACATTTCTTTAGGTGCATTGTTATATGGAATCCTTTTTCTAATTTAAAAAGCAGATTAAACATTAATACATTAGGGAAAAAAGTATTTAGTCAGCCACCAATTGTGCAAGTTCTCCCACTTAAAAAAATGAGAGCGGCCTGTAATTGACATCATAGGTAGACCACAACTATGAGAGTCAAAATTGAGAAAACAAATCCAGACAATCACCTTGTCTGAATTGGCAAGATTTATTTTGCAAATTATGGTGGAAAATAAGTATTTGGTCATTAACAAAAGTTCTTCTCTATATTTTGTTATATATCCTTTGCTGGCAATGACAGAGGTCAAACGTTTTCTGTAAGTCTTCACAAGGTTGGCACACGCTGTTTTTCATATGGCCCATTCCTCCATGCAGATCTCCTCTAGAGTAGTGATGTTTTGGGTCTGTCGCTGGGCAACACGGACCTTCAAATTCCTACAAAGGTTTTCTATGGGGTTGAAATCTGGAGACTGGCTAGGCCACACCAAGACCTTCATATGCTTAATGCGAAGCCACTCCTTCGTTGCCCTGGCAGTGTGCTTTGGATCATTATCATGCTGAAATATCCATCCACATCTTCATTGCCCTTGCTGATGGAAGGAGGTTTGTACTCAAAGCATCATGATACATGGCCCCATTCATTTCTTCATGTACATGGATCAGTCATCCTGGTCCCTTTGCAGAGAAACAGCTCCAAAGCATGATGTTGCCACCCCCATGCTTCACAGTAGACGTGGTGATCAGACCATATGACATTCTCCCAATACTCTTCTGGATAATCCAAATGCTCTCTAGCAAACTTCAGACAGGCCTAGACATGTACTAGCTTAAGCAGGGGGACACGTCTGGCACTGCAGGATCCCTGGCGGTGTAGTGTTTTACTGATGGTAGCCTTTGTTATGGTGGTCCCAGCTGTATGCAGGTCATTCACTAGGTCCCCCTATGTGGTTCTGGGATTTTTGCTCACCATTCTTGTTATCATTTTGACCCCACAGGGTGAGATCTTGCGTGGAGCCCCAGATCAAGTTAGATTATCAGTGGTCTTGTATGTCTTCCATTTTAGAGTTTGGAGTGTGACTGTTTGAGGCTGTGAACAGGTGTCTTTTATACTGATAAGTTCAAACAGCTGCCGTTACTACAGGTAATGAGTGGAGGACAGAGGAGCCTCTTAATGAAGAAGTTACAGGTCTGTGAGAGCCAGAAATATTGCATGTGTTTAGATGACCAAATACTTATATTCTACCATAATTTGCAAAATAAATCTTGCCAAATCAGACAAGGTGATTTTCTGGATTTGTTTTCTCATTTTGACTCTCTCTACCAATGGCAGAAAAATGGAGCCCCAAATGCAATAAAGATATTTGAATAAATGTAAAGTAACAATATATGCAATAAATTAGGAATACAATGGTTGAGTCCACGCAGCTCAATGTTCAAAGGTACGATCACACACGAATGTGAAAAGTGAATGTGGTTTATTATGTCAACGCATTTCAAGATTTTCAAACTTCTATATCAGGACCAATCCACAAAGATCATGAACCACCGTATTCCTCAGTTATTGCAATGTATCTCCTTGGTGGTTCTTCTGCAGCCCTTACATGCTTCTAAAGGAGTTGTGACTGTCACAATCCCATCATAATATTTTATACCACTTGGTTATCAGATAAAACCCAATTTGCTCTTTTTTATCTCTCCAGTTTTACCATTTGAAGTACCAATATACGAGACACATATTGACGAAGCTGACCTGTCATCACTATTATTCATAGACATGTCAACTAATGATAATGAGCTGGTTACTGATAAAATGATTACATTGCTTAGTACTGGAGCTTAGGAAAGTTATCAGCAAGAATACATGATATGCCTGGCTGTGACTTTCTTATTAGAGTCATGTGGCATATTAGAGCCCTGTGAGGATTAGAGACAATCTAACTAAGATTTTTATTATCACTTTCAATACATAGAAAAGTTTATTAAAAAAAGATACTGGATGAGATCAGAAAAATATGGCAGAAATAGTGCCACTCATGTAAATGGACCGTGTCTGGTATTGAAGCTTAGGTCTGCAATCTGTTTTCAGAATTGCAGACTTGAAGAGGACTTGCCAGGTGCACAAAAATTGAATGAAATACCTTGTACAAAAATCTCTGAGCTCTCCCGATTCTGCCACTGTTTTCCGTTTTGAGATGCATCGCTACATTGCAGAGATACTCCCATTTGTTTCTTCTGAAGAGCAGTATGTGAAATCTCTTTTTGTAACGCAACTAAGAATTACTTCAGAGTCTTCTCTGGGGGTCAACACTTTTACCCTTTCTTCCAATCGCAGCTCGGCAGCGTTTCTGACTGCTTGATCAACTGCTGGGCTGTAATTGGCAACATCTGGGAGAGAATGGTGAAAGTCTAAAAGACTCAAAATAAATACTCAGTTGGTCTGCAAGCAGAGATTTCACATACTGCACTCCAAAAGCAACAAATGTGAATATCTCTGCAATGGAACGACACAGCTTGAAATGGTAAAAAGTGGCAGAATCAGTGGAGCTCAGGGGTTTTTGTAAGGTATTTAATTTTTTTCAGCAAGTGACAAGTCCCCTTTAATTTTGAACATCCTTTTACACTAGATAAAAAACAGGGTTTGCGGAAAGCTTCCCCTAATGGTGGCCCCCACAACAAGACATTTATTATTTATGGGCTGGGATTTCTTTATGTAAAAATAGATACAGAATGACCTAGGAAATAAGAGTCTTCTCCATAGTCACTACGAAAGCTATATTTTCCTATACAGAGGGCCACCACGAAAAATGTATTTCATATCGTATACGTTCCTATATAATGGGTTCCTCTGTGTGACAGGTGTCGGTGAATGGCATCCATCCCAGGCCTCTGTCAGACGTTTATATCATACTAGATTATGGCCCGATGCTATCGCATCGGGAGGATGCGATAGCATCACACCTCTTGCCATGTTAACCCTCAACACACACACTCCTCAACACACACTCCTCTCACCTTTCACCATCTCCACTCACTCTTTCACTCCACATACGACCCCTTCTCTCACTCCGTCTCTCATACTCACGCCGTCATCGCCGCTGCTCCACGATCCCCGACATCTTCTTCCGCCGGCGCCATCCTGGATCCAGACGTTGTCCACGCCGGCGACATGTTCTTGCGGCGACGCCATCTTGAGTATCGTGAAATCCCGCGATAGTCAAGATAGCGTCACCGGAAGAACATGTCGCCGGCGTGGACGACGTCGGGATCCAAAATGGCGTCGGCGAAATCTCGCGAGTTTTCGCCGACGCCATTTTGGATCCCAACGTCGTCCTCGCCAGCGACATGTTCTTGCGGCGACGCCATCTTGACTATCGCGGGATTTCGCCGATCCAAAATGGCGTCGCCGCAAGAACATGTCACCGGCGTGGACGACATCGGGATCCAAAATGGCGTCGGCGTAATCTCGCGAGATTTCGCCGACGCCATCTTTTTGGATCCCGAGTCGTCCACGCCAGCGACATGTTCTTGCGGCGACGCCATCTTGAATCTCGCGGGATTTCACGCAATCCAAGATGGCGTCCCGCAAGAACATGTCGGCGGCCTGGAGAACGTCTGGATCCTGGATCGCGGCGGCGGAGGAAGATGTCGGGGCAGCGACGATGACGGTGTATGAGAAACGGAGTGAGAGAAAGGAACGTATGTGGAGTGAAAGAGTGAGTGGACGTGAGTGGAGGTGAAAGGTGAGAGGAGTGTGTGTTGAGGCGGTGTGGTGTGTTGAGGGTTAACGTGCGTGTGTGTGTGGTGACGTCACCGGTTACAACTGGACGGAAGTTGTTACAACCGGAAGCTGGTTAGGGCATTTATTATTATAGATGATGAGGAAGAAGCCATCTGTTGTTGGCGGTGATGGCGTGTAGAGGCTTCTTCAGCCAATGTAATAGATTTAGAGTTAGGGGATTCGTGTGTGAGACGACGGCGTTTATAAGCCTTAATCTTGTCAAGTCGATGCTGTTTTTCCTCAGGAGTCTCATTAGCACGGCGTTGTTTTTGTCGTAGTGCTAAAGCTGCTTTCCTTTCACTGGCATTGGCATACTGTGCATCGGTATTGAATGGTGGTATTGATAGGGCAGAAACAGATTGCTGATTAGTTATGTCAGTGAACGGCATATGGGATGAAGTGTAGCAGTAAATTGTTCCACATGCTGATGTGGAAGCATCCTGTTGTGAGTCTAATAATAATGATGAGGAAGAGGCCGTCTGTTGTCGGCGGTGACGGCGTGCAGAGGCTTCTTCAGCCAATCTTATGGATTTAGAGTTAGGGGATTCGTGTGTGAGGTGACGGCGTTTATAAGCCTTAATCTTCTCAAGGCGATGGTGTTTTTCCTCAGGAGTCTCATTAGCACGGCGTTGTTTTTGTCGTAGTGCTAAAGCTGCTTTCCTTTCACTGGCATTGGCATACTTTTTGTTATGACTCATGTTGGCACAGGTAAAGGAGTCTATTTGGCAGTTATCTGGCAGTGAAGAAGGCGTCCTGGAGTATTGTAGAGTAAACAGATACTAATTGACCCTGTAATTGCCCAGCAGTAGTTATGAAGTGGTAGTGGCAAATTGGCCCTGTAGTTAGACACCGGCAGAGGAGCAAGGCAGCAGTAGTTATGGCGGTAGAGGCAAATTGGCCCTGTAATTAGACACCGGCAGAGGAGCAAGGCAGCAGTAGTTATGGCGGTAGAGGCAAATTGGCCCTGTAATTAGACACCGGCAGAGGAGCAAGGCAGCAGTAGTTATGGCGGTAGAGGCAAATTGGCCCTGTAATTAGACACAGGCAGAGGAGCAATGCAGCAGTAGTTATGGCGGTAGAGGCAAATTGGCCCTGTAATTAGACACCGGCAGAGGAGCAAGGCAGCAGTAGTTATGGCGGTATTGGCAAATTGGCCCTGTAACTAGACACCAGCAGAGGAGCAATGCAGCAGTAGTTATGGCGGTAGAGGCAAATTGATCCTGTAATTAGACACCGGCAGAGGAGCAAGGCAGCAGTAGTTATGGCGGTAGAGGCAAATTGGCCCTGTAAATTAGACACCAGCAGAGGAGCAAGGCAGCAGTAGTTATGGCGGTAGAGGCAAATTGGCCCTGTAATTAGACACCGGCAGAGGAGCAAGGCAGCAGTAGTTATGGCGGTATAGGCAAATTGGCCCTGTAATTAGACACCAGCAGAGGAGCAATGCAGCAGTAGTTATGGCGGTAGAGGCAAATTGGCCCTGTAATTAGACACCAGCAGAGGAGCAATGCAGCAGTAGTTATGGCGGTATAGGCAAATTAGCCCTGTAATTAGACACCGGCAGAGGAGCAAGGCAGCAGTAGTTATGGCGGTATAGGCAAATTGGCCCTGTAATTAGACACCGGCAGAGGAGCAAGGCAGCAGTAGTTATGGCGGTAGAGGCAAATTAGCCCTGTAATTAGACACCGGCAGAGGAGCAAGGCAGCAGTAGTTATGGCGGTATAGGCAAATTGGCCCTGTAATTAGACACCGGCAGAGGAGCAAGGCAGCAGTAGTTATGGCGGTAGAGGCAAATTAGCCCTGTAATTAGACACCGGCAGAGGAGCAAGGCAGCAGTAGTTATGGCGGTAGAGGCAAATTAGCTCTGTAATTAGACACCGGCAGAGGAGCAAGGCAGCAGTAGTTATGGCGGTATAGGCAAATTAGCTCTGTAATTAGACACCGGCAGAGGAGCAAGGCAGCAGTAGTTATGGCGGTATAGGCAAATTAGCCCTGTAATTAGACACCGGCAGAGGAGCAAGGCAGCAGTAGTTATGGCGGTAGAGGCAAATTGGCCCTGTAAATTAGACACCAGCAGAGGAGCAAGGCAGCAGTAGTTATGGCGGTAGAGGCAAATTGGCCCTGTAATTAGACACCGGCAGAGGAGCAAGGCAGCAGTAGTTATGGCGGTATAGGCAAATTGGCCCTGTAATTAGACACCAGCAGAGGAGCAATGCAGCAGTAGTTATGGCGGTAGAGGCAAATTAGCCCTGTAATTAGACACCGGCAGAGGAGCAATGCAGCAGTAGTTATGGCGGTAGAGGCAAATTGGCCCTGTAATTAGACACCAGCAGAGGAGCAATGCAGCAGTAGTTATGGCGGTAGAGGCAAATTAGCCCTGTAATTAGACACCGGCAGAGGAGCAAGGCGGCAGTAGTTATGGCGGTATAGGCAAATTGGCCCTGTAATTAGACACCAGCAGAGGAGCAAGGCAGCAGTAGTTATGGCGGTAGAGGCAAATTAGCCCTGTAATTAGACACCGGCAGAGGAGCAAGGCAGCAGTAGTTATGGCGGTAGAGGCAAATTAGCCCTGTAATTAGACACCGGCAGAGGAGCAAGGCAGCAGTAGTTATGGCGGTAGAGGCAAATTGGCCCTGTAATTAGACACCTGCAGAGGAGCAATGCAGCAGTAGTTATGGCGGTAGAGGCAAATTGGCCCTGTAATTAGACACCGGCAGAGGAGCAAGGCAGCAGTAGTTATGGCGGTATAGGCAAATTGGCCCTGTAATTAGACACCGGCAGAGGAGCAAGGCAGCAGTAGTTATGGCGGTAGAGGCAAATTAGCCCTGTAATTAGACACCGGCAGAGGAGCAAGGCAGCAGTAGTTATGGCGGTAGAGGCAAATTGGCCCTGTAATTAGACACCGGCAGAGGAGCAATGCAGCAGTAGTTATGGCGGTAGAGGCAAATTGGCCCTGTAATTAGACACCGGCAGAGGAGCAAGGCAGCAGTAGTTATGGCAGTATAGGCAAATTGGCCCTGTAATTAGACACCAGCAGAGGAGCAAGGCAGCAGTAGTTATGGCAGTACAGGCAAATTGGTCCAGTAATTAGACACCGGCAGTAAACAGGCATAGGACCAAGGCAGCAGTAGTTATGGTGGTACAGGCAATGCCAAGCGTCCACACAGCAAGTCGGCGTGAGGTAAATGACGCAATTTCACGAATGCAAGATGGCGTCGGCAAAATCTCGCGAGATTTCACCGACGTCGTTAACACCTCTTGCCATGTTAACCCTCAACACACCACACCGCCTCAACACACACTCCTCTCACCTTTCACCTCCACTCATGTCCACTCACTCTTTCACTCCACATACGTTCCTTTCTCTCACTCCGTTTCTCATACTCACACCGTCATCATCGCTGCCCCGACATCTTCCTCCGCCGCCGCGATCCAGGATCCAGACGTTCTCCAGGCTGCCATGTTCTTGCGGGACGCCATCTTGGATTTCGTGAAATCCCGCGATATTCAAGATACCATCGCCGCAACAACATGTCGCTGGCGTGGACGACATCGGGATCCAAAAAGATGGCGTCGGCGAAATCTCGCGAGATTACGCCGACGCCATTTTGGATCCCGATGTCGCCCACGCCAGCGACATATTCTTGCGGGACGCCATCTTGGATGTCGTGAAGTCCCGCGATATTCAAGATGGCGTCGCCGCAACATGTCGCTGGCATGGGCGACATCGGGATCCAAAATGGCGTCGGCGTAATCTCGCGAGATTTCGCCGACGCCATCTTTTTGGATCCCGATGTCGTCCACGCCAGCGACATATTGTTGCGGCGACGCCATCTTGAATCTCGCGGGATTTCACGACATCCAAGATGGCGTCCCGCAAGAACATGTCGGCGGCCTGGAGAACGTCTGGATCCTGGATCACGGCGGCGGAGGAAGATGTCGGGGCAGCGACGATGACGGTGTGAGTATGAGAAACGGAGTGAGAGAAAGGAACGTATGTGGAGTGAAAGAGTGAGTGGACATGAGTGGAGGTGAAAGGTGAGAGGAGTGTGTGTTGAGGCGGTGTGGTGTGTTGAGGGTTAACATGTGCGTGTGTGTGTGTATGGTGACGTCACCGGTTACAACTGGACGGAAGTTTTTACAACCGGAAGCTGCTTAGGGCATTTATTATTATAGAAGCTTATACATTTGACCATTGGCTTGAACATAGGAATAATGAACCAGACTACCTCTTTAAGTCTGAGCTCATATCTTAACAGATACTTTGCAACAAACCCAGCAGCAGTCTGGAAAGGACACAGAATGGATGGATATAGTGTATACAAAGAATTGGGGGTATTCTGGCTCAATTTGGTTTTCATATTTAGCATTTATTTGGCATTTTTGTTCATCTCTTGATAATGTGATTTTGGATGGAGAAAGTGTGATATTTAGTGGGAAGAATTATGGCCCAAAATATTGGTGTGGTAACGTAAGCAAAAGGTTTTAAAGATGAGACAAATTTTTCATTCAGCTCAAGCCATCGTGATAAATTTGGCACATTTTAAAATTTTGGACAAAATTGGTCAATCGGCCCCGTTGCGTTCAGCCACCAGCAAGAAATCCACTTCACAATAAATCTTTATCAATTTCTTCATAGGTAAAGCTGTTGGGCTTGAGCACCAGCACTCAGCCCTCTGTACTACGTTTCCCCATGTGCCGTCAATGGCCATATAACAATATGGTAACAGTATGGTTGCCCGCACTCATGCTCAGTCCCCCTTTAATAGGTTATGCTCTGGTTTATAGGATATCTACGTCTTTAGTACTCCTCGTCTTCATATTCCTCATGTTGAGGTCGCAGGATAACGCTGTAGTAGGTTTTGATGCAAGACAGTGCGGTTGGTGGGATGAGGCGTCGATTGATGTAGTTGTTTTCTAGGTGCACAGAGACTAGGTTGGAGTCTTCGGATATTCTGGTATCGCAGATTGAATTCAGAGGCACGTACCTGTGGATTATCAAAAAAGAAGGTTAGTTCTAAGAAAAAAAGTTTGTGCTGTTTGCTCTGATTGCTGCAGTTAGAGATCAGCTCCTGAGCCCGCTCCGTTGTAAGCACCTCCGACATCTGCCATACATACAGGTGCTTCTCAGAAATTTAGAACGCAAGTCATATCAAAGAAATGTTACCACTATCATGAAGTACAATATGTCTCAGAATCACCGGGATCCATGGAAGCGTTCCACAGTTATTACCTCATAAAGGGACAATGGTCAGAATTGTAAAAATTGGCCCAGTCATTAACATGCAAACCACCCTCAGGGGTAAAGAGGTTAACACACATCAGCAGTGAATAAACTACTGCCATAAACATACAGGTGCATCTCACAACATTAGATATCATCAAAAAGTTACTTTATTTCAGTTCTTCAATACAAAAGTGAAACTCATATATTATATAGAGTCATTACAAACAGAGTGATCTATTTCAAGTGTTTATTTCTGTTATTGTTGATGATTATGGCTTACAGCCAATGAAAACTCAAAAGTCATTATCTCCTTAAATTAGAATACTTTATAACACCATCTTGAAAAATTATTTTAAAATCTGAAATGTTGGCCTACTGAAATGCATGTTCAGTAAGTGCACTCAATACTTGGTATACTTCCAATACTGGTATACTTCCTTTTGCATCAATTACTGCATCAATGCGACATGGCATTGGGGCGCTCAGCTTGTGGCACCGCTGAGGTGTTATGGAAGCCCAGGTTGCTTTGATAGCAGCCTTCAGCTCGTCTGCATTGTTGGGTCTGGTGTCTCTCATCTACCTCTTGACAATATATATTATATTATATATATATATATTATTATATTATTATATATTATGTATATATTCTCTATGGGGTTAAGGTCAGGCGAGTTTGCTGGCCAATCAAGCACAGTGATGTTGTTTGTAAGCCAAGTATTGGTACTTTTGGCAGTGTGGACAGGTGCTAAGTCCTGCTGGAGAATTAAATTTCCATCTCCACAAAGCTTGTCGGCAGAGGGAAGCATGAAGTGCTCTAAAATTTCCGGGTAGATGGCTGCGCTGACTTTGGTCTTCATAAAACACAGTGGACCTACACCAGCAGATGACATGGCTCCCCAAACCATCACTGATTGTGGAAACTTCACACTAGACCTCAAGCAACTCGGATTGTGGCCTCTCCACTCTTCCTCCAGACACTGGGACCTTGATTTCCACATGAAATGCAAAGTTTACTTTCATCTTAAAACAGCACCTTGGACCACTCAGCCACAGTCCAGCTCTTTTTCTGCTTGGCCCAGGTAAGACGCTTCTGGAGTTGCCTATTGGTCATGAGTGGCTGGACACAAGGAATGTGACACTTGTAGCCCATGTCCTGGATACGTCTGTGTGTGGTGGCTCTTGAAGCAATGACTCCAGCAGCAGGCCACTCCTTGCGAATCTCCCCCAAATTTTTGAATGGCCTTTTTTTAATAATCCTTTCAAGGCTGCGGTTATTCCGGTTACTTGTGCACCTTTTTCTACCACACTTTTTCTTTCCATTAATATGCTTGGATACAGCACTCTGTGAACAGCCAGCTTCTTTAGCAATGACCTTTTGTGGCTTACCCTCCTTGTGGAGTGTGTCAGTGACTGCCTTCTGGAAATCTGTCAAGTCACCAGTCTTCCCCTTGATTGTGGAGCCTACTGAAACAGACTAAGGGACCTTTTTAAATGCTTAGGAGGCCTTTGCGGGTGTTTTTTTCATGATTATTCTAATTTACTGAGATAATGACTTTTGGGTTTTCATTGGCTATATGTCGTAATCATCAACATTAACAGAGATAAAAACTTGAAATAGATCACTCTGTAATGACTCTATATAATAAATGAGTTTAATTTTTTGTATTGAAGAACTGAAATAAATTAACTTTTTGATGATATTCAAATGTCGGGTAGGGAATAAGGCATGCTCTCCATTCACTCCGGTCCGATGCAAGGTTCACAAAGTCTTGTTTTCTGCCTTCACACCTGTCAGCTGCCTTCCCTGAACTTAACACCATCTACCATTGTGAGACAGCACTGCTTGCCTTCTAGAGATTCTATGTTGCACTGTCTATTGCTGGCTGCAGAATGAGCTGAGAATCTGCTGGTTAGTTTGCTGTGACAATCTGACAGAGAGTTTGTATCTGTCTTTTCCTCAGCTGATTTATAACCAAATTTGAATGTGCAGACAAACAAAGACAGAGCCTATAAAAGCCTAATGATGTAAAGGTTTTTATGGAACCCAATTGTAAAAATGAAATTTTTTCCTCCAAATACATGGATTCAAGGGAAAAAAAAAATTCCCGAAAGCTGAAAACTCTTTTAAACTAAATGCATTACATGCTCTTTATGTCTTTGCTCTTTGGTATTTTTAGCTTTGGGCTATTATCCGCTCTTTGACTTGTTTGTTTTGGTGTTGATTGATAGGAGCCAGATGCCGCATTGCATTTATCTGTGTCTACAGGGGGCCATAAGGTTCAACCCAGAAGAACACGACAGAACAGCTTTGTGCACTGGCTGAGATCGCTCTACCACCAAGAACCAAATATTTAGCAAAACTGCATGACACCACGTGTAGGACGACAACTCGGGACATCTGAAGGTGGTTAGACGCTGCATTCCTTATAAAGAGTAATCATCGTTCTACTTTTTTTCCCCATAAATCAATTGTGCTGGTGAAAATAAGAAACTTTGTAAATATATCTTATCAGACTGATCCTTCATTCACAAAATTCTCCATTTACAGGTAAAATCTGTTTCAGTGAACACAGACTTCCCCATTACTGAGATAGGAGATAACAGTTTGTGCTTATAAAGTTCTATGAAGAACTGTAACTGTTTGCTGCAGGAGAACTTGCAGCAGAATGTCTGTGTAGCTCCTCCCTCCTCCATAGAACTTCAAAGCACCAACTGTCATCTCCTCTCCCTATAATTGAAAAATCTACTGTATATAGATTTTACATATTTTACCCATAAGTTGAGTGTGAAACATAAGTCCAGAAGGATAAAGAAGCTGATTTTTTTATAAGATATATTACAAAGTTTCGAATTTTCATGTGTAATATTGATTTATGAAATACAAATTAAAACGACGGTGACTCATTAAATATATTTTTACAATCGTGGTGCAAAAAGTTGCATAAAGCATGAGTTTAGTGCACTGCTCTTGAGGTCGTTGCCTTCTGCAGATCATCATCCACTAGGCCTACGTCTGTAGGAAAGGTCACAGTTGGACGTGCTGTAGCATCGCACCAAAGAAAAAAGCGTTTCTAGTGTCCTATACACACATAAAGTGTGTAGGGAAAGTATAGTCTCAGTACTAAACGTGTGAGATGAAGTTGTGGTAACAGAGCAGACATTTTTCTGGACTTCCCATCAGGAATCCCGTTGAGGAACAGATGGGTAAATATCTCTACAGCCTGCAATGATGGATGACAGGATATAACTTGCACTAGTAAAAATCAGATTTAGGTTTAGTGTGCCTTAGGGTACACTGGCTTGATCTCACCCATGGGTCTAGTTTTACACATTTCCATTTCCGCACAATGGATTAAACAGTGCTCCGAGCGATGCTCACGGCTCCACAACCTTCTCAAACACTTTCCCATTCAAGTTCCTTCCAAAATTGAGATCCTTGGCTACACTGGGGCAGATTTACTAAGAAAGAAAAGTGCCAAAATTTTGCTTTACACAATTTTTGCATCCCAATAAGAGTGAGTGGCTTGGTGGAAAAAAAAGGGCATCTTATGCCAAAATTTAGGCCCCAAAAAGAATGCCAGCCAAAAGATGGCGTGAAGTAGGGGTAGAAGGTGAGACATATTGATCATCCAGCCTGAGCTACCGTGACAGATTTGGTGCATCTAGTCTAATTCTAGCTAGAGTTGGTGCAAATCAATTTACTTGTCCCAGTCCACCAGCAAAAAAAGTGGTCAGGAGCGGGACGGGAGGACCACCTATGGGTATCACATGTGCATCACACCACAATGATGATTTCGCACCAGGCTGGCTAATAAAGATACATGTACATTCCATAAGGTCAGAGGTGGATCTCCTGCTTCCATCAGCAGTCACAGAACACTGTCATGGCCGATGGACTGGGATGTGCAAACCGATTTGCCTCAATTCAAACTGGTGTAAATCTAAGAACATATTCACTACTGGGATTTATGGCATTTATGAGTGCAATTTATTTACTGCTGATATACAGGTGCATCTCTCAAAATTAGAATATCATCAAAAAGTTAATTTATTTCAGTTCTTCAATACACAAAGTGAAACTCATATATTAGAGTCATTACAAACAGAGTGATCTGTTTCAAGTGTTTATTTCTGTTAATGTTGATGATTATGGCTTACAGCCAATGAAAACCCAAAAGTCATTATCTCAGTAAATTAGAATAATTAACAGAAAACACCTGAAAAGGCTTCCTAAGCTTTAAAAAAAAAAGTCCCTTAGTTTGTTTCAGAAGGCTCCACAATCATGGGGAAGACTGCTGAATTGACAGGTGTCCAGAAGGCAGTGTGAGATAGTGATCGACATTATTGTGAATGGGCCGGTTTGTGTCGCAGAGCTCCTCTCCACTGTAAGCCTGAAAGGTTTCTCTGGGACCTGTAGTTCCACGAGCCTTATTTAGTTTATGAGGGCTGGGCTTGCAAATTAGCCAGAGAGTTGGGCAAGTCTGGCTAACCACCTACCTCCCATCAATAGGCGTGTCTCATGGGATATTATGAGACTGTTTAGTCACATGCTCTCTGTGTTGGAAGGTCCTGGAAAAGGACAAGTTTTCCTGGAAAGCACATGAATGAGGTCATGTGCTTGCAAAGTCTGTGATGGCTATCTGTTAGGGAAAACCACCATCCTTATGTCGGTCTGGAACTGACAGATTTGTGCTTGTCGAGCAAGTCATAGTACGGGTCAGTGGTCCCAGTAAGTCAGCTTCCCTGGAAGCCAGAACTGACTAGAAGTCAGCAAGTGGAGCAGAGCTCCTGGAAGGTAACCTCAGACAAGGAGGTTGTAGAAAAGGCAGATCGGTGTATCTGCTATTGGAACAGACTGGTGGTCATAACATGTTTCGTTGCTGTAATGCAATGGACTGTACTTTAATGCAGGTTTATACTGTGTCTAAATAAACCGCATGGACTGTTTAAGTGGAAAATTGTTCCTATGTGTCTTAATCCCGCTGCCAAGTGAGTGTTCTCCAACACATTCAGTGAGCGTTATCTCACATATGGTGCTAGACTGCGGGTCCAGGGAGCGCATGTGGGGATTGCAACAGTGGTTTGCGGTGGATCGGTGGGTCCACAAAGATTAGAGTGGTTTGCAGTGGATCGGTGGGTCCACGAAGATTTTTTTTTGAAACAGCTTGCGGTGGATCGGCGGGTCCACGAAGATTTTTTTTTGAGACAGCTTGTGGTGGATCGGCGGGTCCACGAAGATTTTTTTTGAGACAGCTTGCGGTGGATTGGCGGGTCCACGAAGTTCTGTGGAGGGTCAGTGGCTGGTGGGATGTTGTAAGAGGACATTGGTGGACCAGGCCGTACAAACTCTTAAAGGGCCAGGGCAAGCCCAGAGAGATATCAGTGTACTGTGTGAGCTGGGGCCTTAGAGTGCCGTGGGGAGTCCACGGGGTGTACCCCAGAGAGGGGTGATGTCCCTAAAAGGAGTGGAGTTCAAAAAGGGGGCGGTGACCCAAAAAAAGGATGGTTTCCCAAAAGGGATGGAGTCCAAAAAGGGTGCGGAATATCCCAAGGGAAAAAAGGCGGCAGTTGTGCCATTGGACTGTAGCCGGGAACAGCAAGGTTCATGCTATGCAGGCCTACTTTATAGTGTGGATGGCCCGGCCAGTGAGGCTTCACAACTGTGTCCCATCTGGCTGGATAGAGAACGGGTGATGGGACTGATAGACCCGGGGAGTGGAGTGTCCTTACTAAGGTCCTCTTCTCAGCACAATATGTTGCCTGGGATGACGACTGAAGTAAGTGGCATATGTGATGACATTAAAGGACTTCTGATAGCCTGCCTCTACATTGTTGTGGCTGAGATTTCCACGTACCACAAGGTGGTTGTAGTCCCGGACTTGCGTTATCCTTTGGTAATAGGTCGGGACTTGGAAGTATTGTGGGACTGGTGGATAAAGGGAGAGGTGTTTGAAGAATTAATGTGTATAAAATGTAATAATGATGAGAATGCGCCCCCTAGAGTTGATAGTCCTAAGTTAGGCATGAGCAATGGAAATGGTGAACGGGCTCAAATTAGCGACATGACAGGGAAAGCAATACAAGAAAGTATAACCATTAGAAGTGTGGTAGCTCGAGAGAAGGGGTCTGACACTGGGTTGAGTGAGAGTGACTCCAATATGGACTGTCTCTCTCTGAGAGTGGAGAGACAGTACAGCGACGGGGATCTGAGTAAGGAGGGCAAGTCCTCCCATTGCCAGAAATGTAGGGGATGAAAAGAGGTTGAACAAGTTGCAAAAAAAGGCAGTGTTTTGCGCTTTTGTTCAAGATGTGGGTTCTCTTCCAGACTTGTTACCCATAGCAAGAGCTAGGTTGGAGGCTGATGATCAGTTGGTAGAGGGCGCTATAGGAGAAGGAATTCTGGAGAGCGCTGGTGGAGCAAGAATCCACAAAGGTCAAGGAAAACAGACCTGTCATAGACCCACATCTGCAGTAGCAGAAAAGGTCGAGATGGCTGAATATGGTGAAGGTTCCAGAGAACCTGATACTGAGGAGCTGAAGTACTCTGAAGTTCCAGAGAATTCTAGAGGTAATATTATTAATAATAATAATAATCTTTATTTATATAGCGCCAACATATTCCGCAGCGCTTTACAGTTCAACAGTTTCAAACACAACAGTCATAAGTAACAACGTTAACAATACAATAATTAAAGCAAAATAAGACGACCCTGCTCGTGAGAGCTTACAATCTACAATGAGGTACAAAGTACAGGTGTGTATTTACAATGATGTAATTACAATGATGGTCCAGCCATCTTGAAGGAGTGAGGGATGGATCGAGATAGTGAATGGGCTACACACACACACACATTAAATGACTTTGATTAGGGAACATGAAAGGCCGCCGTGAATAAATGTGTTTTGAGGGAGCGCCTAAAACTGTGCAACTTGTGGATGGTCCTAATTTCTTATGGTAGAGCATTCCAGAGGATTGACGCAGTGCGGGAGAAGTCTTGGAGTCGAGAGTGGGAGGTATGGATTAGTGCAGAGGTTAGTCGAAAGTCGTCTGCAGAGTGCAGCGATCGGCTAGGCCGATAGACAGAAATGAGGGAGGTGATGTAAGGGGGAGCCGCACTGTGGAGAGCTTTGTGGGTGAGAACAAGTACTTTGAATTGGATCCTGTAGTGAGTGGGCAGCAAGTGTAACGACTGGCGAAGAGCGGACATGTTTGATTACCTAGATGGACAACCCTGGCTGCTGCATTAAGGTTAGACTGGAGAGGGGAAAGCCGAGTGAGGGGGAGGCCAATTAATAGAGCGCTACAGTAGTCCAGGTAGGAGTGGATCAAAGCGACAGTGAGGGTTTTTGTTGTTTCCATGGTGAAAAAAGGTTGGGTTCTAGAGATGTTCTTTAGGTGTAAGTGGCAAGAGTGGGCAAGAGATTGTATATGGGAGATGAAGGAGAGATTGGTGTCAAACGTAACAGCCAGACAGTGCGCCTGCTGCCGGGGTGTTATTATTGCTCGCATATGCAACAGAAATGGAATTATTGTTTATGTAAGGGAGGACTTTAGACTAGCCTGATAGCAGATGGCGATAGTGTGAAGTTAAATGTTTGCTGTATTGTGGGGAGGGAAGCTCTCTTGTTGTTTTTTAGTTTTACTTTCGCTTTTGAGTGTATTATATCAGTAGCACGGGCTGTGTGCTTCTGAATTCTCTTATCTCATATTTACCCATATAAAGTAAATACTGTTTACTCAAGATAACTTGCTCAGTGAAATTCTCCTGTGTACCGGTGGATTCTCAAAAGATACACTCTGCTACAGGTTATGAGCCCAGACACCCAGGACAGGGACATCCAGAAGATAACTCCAAGCAATAAATCCAGACACCAGCGAAGCAGATAATCTCTGTTAACAGGAGATAAAACCCAGTGAACGGAGACTGAAAAAAAAATCCAGATACAGAGGGACAAAGGAATTTATGACCCAGGAACTGGATGACCGCACACTGGAGATAATTACAGAGAATCACCACACACAGGATATACAGGAACTCTCAAGAAGAAAGAAGAATATCTTCATAAAACAAGTAAGATTATATAAAAATGATATGCAGCACAGAGCTGAAACTTACAGTAGCTACGCTGAACAGTGAAAATTATCAGTTATGGAAATTCAAAGTAGAGATGTTGTTATCTAAAGATTATTTATGGGAAGTAATCATTACAGATAGACCTGATGAAGATAATCAGACATGGGATAGAAAGAATAGAGAAGCTAGAGCCACCATTAGCTTATTAGTGGATGATGCTCAATTAATACAGATAAGGAATGAAGAAACAGCGAAAGGAATGTGGGACGCATTAAGAAAATTACATGAAAAATCCAGTTTAAATCACAAGTTATTTCTATTAAGAAAGCTTCACAGTATGAGATTGAGTGCAAATGACGATATGCAGAAGCACATATTCTCAATGATGGACGTAATATCACAGCTAAGGTCTATTGGTGAAGACATTAAAGAAAGTCATGTAGCAGCAATATTATTGTGCAGTTTACCAGATTCGTATACAGCCTTGATAAATGCCCTAGAGACAAGACCAGAAAAAGACATCACATTAGATTTTGTGAAAACCAGACTAATAGATGAATATCAGAGAAGAAAAGAACAGACAAATGATTCTTCTACTGAAAAGGACAGTGGAAATGCTCATAAAGCTACAGAATTTTAAAAACCCTATAATAGACAAGAGAATGTTTCAGATGTAAGAAAAAAGGTCATTTAAAGAAAGACTGTACCATATGGAAAGCAGAACAACAAAAATTACAACATAAAGAGCATACACAGAAAGTGAAAAACACAATTTCCGATTCATGTGAGAATAATTGCAATGGCACATTTAAAGTAACAGACAAGAAATCATCACTTGGTTGGTTTATTGATTCAGGAGCAACGAGTCATATGACAAGGGACAAGAATTTCTTCACTGATCTTGATTTAGATAAGAAAGGAGCCATTTATCTTGCAGATGGGAGCAAAATAACCGCAGAAGGTATAGGACAAGGTATGCTAAACTGTTCAAACAAGTTTGGACAAGATTCGAAGATACTTGTACAGGATGTGTTGTATGTTCCAAAATTGGAAGGCGGATTATTATCTGTGAAGAGTTTAACAGCCAAAGGACTCACTGTAAAATTCAAAGACAATGAGTGTGCAATCCTAGCAGGAAACAAGGTGATAACCAATGTTAAGGCAGATGAACAATTATATCATCTTGACACACCAGAGGAACAGATGAAGGTAAGTATACATGATCACAAGAGCTGTATTCACATGTGGCATAGACATCTAGGACACAGACACCCTGACAGTATAAGGGAACTACAAAGAAAAGAATTGATAAAAGATCTAAAGATATCAGATTGCTCAATTACCGTAAGATGTGAATGTTGTATAAAATCTAAAGCCACAAGAATATCTATTCCAAAAGAAAGTGAGATGAAAAGCAAAAGACCACTTTTGGTGCATACTGACGTATGTGGACCCATGAAAGTGACTACATCAGGAGGAAATAGATACATGGAGACTTTCATAGATGACTACTCAAGATACACAGTCACATACTTAATTAAGAACAAAAGTGAAGTTTTTGATAAACTTGTAGACTATGTAACAAGGTCAAGTAACAAATTTCAAAGGAAGCCAATTGTCATCAGAAGTGATAATGGAGGTGAATTTACAAGTCACAAAATAGAAAACTACTTAAGACAACCTACAATTATTGTGCCACCGACGGAGAGGGCAATGCCAGATTTAGGGAGGTTAGTGGACGGTGGGAGCAGAAGAAGATCAGTTTTGGAGAGGTTGAGTTTCAGATAGATGGCGTACATGATGTTGGAGACTGCGGACAGACAGTCACTGACGTTCTGTAGTACAGCAGGGGTAAAGTCAGGGAATGACGTGTATAGTGGTGTGTCATCAGCATAAAGATGGTACTGAAAGCCAAATCTACTTATGGTCTGTCCAATTGGAGCCGTGAAGAGAGTGAAGAGAAGGGGGGTAAGGAGCCCTGAGGTAACAGAGGAAGAGGAGATGAAGAGGAGCCAGTGAACAAAACACTGAAGGAGCGGTCAGAAAGATAGGAAGAGAACCAGGAGAGGGCAGTGTCCTTAATGCCTAGTGACTGGAGCCTAGAGAGTAGAAGACGGTGGTCAACAGTGTCAAAAGCTGCAGAAAGGTTGAGAAGAATGGGCAGAGAGTGGTCACCGTTACATTTTGCTGTCAGAAGGTGCAGTTTATGTTGAATGGATGGGAAAGAAGCCGGACTGTGAAGGGTCTAGGAGGGAATGAGTGGAAAGGTAACAGGTAAGGCGGGAGTAGACAAAGCGCTCCAAGAGTTTAGAGCTGAAGGGGAGATTGGAGTCTGGTCTGTAGTTGTTTGTGCAGGATGGGTCAAGGGCGGGTTTCTTTAATAATGGAGTAATGATAATGAAGTGTTTGAAGGAGGATGGGAAAATACCAGAGGAGAGGGAGAGATTAAAGATTGTAGTAAGGTGAGTTGTGACGGCTGGAGAGAGACTGGAGGAGATGTGAAGGAATGGGGTCAGTAGTGCATGTAGTCAGACGAGAAGAAGAGAGGAGCCTGGAGACTTCTTCTGTGATGGGATCAAATGTGGAGAGTGAGCCAGGAGAAATGCAGGGAGGGATGGGAGTCATTGCACTTGTTGGCTGGGAGCAGATTTCCTGACGGATATTATCTATTTTCTCTATAAATTGGGAGGCCAGGTCATCAGCACAAATGTCTGTCATAGGGGCTTGTGCTTTCGGCCTGATGAGGGAGTGAAAGGTGTCAAAAAGTTTCTTGGGGTTGTTGGATAGTGAGGAGATCAAGGTGGTGTAGTAGATCTGTTTGTCGAGGTGGAGAGCAGAGTTATAGGTTCTTAACATAAGTTTGAAGTGGGTGAAGTCTTCTGGTGTGCGAGTTTTCCTCCATAAGTGTGCAGCACTCCTGGAGCATCGCTGGAGAGATCGAGTTTGCAATTTGACCCAGGGATGTTTTATTTTGTGCTTTGAGGTTCTGAGGGTGAGGGGCGCTATACTTGATCAAGCGTGCTTCTGAGAGTGTCTGCCACGATCCATGCTGGATTGTGACAGATAAAAGCATACGTAACCTTTTTTTTCCTTTAAGCTGTTTGCTTAAAGTTAGTTTTACCCCCGGTGGCCATTACACAGTGGTGTCTTTAGTTCTAGTTTGCCCCTGGTGGTGGCTAGCGTTATTGCATGGGAATCACTAGCAGGTGTGATTACTCTGGCTCTTGTCTATAAAGGAGTGTCAGCTGGTCTCACTCACTGTTGGTGATATTGGTCATTTCCAACCATCCTTGGTGAAGGAAGGAGCTTGAGAGGAGTTCCTTGCAGCTTACTCAGAGTCCTGGTGTGGAAGGAGCTACAGAGTGGAGTTCCTTACAGCTCTGACAAAGCCTTGGATAAGTAGCAGCTATTCAGGAGGAAAGCTGTACTCAGGTGCTGGACTCTGTTGCTGGGAACGATAGCCGGCATAGGACCTTTGGTCATGGGAACGGTCATGTGACTGCAAGGGGGCGGGGCTTAGCGTCCTGCTTTCAGAGAAGGTAGAAAACTCAGAGTCAGGCAAAGCAGAGGTCAAGCACAATACAGGCAAGCGAGGTACAGGAGGGATAAACAGATGGAAGGTCAGACAAAGCCAAAGGTCATACACAAGATATCAGTACAGTACCAGGGATGAGACAGAACGGATAGTCAAGGCCAAGCAGAGATCAAAACCAAATGGACGTAGAAGGTACCAAGCAGAATCCAAAGAAATATCCAGAGAACAGACCGAGTCATACACAGAGAATCAAGCAACCAGAACACAGCACTAACACACTCAGGGGTCACCACACAATGCCAAGGGCGAAAGTATAACTGGCGGGGGATGGGAGCTTCCTGAGGCTATAAGAAGCCTCCCCAGAACCAATGAGAGGCCACCATAATAGGTCCCAGGTGTGCAGGTGAGAGTCTGCACTGAGATCAGAACATTAACCCCAGAAGTGCCGGTCACCCAGCACTGGTATCATGACAGTACCCCCCTCTCAACGGGGGCTAGCATGGAAAGCCCGAACCAGACGATCCGCATGCATCAACCGGGCCGGCACCCAGGACCTGTCCTCCAGCCCATACCCCTCCAATGAACTAGGTACTGTACTGACCACCGTACCAACCTAGAATCTACGATGTGACCAATCTCATATTCCACATGTCCCTCAACCGAAACCGGAGGAGCAGCGGACTCGGATTCTCCCCGGACTGCTTCAAACGGCTTCAGTAGAGATCTATGGAAGACGTTAGCGATCTTGAAAGAGGGTGGAAGGCACAACCTGTACGCTACTGGGTTGATTTTTTCCACAATCTTGTACGGGCCAATGAATTTGGGGCCCAACTGGGCTGACGGAATCTTTAACTTAATGTTTCCCGTGGAGAGCCAAACTTTCTCTCCCACCTGAAACAAGGGACCAGGTGTTCGTTTCCTGTCCACGAAAAACTTATACCTGCCTTGAGACCTAGATATACGCCGCTGGACTTCTGCCCATGTATCTTTTAACCGCTGAACAGAGTCCTCAGCCCCGGGGCACCCCGAATCCAGATGAGAAAACTCACCAAAATGAGGACTGAACCCATAGTTGATCAAGAAAGGGGACATACCAGTGGATTGACTCACCCGACTATTGAAGGCAAATTCAGCCAACGGCAGTCATTCTGTCTAGCAGAAGTCAGACATCTGAGGATCTGTTCCAGAGACTGATTAGTGCGTTCCGTCTGACCATTGCTCTCAGGATGGTATGCAGATGAAAAGGACAGAGATATCCCTAATTTTTTGCAGAAAACACACCAAAACTTAGCCACAAAACTGCACACCACGATCAGACACCACATTCAGGAGTACCCCATGCAAGCGGACCACATGCTGCACAAACAATCTGGATAAGGTCTCAGCAGAAGGTAATGCAGACAGGGGTACAAAATGAGCCTGCTTTGAAAATCTGTCCACCTCTACCCATACCACCGTATTACCCCTGGAAGAGGGAAGATTGGTAATAAAATCCATGGACAGATGGGTCCACGGTCTTTTAGGAACTTCCAAGGGCATCAGCTCCCCCGCCGGCCGGCTATGAGAGCTTTTAGAACGAGTGCAGACCCCACAACCAGAAATGAGTTTCTTTATATCAGAACCCAGAGTAGGCCACCAGAAGATCCTAGCCACCGCCAGTCGCGTGGCTGATATACCAGGGTGAGCACACAACTTGGATTCGTGGAACTCTTGCAAGGGTTTAAGGCGAAGTTGTTCTGGGACAAACAACTTGCCCCCTGGCTTGGCCGCAGGAGCCACGACTGGGCCCCCTCAATTTCCCGTTCCAATTCAGACGACACCCCTGCTAACACCACCCCAGGGTGCAGAATGGAGGACGGTGGCTCAGGGACAGACACAGAGTGAAAACTACGAGATAAGGTGTCAGCCTTGACATTCTTTGACCCTGGACGGAATGTAATAGTAAACTGGAAACGAGAAAAAAAAAAGTGACCAACGGGCCTGTCTGGGCGTTAATCTTTTAGCAGACTCGATGTAAGACATATTTTTGTGATCAGTGATCACAGTAACCGGGTGACTGTCCCCCTCCAAAAAGTGCCTCCATTCCTCAAACGCCAACTTGACCGCAAGAAGCTCTCTATTGCCTGCATCATAATTTCTTTCAGCAGCAGAGAACTGCCTGGAAAAGAAGGCACATGGCCTGAGTTTGGTTAGAGTGGCAGACCCTTGGGACAACACCGCCCCCACCCCCACCTTTGAGGCGTCCACCTCCACCACAAATGGTTTGGAAGGATCTGGCTGTACCAAGACAGGAGCAGACATAAAACATTTTTTCAGCGTCGCAAAGGCCTCTTTTGCGAGTGAGGACCAATTTCTCACATCCGCACCTTTGCATGTTAGATCCGTGAGAGGTTTGACCACTTGCGAAAACCCCCGGATAAATTTGCGGTAATAATTGGCGAACCCCAAGAAGCGCTTAAGACCCTTAAGATCTCGGGGTTGCACCCAATCCGCAATGGCCTGCACCTTCTTGGGGTCCATGCGAAAACCCTCACCGGATACAATTAGTCCCAAAAAAGACAATTCTTGCACACAGAATACACATTTCTCCAATTTGGCATACAGATGATTTTCTCTCAGTCTTTGGTGAACAGTTCGTACATGTTCCAAATGAGAATGCTTGTCGGAGGAGTATATCAAAATATCATCTAAGTAGATAATGACAAAACGACCAATGAGATCCGAGAATATCACATTGATGAAATTCTGAAATATGGCGGGGGCGTTGTTAAGACCAAACGGCATGACTAAATTTTCAAATAGTCCCTCGGTCGTGAGGAACGCGGTTTTCCATTCATCCCCCTCTCGGACCCTTATCAAATTATATGCCCCCCGAAGATCCAGTTTAGAAAACCACTTTGCTCCTGATAGTTGGTTACATAAATCGGGAATCAACGGAAGGGGGTACGTATTCCGTACAGGAATCTGATTAAGCTGCCGGAAGTCGAGACAGGGACGTAACCCGCCATCTTTTTTCTTTACAAAAAAGAAACCTACCGCCACAGGTGAGACTGAAGGACGTATGTGTCCTTTGCGCAGACTTTCAGCAATGTACTCCTTCATAAGCCAAGCGCTCAGGACCGGACAAATTAAACAGACGGGCTTTAGGTAATTTAGGCCCCGGGACCAGCTCAATAGCGCAGTCAAAGGGTCTATGTGGCAGTAACGTCTCGGCCTCGCTTTCGGAGAATACATCTTCGAAGTCCTTCAGGCATTCCGGAATACCTTCCAGCTCAACAGATGATACAGACACAGATTTAACAGGTTCAACCAGCAGTGCGGATTTATCACATAACCTAAAATCATTAAACCCCCATTGAACAATCTCCCCCGTTTTCCAGTTAATAACTGGGTTATGGCGTTGTAACCAGGGCATGCCCAACACCAACCCTGCAGGTAGATTGTCCAGCACAAAACAACTTAGGTTTTCCACATGAGTAGCGCCCACTCTGAGCGAAAACAAGTCAGACATAAAGAGAATTCCCTCCTTAGTGAGGGGAGAGGAGTCAATGGCCATCACCTTGATCGGAACCTTGAGCCTAACTGTCCCTATCTTGCAGTGTGTGACCAATTGGGAGTCAATGAGATTAATCGATGACCCGCAGTCCATGAAGGCTGTAGAGGAAAAAGAACTACCGTCCACAAACAGTTCCACAGGCAGTAACACTTTTGAAAACGAGGAAAAGGGTACCTGAGGGTCTGAGTAGTCTCCCCGTTGACTACCCAGACCCAGATTTCCCGCCGACCGGGTTGAAGACGGGCAATCAAGACATTCCCTTTTCCAATGTCCCGTTTTACTGCAGTAAAAGCATAACTGCTTGTCCTTCCGGCGTTTCCTCTCCGTATCCTTCAGGGAGAGGGTGCCTACATCCATGAGCTCAGGGGCAGTCTCTTTTCCACTGGGGAACAATGGAGTCTCCACCTGCATCACCCCTCTGGCCCGCAGCCTGCGGTCCATCCGGACGGCCTGGGTCATGGCGTCCTCGAGAGTTAGGTGGGGGATGTAACGCCAAGGCATCCTGCAGCCGCTCGGACAAGCCTCTGCGAAAGAGTCCTCGGAGTGCGGCGTCATTCCAAGAGACCTCTGCGGCCCAGCGGCAGAATTCAGTACAAAACCACTCAGCTGAGTGTTTCCCCTGACAGACACTCATCACCATGTCCTCTGCCAATCGCACTCGGTCAGGCTCATCATAAATGTGCCCGAGGGCCTCAAAGAATACATTCACAGACACTCTTTCAGGGGCAGTGGGAGAAAGGAAGAAAGCCCAAGCTTGTGGGGACCCTCTTAACAGAGACATAATGACCCCAACCTTCTGACTTTCGTCCCCAGAGGAACGTGGTCTCAAACTAAAAAAGAGTTTGCACCCCTCCATGAAGACCCTGAACTCCTTTTTGTTTCCAGAAAAAAAGTCAGGTAGTTTAACAGGTGGTTCTGGGGACACCAAAGCAACATCACTCGCCCCAGCCCCCAGAGACCCAGCAGTTAAAGCCCCCCGCACTGTCTCAGAAACCTGCTGCTGAGAACGAGCCAGAGCTTGCTGCTCCAGAGATAAACCCTGAAACATCTGACTCAGACTTTTCATCTGGTCAGCCAGAGACAGTATGGGATCCATAACTCTCTGCATAAAAAAAAACCCCAAAAACTTAATGGTCAGTTATAATGTCAGGGTCCTGACAGCGCCGGCTGTTATGACGAGTCACTGAAGGAGGAAAAAACAAAATACCAGCTAAGTCCAGAAAAACCAGAGAGGTTGGCAGCTATCGGATTGCAGACCCCTGAACCTATCCAAAACAACTACCAGTAGCCGTGGGGGGTTCCTACGGTGCCCTAGACACCTCGATCACAGCCGGAGAGCTACATAGCCTAAAGACAGAAAGGGGAAAAACTAAACTGCCCCAGAGCAGACCCCAAAGCAATAGGCAGCCCCCAACATATAATGACGGTGAACCGAGATGAAAACACTAACACAGATAGAAAGATAGGTTGAGCAAATGATGGGGCCCAAGCTAACTACATAGGACAGGATAGGAAAGCTGCTGTCTGCCATCCGCGAAAACCCTATCAAAATGAGCCAACCGACTGATAGGAAAAACAGGCCCTGAAGTCGCTAGGCTTCAAAAGACTATATCAGCACTCAGGTATATTCTGAAGACAGAGCAAAAGATCAACAGATCAGAGACAAAAATGGAATTCAGTTCACCCCTGGCCGGGGATGGCAGAACTCCCAAAAAACAAGGCAAAACAAAAACAAAACTGAAGAGTACAAAGCAGAGCAGAAAAACTTAGCTTTGAGACGCAGGAATCAGACTGGTCTCCAAGAATCCAGCAGGAAAATCACCAGCCAGGAAGAAGGGCGTCGGCAGCCTTATATCCAGTCCTCAATTCCAGCCACCCAGTTATCATCCAGCTGCCCAGGTGTTTGGTAATCAGTCTCACTACCTTCCTTCACCAGAGAAGGGAGTTCATCAGACCTCAATGGTGAAGGGAAAAATGAACTCACAACACACTGGTATCATGACACTCAGGACATGAAGTGCGGCAGCCAGGCCAAGAAATGGTCAAGGAATTGGGTAGGTAAGCCTGAGGGCCGATATATGACCGCTACTCTGAGAGAGAGGGGATGGAAGAGCCTGATGGTGAGGACCTCAAAAGAAGGGAATGAGAGTGATTGAACTTGGGGGATGACCTGGAAGGTGCATTGTGGGGACAGGAGTATGTCAACTCCACCACCAGGTCTGTTTGTAGATCTCAGGGAATGGGAGAATTGTAAGCCAGCATGGTAAATAGCAGTAGAGGAGACAGTGTCAGAATCCTGAATCCAGGTTTCAGTGAGGGCCAACAGATTAAGAGAGTTAGTACTGGATTCAAAGATGTGGAGCGGTGACGCTGACAGCCATCAGCGAAGGCTTGTTCCGGTGGAGTCCGTAAGGTAAACGAGGATCCGTTGAGTTTGGACGGTGACAGTTCGTCTCTGATACCCTACTGTCAGGATCCTGCCAGCGCCGGCGTGCAGCCTCCGCTGAGCAGGGACTCACCCGCACTGTAGGGGGGCCCGGGGTCAGGTACAGCCGGAAAGTACAGACACAGGACCTGTGGATGCTGAAGTTTAGCAAGCAGTGAAGGAACTACGGTCATGTAACTGCAAGGGGCGGGGCTTAGCGTCCTGCTTTCAGAGATGGCAGGACACTATACAGAAATACTCAGTCAGGCAAAACAGAGGTCATACACAGAGATAGCAGTTAAGTACCAGGGATGAGACAGAACGGATAGTTGGGGCCAAGCAGGGGTCAAAACCAAACAGACATAGAAGGTACCAAGCAGAATCCAACAAGCAATATCCAGAGAACAGACCGAGTCGTACACAGATTATCACGCAACCAGAACACAGCACAAACACACTCAGGGGTCCCCACTAGAGTTGAGCGAAACGGGTCAAAAAAATTCAAAAGTCGCCGACTTTCGCCAAAGTTGGGTTTCATGAAACGAAACCCGACCTTAGCATGAGGTCGGCCACGAGGTCGGCGACCATCGCGCCAAAGTCGCACTTCAAAAGATGCTTTTGCGCCTTTTTTCAGCCAATCAGGAAGAACGGACACTGTGGGCAACGTGATGACATAGGCAGCGGTTACCACCATGTTTGTGAAGGGCATGCAAGTGATTGGCTTGCTTTGTGTGGCGTCACAGGGGGTATAAAAGGGCGTGCACGCCGACCGCCATGTTACTTATGCTGATCTCAGAATAGGGAGAGCTGCTGCTGCTGCTGATTCTGTAGGGAGAGCGTTAGGCAGGGAAGAAGATACCAAAAACTACTTCTGCTGCTAGCGATTTTGCCTGTACAACACACCAGTTACTGTGCAGTGCAAGGGGATGCTATATTTCCGTGCATAAGCTCTGTTGGTTATTAGGCTGCCTTTTAAGACTCCCTGATAGCTGCATTGCTGTTTTCACACTGCTGAGCAAACTGCTTTTTTCAAAGCAATCAAAATTTTATTGTTTTGTCCTGGTGAGTTACTGAGCGTTCATTTTTTCACACACCGTACAGCGGTGTACGCTCCTCACACAGTACCGTGTACCGGCTGTTATCACGGCCAAATTGAAACTATCTACGTGTGTGACTCTGTAAGGAAAAGTCGAGGAGTTTGTCCGTTCTTACAGACCTACACCTTATAGTTTTGTCCGTTTTTCAAACAGTTTAGTATATTTGCTGTTTGATTACATTCAAAACTAGAGAGAGACAGCGTGTGTCAGTCCGTATACAAAAACACAGAGCTTGACAATTTTACATACACCGTACAGCGGTGTACGTGCATGCTCCTCTCTCAGTACCGTGTAACGGCTGTTATCACGGCCAAATTGAAGCTATCTACGTGTGTGACTCTGTAAGGCAAAGTCGAGGAGTTTGTCCCTTCTTACAGACCTACACCTTATAGTTTTGTCCATTTTTCAAACAGTTTAGTATATTTGCTGTTTGATTACATTCAAAACTAGAGAGAGACAGCGTGTGTCAGTCCGTATACAAAAACACGGAGCTTGACAATTTTACATACACCGTACAGCGGTGTACGTGCACGCTCCTCTCTCAGTACTGTGTACCAGCTGTTATCACGGCCAAATTGAAGCTATCTACTTGTGTGACTCTGTAAGGAAAAGTCGAGGAGTTTGGTCGTTCTTACAGACCTACACTCTAGGGAGATTCCAATTCTGCCCAATTCTATATACACCTTGTAGTTAGTCATACACTAGGCAATTTCTGCCTGTCACATTGCGGTGTAATCTGTCCTGGGCCAGAGACAATAGTTCAGCATCCTCCAATCTACATTGAGATTCAAATTCTCACCAATACTCTATACAGCTTTTGCCTTCTCTTACACCAGCCAATTTCTGCCTGTCACATTGCGGTGTAATCTATACTGGGCCTGAGACAATAGTTCAGCGTCCTCCAATCTACATTGAGATTCAAATTCTCACCAATACTCTATACAGCTTTTGCCTTGTCATACACCAGCCAATTTCTGCCTGTCACATTGCGATGTAATCTATGCTGGGCCTGAGACAATAGTTCAGCGTCCTCCAATCTACAGTGAGATTAAAATTCTCACCAATACTCTATACAGCTTCTACCTTCTCATACACCAGCCAATTTCTGCCTGTCACATAGCGGTGTAATCTATACTGGGCCTGAGACAATAGTTCAGCGTCCTCCAATCTACATTGAGATTAAAATTCTCACTAATACTCTATACAGCTTCTGCCTTCTCATACACCAGCCAATTTCTGCCTGTCACATAGCGGTGTAATCTATACTGGGCCTGAGACAATAGTTCAGCGTCCTCCAATCTACAGTGAGATTCAAATTCTCACCAATACTCTATAGACCCTTTACCTTGTTTTACAGTACCATATAGCTGTTGTTATTTTGGGTACCTTTTTCAAAAAAATGAAGAAGTATGGTGGAAGAGGCCGTGGAAGTGGGCGGGGGTTGCCAGCTGGTCCTGATGGTGGTGTTGGTGGTGGTGCTTCTGCTGGTTGTGGCAAAAGCACAATAGCACCTAAGGCAGGAGGTGGTGAGCCGGCATCATTGTCTGGCTCCACAAGGCCTCGTAGGCTCCCTTTTCAGGGAGTAGGTAAACCACTTTTAAAGCCGGAGCTTCAGGAACAAGTTTTGGCTTACATTGCTGACACAGCCTCCAACTCTATCGCCTCCTCTTCTGAAGTTTCAAAAAATAAAAGCACTGCGTCGTCAGTGGAGGCTCCTGGTCAGGAACAACACCTTTCCTTGTGTCCTTCACCCCTACCAAAAGTGAAGGATGCGGCAGGCCACACTACAGATTACTCCATGGAGCTCTTTTCTCATACCATGCCTGGGTTATCAAGTCAAATCGTGAATTCCCCAGCCCAAGATGAATCTGACATGGAGTGCACTGATGCACAGCCACTGCTAGATTTATCTGCTGGTACATTCACTCAGAGCACTACATTGTCCTCGCAGTGTACTGAGCCAGAATCTGACCCTGATGAAACTCAGGTGCCCCTTCCCGCATACTATACCACCATACACGGTGACACAGAGGAAGGTGCACATGACATTGAAGAGGAGGTGATGGATGACCCAGTTGTTGACCCAGATTGGCATCCATTGGGGGAAGAGGGTGCCGCTGCCAATAGCTCAGAAGAGGAGGAGGAGCATCCGCAGCAGGCATCGACATCGCAACAGCTGTTATCTGGCAGGCCCGGAGCAGTCCAAAAACAGGTTACAAAAAGCAAAAGAGTTGCAGGACAGCTTGGCCAGACGGTCAAAATATCACAGCGTGCAAGGCCTCAAAATGTCTTCCATAGCAGGAAGAGTGCAGTGTGGCACTTTTTTGAACAAAATCCTAATGATCAGGCAAAGGTTATCTGTAAGAAGTGCGCAAAGACCTTTAGCCGAGGGAAAAATCTTAGAAATTTGAATACCAGTTGCATGCTTAGACATTTAACCAACATGCACTTGCAAGCGTGGACGGACTACCAAACCTCACGTACCACATGTGCAACTGCTCCCAAAGAAGGTAGTCAGCAACGCTACATTGTTTCCCCCACTGTAAGCCCACCGTTTAGCACACCACCAGCAGCAAATGTTGAGGTGTCATCGCAAAGCCAAAGCAGTCAGGGAATCACAATGTTATATCAACGAAAGACTGAATCTAGGCCATCAGAAAGAACACCAACTCCATCACCATCATCAACCCTCTCTCTGTACGCCATGTCCACCGCTAGTTCCACCATATGCAGCTCTCAAGTCCAGCTCACCTTACCAGAGACTATGAGTAGGACAAGAAAGTACTCATCCTCTCATCCGCATACACTGGGTTGAACGCCCACATTGCCAAACTTATCTCGTTAGAGATGATGCCCTACCGGTTGGTTGAAAGCGCAGCTTTCCGCGAACTCATGGCCTACGCAGTACCACGCTATGACCTACCCAGTCGCCACTTCTTTTCTCGCAAAGCCATCCCAGCCCTCCATCTTCATGTGAAAGACCGCATTGTCCATGCACTCAAGCAATCAGTGAGTGGAAAGGTGCACCTCACAACTGATGCATGGTCCAGTAGGCATGGCCAGGGCCGTTACGTGTCCATCACTGCGCACTGGGTTAATGTGGTGGATGCAGGGTCCACAGGGGACAGCGGTGGTGGGACAGTGCTGCCTAGCCCATAGTATAGGAAACAGTTGGCTGTAGGCGTTCGACCCTCCTCCTCCTCCTCCAGAAGCGAAAGCTCATCCAGAGAGCGCAGTAGCACGAGCACTCCATCCGCAGCTGCCAATGTTGCACACGAGGTGTCCCCCTGTCGATCAGCTAGTGGAAAGCGTCAGCAGGCTGTGTTGCAGATGATGTGTTTGGGCGACAGACACACCGCGGAGGTACTGGCCGACTACTTTCAGCGACAAACTGAGTCATGGCTGGGCAGTCTACATCTTGAGGCAGGCAAGGTAGTTAGTGATAACTGCTGGAATTTTGTGGCAGCCATAGCCCTTTCAAAACTCAGACACATACCTTGCTTGGCTCACACCTTGAACCTGGTGGTGCAGTGCTTCCTCAATAATTATCCGGAGTTAACAGGCCTGCTCCATAAGGTTCGAAGACTGTGCTCGCACATCCGCCGGTCGCCGGTACACTCCAGTCATATGCAGAAGCTGCAGCGATTGCTCCACCTTCCCAAGCACCGCCTAATTATCGACGTTGCAACAAGGTGGAACTCCACCCTGCACATGGTTGAGTGGCTGTGCGAACAGAGGCAGGCCGTAATGCATTTGTGGGAGGATACACGGGCAGGCACATTGAGGGCAGACATGGAGTTGACAGGTGTGCAGTGGTCGAAGCTGAAAGACCTCTGTAAAGTCCTTCAGTGTTTTGAGGAATGCACATGGCTGGTAAGCGCAGACGATGCCATCATAAGCATGAGCATCCCACTTATGCGTCTGCTCATGCAAACTTTGACGCACATTAAGGAGCAAGCGTCTGCAGCCGAGGTAGATGAGGAGGAAGAGGAGGAGGGAAGCCTTGATGACAGTCAGCCATTGTCTGCTCCAGGACCTCTCCTGGACGAGGTGGAGGAAGAAGAGGAAGAGGAGGAGGAGGAGGATGATGATGGGGATGATTATTTAGGGGAGGAGGATGCTTCTCGTGGTGCAAGAGAAAATGTTGGCGTGACAAGGTCTGGTACAGGGTTTGTGCGTGACTGGAGGGATGTGGATTTGCCAGAAAGTGCTCCTCCACCTAGCACTTGCAGTGCATCATTGACACCGGGAACATTGGCCCACATGTCAGATTATGCCTTGCAGACCCTAAAAAGGGACCCCCGCATTGCCAAAATGATGAACGATGACGACTACTGGTTGGCCAGCATCCTGGATGCACGCTATAAAGGCAAATTCCAAAACATAATGCCACAGGAGAACCTTGACCAAATATTGGCTAACAAACAAGCAACTCTGGTAAACCGGTTGGTTGAGGCATTCCCAGCACACAGCAGCGGTGATGGTTCTCACACGAGCCGTAGGGGCCGGGGGCAGCTTGGAAGAGGTGTTCGTGGTGCACACATCAGAAGTGGCATTGGAGACAGGGGTTTCATGACCATGTTGTGGACTGATTTTTAAAGTCTCGCTCACACGACTGGTAATACTGCATCGATTCAAAGTGACAGGAGACAGCAGTTCTCAACTATGGTTACAAACTACTTCTCGTCCCATATCGATGTTCTCCCGCACAGGTCATTCCCATTTGACTATTGGGCCGCTAAACTGGACACCTGGCCTGAATTGGCACAATATGCCTTACAGGAGCTCGCTTGCCCAGCTGCAAGTGTGCTATCAGAAAGAGTCTTCAGTGCAGTTGGATCAATCCTGACAGAAAAAAGGACCCGTCTGTCGACCCAAAATGTGGATGATCTAACCTTCATTAAAATGAACCATGCATGGGTTTCCAAGGATTTTGTCCCACCTTCCCCTGATCACACCTAGGTTGCCAGAAAAATGACTTGCTTTGGTCCTCCTCTTCCTCGCACTTGCCCAATTTCGCCTTTTGCAGTAGCTGATTGTCCAACATCAACATATGCCATTTTGTAATCCTCCCTAACTGGGCTGCCTCCCCCCCATGGCAGGGGTCACCACCTAGCGCACCCAACCGTGCAAGTGCCGTTGACCTGGACAGGTGGGTGGGCCGACTCTTGGGCGCGGGCACTTGCACAGGGTCCCTCATAGTGCAATCAAGTGTCTCTGACGGTGGGGGTGCACACCCGCCGTCAGACACACCGCCATACTATGAGGGGCCCAGTGCCAGTACCGACACCCACGAGTGTGCCCCCCTTGCTTGGGCAGGGCCACAGCATTTGCAATGTTTACCTCTCCCTGCTCCTCCGCTGTGTAGTCTGGGCTGTCAAATCCTTCACTGGTAATAGTCAAATTCACCGCACACTCAGAGGGATTTATGCAAATAAGTGCTTATTTTATTATATACAAAACATGTGGGAGCCAAACAAGAATATATAGCACGAAGTAGAAGCGATATAATAACACGACGTTTCGGCTCAGTCCGAGCCTTTATCACTTTTATCGCTGAAAATAAAAAGAAATCCATCAGAGAATGCAAACATAACGAGAAGAAATAACAATATCATACAAAATACACACAGAATCCAAAATAATCCCAATATCCTACAGTGGTAAAAATATATACAAGATATATACAAACATACATTGCGATAGTACATGGAAAACATGAATGTATAAGGCTCAGTAAACTAGCACCATCTAAGGTAGAGTAAAAAAAGGGGGGGTTACCTGAATTGAAAGTCGGATCTTTGAATAAAGAGGAATAGAACTAGTACTACATTGGCAGAATACCATAGACAGAATAAGATTCCAAGGGGTCTCAGGAGTAATCTCCGCCCTACTCTCTTCTCTGATAATTCGGAGTATTGTGAGAAGTATAAAAAGATACTAAATAAATGTTCCTTAGACATTATTATATTAACTGTGGAATATCTCCAGAGGGCCATAGTGGAAACTAAGCAAAGTATACAGGCAATTGAAGCGCAACTTTCCACTTCTATTTCTTCAACGGAATGGACTTCTCTAAAAACGAAAACCGAGAAAATCCTATCTGAACACCAAAAGTCTCTACAGGAACGAAAGAGGCAGAAATTTCAGCGTGACTCAGACGACTATTCTATGAACAGAGTATATAAATGGAACGATACATCCACTACTATGGGCCCCTGGCGCAGACCATATTATCAACGGAGAAATGGGTCCTTCAGTTCCGGGAGCGACTCCTCCATAAACTCTGGCAGACAACGTTTTTTAGGAAGAGGCCGCAGGGGAGATCAGCGATCCACAGACCCACCAGGCGAGGCAGGAGAAAGGATGGCAACCCGCTCACAGGTGAGACGACGGATGTAGCATCAGACCTGGTGATCAACATTTCAGACTATCTCCTCTCCCCGTCGGAGCTCTCAGTATTGCAGAAGGGACTTTCTTTTTGTCCCACTCCTAAGTGGGACTCGTTTCAACTTGAGAAAGATCTCAAGCGTTTTTATCGTACCGTTAGACTAAAAACTCATTTTGGTCTGTCTCCTAACCCTATGGGTGAGGGGACTCCAATATCTTGTGATACTCAGGTTCCTGAATTATCTATCTCTACGCTTGGTCTCCGTAATCCGAGTAAATTCTGTCCTCCGAACACATACCATGCGGCGGAGACATTCATTTCGCTAGTGGACCGTGAGGTCAAAATGCTTTCCCACCAGGCACAACTCGGTCTTTTTCCTACTCACTCTAATCTGTCACCTGCTGAAAAACAAGCCCTTAATTCCATCCATAATAATAGGGACATCATAATCAAACCAGCCGATAAAGGCGGTGCTTTAGTGGTTATGAATTACACTGACTATAATAGGGAAGTGTATAGACAGTTGTCTGACACCAACACATATGGGATTATCCCCAGGGATCCGGTTTCCACGATTACCCATAAGATCAAAGATTTAACCAAAACATACTTAGATCGCCATACAATTGACCAGAAAACCGCCAATTTTCTAGTAAACCCTCATCCTATTACACCAGTTTTTTATGTACTACCCAAGATACATAAGTCTTTACAAAATCCACCAGGCAGACCGATTGTTGCGTCTACAGATTCAGTTCTATCTCCACTATCCATTTTTCTTGAGAGAATATTCACACCTCTAGTCAAACAGACAAGGTCTTTCCTCTTGGACACGGGACATTTTTTGGAAATCATTCGTAAAGTGGGTAAAGTACCCCCGGGTAGTATCCTTACCACCCTGGATGTCAATAGCCTTTACACCTCGATCACCCATGATAAAGGGGTTGAAGCCGCAAGATCTCTACTTAATTCCTCAGACTTGTCCGCAGATTCCATACAGTTCTGTATAGACCTACTTATACTAGTACTACATGAAAACTACTTCTTATATGAGGACACCTTTTACATACAGAGGTGCGGGACTGCAATGGGCGCGAACGTAGCACCGGCCTATGCTAACGCCTATATGAATCACTTTGAGATTAATCACGTTTTCTGCAATACCCTTTTTCTACAGTATGCTACCGAATATCACCGCTATATCGATGATATCTTCTTTATCTGGACAGGCACGACATCATCACTGCAGGACTTCTATCTATATCTCAATTCCATTTATCCAGAGCTACAATTCACGCTACATTTCAGTATGGAATCAGTTCCTTTTTTAGATACAAGGGTTTTACAAGATAGCGAGGGTACCCTTTCAACTGACCTTTACTGTAAACCTACTGATAGCAACAGTCTATTGCATTACTCGAGCTGTCACCCTAAGGCCACTAAGAACAGTTTACCACGTTCACAGTTTAACAGAGTAGCACGTATTGTCTCGGATCGGGATGTCCGCGATGAGAGACTAGACACAATGGCCAAGAAATTTAGGGACAGACGATATCCATTGAGGTTGCTTGAGGTTGAAAAACAACGGGTACTAACTCCTCCATCCCCTCCACCCACCACATTCTCTAGAGAAAGGATTCCTTTTGTTCATACCTTCCATCCGCTTATGCCTAAAGTATACTCTATTATCAAGAAACACTGGCCCCTTCTTTATAAAGCTTACCCGGGTATCAGTTCCTTTGAGGCCCCAGTATTAGTGTGTACAAAACGTCCCACTAATGTTCGTGATAAGGTGGTAAGGGCTGACATAGGCAGTAAAGTTTCTACTACTACCCAGAGGTTACTCGCCCCTCGTCGCTGTGGCACATTTCCCTGCCTTAACTGTGCAGCCTGCTCGAATGTGATCAGGTCAGACAATATCACACATCCAAGGACAGGCAAGTCTTTCCCGATACGGGGCTACTACACGTGTGATTCGAACTTTGTGGTCTACTTGGTGAAATGCCCATGTGGCCTCCTATATGTGGGCGAAACAACTCAGCATGTTAAGGACCGTATTGCCAGCCACAAGTCAACGATAAGGTGTCAGAAAAACTGGTTACCCTTGCCTGAGCACTTCACTAAATACCGACATTCAGTTGCACAGTTAAAATATCAGGTGATTGAACATGTACCTCGTCCAAGGAGGGGTGGTGATCATATTAAACTACTAAGAGAGAGGGAAACATACTGGATACATAGACTGGACACTTTAGCCCCTAGAGGGCTTAATAGAGAAATTGACTGGCTTATCTAATGACTAATAATCTTTTTCTGTTATTTTGCAGACTCGTTAGTACACTATAACCCTAGGTGAGTTTGCTCCGCCCACTGGACTCTGTCTTAAATTAAGCTATTTTACTCTTTTTGGAGCTCTACCCGCCATGTAGGTGTATGTATATGTATATGTGTATATATGTATAGGTACATATATATATATATATGTGGATGTATATGTCCATGCAAATGCATTCAAAAGGAATCTTATACGGTTATAGTGTTTTGCTTGCTTTCCGTATACCAATTTTTTTCTTCTATTTTCCATTTTCCATTTTTTATTTTTTATTTTTTATTCTTTATTCTTTATTTTTGTTTTCCAATTTTTATTTCACGTCCTTTATTTTTATTTTTATTTTTATTTTTATCTTTGGCTATTCTATTTTTTATCCTCTATTTTTTATTTTTCATTTTTTATATTATCACTATTTTTCTTTTTCATGTGTCTGGATACCTTGTTTACTGCACCCACGCATTCTCTATCTAATACCGCAACCTATTAATGTTATACCCTGTTAGTCTAGATCCTGCACATAATGCTAGCACTACCGCTCTTTGCATATCACCAGGGCAACCGCTGTGTACATACAGCTCTTAGGTGCAGTCCCTAGACATGCGCAGTGCTTACATTTAGACAGCGCAACGTCACTTCCGGTTCAGAGGTTCCACTTCCGGTCGCGCGCTGCCACCGGACTCACATATAAAAACCACCTAACCCAGTTGGATTCAGCATGACGCCACTGCAGCTAGGCGTGGGAGCGCCGCTGTATAGCACCCTATCAACAGGTATTGTACACAGGTCCCTTTCCCCTCTTTCTGATAGCGCTCTGTAGGGACACTCTAGCAACCAGCAGCCAGACACAAGCTATCTACAGCACATGTCTTTCCATGGGAACAATACTATCATTTAAACATGGAAGTAGCAACTCTTATTTTTATAGGTGCTGTCTCATATTGCACTTTATACTACGTACTTAGGATTGTATGGACATCATGGACTTTATATTATTTATTACAGGGATCAACTTAACACATCCCCTCTATAGCGCATTTTTATTTTAGCAACACACTATACTCCCCTTGTGCTGATACCTTGCATGACCCTTTTAGAGACAGTAGGACATTTACACATTTGAGTCTATTAATCATGATTTTGACTATTCCTTTCAGCCATCTTTCTTGGGCTTTTCTCTTGGGAGTTCTATTCCTCTTTATTCAAAGATCCGACTTTCAATTCAGGTAACCCCCCCTTTTTTTACTCTACCTTAGATGGTGCTAGTTTACTGAGCCTTATACATTCATGTTTTACATGTACTATCGCAATGTATGTTTGTATATATCTTGTATATATTTTTACCACTGTAGGATATTGGGATTATTTTGGATTCTGTGTGTATTTTGTATGATATTGTTATTTCTTCTCGTTATGTTTGCATTCTCTGATGGATTTCTTTTTATTTTCAGCGATAAAAGTGATAAAGGCTCGGACTGAGCCGAAACGTCGTGTTATTATATCGCTTCTACTTCGTGCTATATATTCTTGTTTGGCTCCCACATGTTTTGTATATAATAAAATAAGCACTTATTTGCATAAATCCCTCTGAGTGTGCGGTGAATTTGACTATTATTAGTAATAGGACCTACTGGTCCGTTACACCTGCACCTCGCCATTGGACTTGAGTGCACGCTATCCTCCTAGTTATAAATCCTTCACTGGGACTGCCAATACAAATTTGTTGAACTGATAGATGATGGTTAAGATGTGGCTATGCCCTGTCCCGCTGGCCGGGCTCTAGCTTCAGATGATCAATGGCTTCCATTTCTTATGGACCTCGACTCACAATGACATGCAGTGGTGGTTTATCATCAGCTTTCACAGTTTTCCTACTCACAGACGCGTGACATTCCGGCGCACATTTTTAAATGTGCCCTCTCATGCCAATCCCATAGAATCGCCTACGGCCTGTGGCTTCTGTCTTTTGCACTCCAAAGTTACGTGACAGATCATGATAGGCAGTGAGCAACATGTTTACATCTCTCCCTGTGATTAAAATTTGATGGAGATGAGTAACGCTGATGGGATCAACGATACTGCTATACAGCAACACTTTCTTCACAAAGTTATGTTTTCGCTGTCTCCACACACAAATTAATTGAGGGTCAGCATCGCCTCAGAGAATTGTGACGGCAGTTTTTCCCATGTTTGTTATTTCCTAGATTTCTGCAATCAGTAGACTTTATGTCAGTAATTGTATGCATCTCATTTCCTATGTCGGAGAGGCTGGACTGTCTTACTGAGACAGAAATATATATCAAGATTTAAAAATACCACCAAAAGTGTATACTGGTGTATGCTTCAAAAACATTTCCTTTTTTCTACTTTTTAGATTGTTGTCTAATCCATACTGAGAACACGGAGATTTTAAATGTTTAAACTATGCTATATATACCTGATATCCAGTGATAATGTACCATTTCTCACCTTTGTCCAATCACGTCTAATCCATACTGGGCCTGAGACCGTCTGAGCCTGCCTCCTGATCTATAGACATAGGTTTTTAATGTGTAAACTATGCTATACATACCTGTAATCCGGTGATACGTTACTCTTTCTCACCTTTGTCCAATCACGTCTAATCCATACTGGGCCTGAGACCGTCTGAGCCTGCCTCCTGTTATATAGACCTATGTTTTTAATGTGTAAACTATGCTATACATACCTGTTATCCAGTGATACGGTACCCTTTTTCACCTTTGTCCAATCACGTCTAATCCATACTGGGCCTGAGACCGTCTGAGCCTGCCTCCTGATCTATAGACATAGGTTTTTAATGTGTAAACTATGCTACATATATACGTGTTATCCGGTGAAACTGTACCCTTTATCAACTTTCTACAATGTTGTCGAATCCATACTGGGCCTGAGAACGGCTGCCGAGCTGTTAAGCAAGCTACAGCACCTGTGGTTTGGACACGTAATTTTTTCATTTTGTCAGGAATGTCGGTTAGGCCTAATTCCGTAATTGCGGTTGACCTGCACTTACTGGGAAATCATCGTTCGCAGGGAATAATTGGAATCCCAGATCCCCATCACTAACGGTGTTCAGCGAGTTATCAGCACCTGTGAGCGACAAAAGCTGGTCCTTTCAGTGTAGCTCGCATGCAGCCCCGAACATGTAAGGGCATGATAGACCTGTTATTGCTCGATCTCGCGTGCCAGAGCCTCGCGTATCCCTCTAGTAAGCTTGACGCGTACCGCGGGGGCATGCCGGAGTCTCGGTCGTTAACGGAATAAAGCTGAGAGATCACTAGCACAACTACAAATGGACATACCATACCACACACAGAAACGACAAAGCTTGCAATCTGTCCATCTTTTCTGTAGCTTGTATGGTTGTGGTTTCCCGGGTGGAGTCCAATTAAGCCACAGGCTCCACTCCTGGTGGTGCCCTTTTAGACATTCCTTTAAGGTTCAGCTTTGCAATCATACAGCCCCCGGAAACCAAACACTTTGCCTTCATGGACGCAGTTTGGAGGTTCGTGGGAATAAAGCCACCCCTTCGGCAGTTGCCATAATTTATTGATGGGCAGTCCGACGGTATATGATTGTGTTCGATTTCAGAATATTTTTTTTTTGGTTTGTATTTTACATTTTTATTCCAGCCTTTCTTGATTTCATAAGGGCATGACAAGCCTTTATCTGTGTCTCCTCCACCTCCTCCTTTTACTCCTCCACCACTTTTCTAAATGTAGTTGCCCTTTTCCATAGGTTATTTTTGTCTTCTGAGCATTTTGTCTGCTTTGGGACACCTTTAAAGGTGTTTTGTAATTGTTTTCTATGTGTTTGTATGTGTTTGTGTTTGCCTGCCATTGTTTTGAATGGGGTTCGACGGTGTTCTTTGAACGTTCGACGAACATTCAACTAACTTGCCTCCTGTGCGACTAACCAAAACACTGGCTCAACACTACTCCTGATATATCGAAGTACATTGTTAATGTTTAAACTATGCTATATATACCTGGTATCTGGTGATACTGTACCCTTTCTGCCAGGAAGTCCTCCTCCAACCAACACTCTACGTGTATCATTGACACCTGGAACATTGTCCCACATGTGTGTTTATTTCTTGCGGATCTTCTTGTTATATTGTGGTGTGATCCATCCTGAGCGTGTGAGTGTCTATGGGTTACTCCTGCAATTTAGATGTACATTTAAAAATTACCCCAACACTGTATACAGTTCTACGCTTGTGATACATTACCCATTTACTGCTTGATATATTCTGGTCTAATCCAAACTGACCAAGTGAGAGTTATTTTCTGACTGTGGAAATAAATACTGAAATTGACAACAATGACACCTACGCTGTGTACAGCTGTACTCTTCAGATCCATTAACGTTTTACAGCTTTTTAGATTGTGTTATAATCCAGTACTGAGCCTGAGAGTGTCTGTGTGTGCCTCCTCAAATATCTACGGAGATTTAGAATGTTTAAACTATACTATATATACCTGCTATCTGATGATACTGTACACTTTGTCTAATTTTTATATTCTTGTCTAATCCATACTGAGCCATACTGAGCCATACTGAAAGGCAAATGCAATTCTAGGATGTATTAACAGAAGCATACAGTCTAGATCACATGAAGTCATTATTTCCCTCTACTCCTCTTTGGTCAGACCTCATCTGGAATATTGTGTCCAGTTTTGGGCACCACATTTTAAAAAAGACATCAACAAACTGGAGCAAGTTCAGAAAAGAGCGACCAGAATGGTGACCGGTCTGCAAACCCTGTCTTATGAGGAAAGGTTGCAGGATTTGGGAATGTTTAGTTTGCAAAAGAGAAGACTGAGAGGAGACTTAATAGCTGTCTACAAATATCTAAAGGGCTGTCACATTGTAGAAGGATCAACTTTATTCTCATTTGCACAAGGAAAGACTAGAAGCAATGGGATGAAACACAGATTAGATATTAGAAAAAACTTTTTGACAGTTAGAGTGATCAATGAGTGGAACAGGCTGCCACGAGAAGTGGTGAGTTCTCCTTCAATGGAAGTCTTCAAACAGAGGGTGGACAAACATCTGACTGGGATGATTTAGCGAATCCTGCTTTGAGCAGGGGGTTGGACCAGATGGCCCAGGAGGTCCCTTCCAACTCTACGATTCTATGATTCTATGATTCTATGAGCCTGTGAGCGTCTCTGTGTGACTGATGGAATATATAGGGAGATTGACAATTATCCTTTGACTGAATAGAGCTGTACGCTTCTGATACAGTGCCATATATCTGATGTTATTTTGGGTTTATTTTCTGCAAAATTTTGAAGTTTGGTGGAAGAGGCCGTGGGCGTGGGCGTGGGGGGGCCAGCTGGTGCTGATGGTGGTGGTGCATCTGCTGGTAGTGGCAAAAGCACAATAGCAGCTAAGGCAGGAGGTGTTGAGCCTACGTCATGGTCTGGCTCCGGAACGCCTGGAAGGCTACCTTTTCAGGGAGTAAGTTAACCGCTTTTAAAGGTGGAGCATGAGGAACTGGTTTTGGCTTACATTGCCGAAACAGACTCCAGCAAATATGCCCTCCTCTTCTGAAGTTTCAAAAAATGCAAGCACTGAGTCGTCAAGTGCTGGCTCCTGGTCAGGAAGAACCCCTTTCCTTGTGTCCTTCACCCCCACCAAAAGTGAATGAAGCAGCAGGCCACACTTCACATTAGTCCATGTAGCTCTTTCTATCATACCATGCCTGGGTTATCAAGTCAAATCGTGAATTCCCAAGTCCAAGATGAATCAGACATGGAGTGTGGGTGGCCAGCCAGGGCAGTGGGGTTAATTAGTACTGGGCCGGTGTCTCACAGGGATGTGTCACGGTGGTGGTGACCTGTTCCGTGGCCCTGGGCGTCCATGCAAAGGGGTAAATTACGTTTATAGGTGAATGATACTTGACGCCACCTGTCGTTTCTGATTAGATTGACCAGCGCTGCAGTGTCGCTTCTCTGGGACAGATGTTGTGGTGCAGCTAAGATGTAGAAGCCCTGCACAGGTAGGGCCGTAGTCGCAGGGCAGATGAAAGAGTTGGCAGATGGTGTGCAGTGCAGGATGTAGCAGAGCCGTGCGCCAGGCGCAGGAGAAAGATGACAGACACAGTCATGCAGTTCCTTTACCTGTACTTGGTAAGTGCCGTCCAGGACCCAGAGTACAGATGGAGAAGGAGTTGGTCAGCCTGGAAGCCAATTTGGAATTCTCTCTCTGCAGATAGGTAGTGTGGCCTCCGTTCTAGCGCTTATCTGAGGTATTCGCAGAGCTGAGTTCAATGAAGTTCCCCCTGTTGACTCTCTTTTGGAACTTTCTCGTATGGCAGACAGCCGTAGCCTTTTCCTTCTGGCTCCCACACGTCGATGCTGGGGCCTCCGAGCCTTAGTTGGGTACAGAGCATTTACAACTGCTACTTCCTCTGGTTTCGGCTACAGGAACGTCAGTGTCCCTACAAACTCGGAGACCGGAATCCGGACCATGCGCTCCAGCTAGGAGTGAGCCTTAACTCTGCTCATCCTCCAGCTCCCCTTCTCACGTCCACACACTTCCCCTTCCCTGCACAGAGTGCCCTAACTTACCTCCTCCCGACCACAGAGAGCAGCTCCTCTGCAGTCAAGTTCAGAGGTCTCCCTGCTGGCCTGGAGTGGGAAATGTGTTGTGTGTTGGTTGAACTACTAGAGAGATCCTTCGATGCTCCCAAGCATGACATCACACTCCCTAGTAGGAAGGTAATGCTACTGTGGCGACCATACTCCTGGGGACGCCACAAGTGCACTGATGCCCAGCCACTGCTAGATGATTCTGCTGGTACATTGACCCAGACCATTACATTCCCCTCACACTCTACACAGCCAGAATGTGACCCTGAGGAAACTCAGGTTCCCCTTCACGCATACACCTTACGAGGTGACAAAGAGGAAGGTGCAGATGAAAGTGCAGGTTCCTTGAGCAGGTGGGGGGCATACTCATGGGCGATGGCACTGGCACAGGGCCCCTCATAGTACGCAAAAGTGTCTCTGCCGGGGGGAGGGCCCACCTGCCCACACGCCGTCAGACACACCGCCACACACCGCCGTACTATGAGGGGCCCTGTGCCAGTGCCGTTGCCATCGAGTGGGCCCCTCCTGCTTGCTCCAGATCACAGCACTTGCAACATTGAAATACTTACCTCTCCCTGCTCCACCGCCATGTCGTCTTCCGCGTGTCCTGACAGTGCTATTCTGATCAGAGAGCGCAATGACATCACGTCTGTACGCCCTCTGCCTAAACAGCCAAGTGCAGTGAGATGGAAGATGGGGACGATGAGGAGTCCAGACTAGTACAGGGATTCCCTAGCAAGGAGACTTATTTGTTTTCAATGTTGGGACAGCAATTTTTGGGGAGCACTATACTCTGGAGAATGATATATGGGGCCCACCATACACTGGAGCATTCCAAAGGTGGACATCAGACACTGGAGCAGCATTTACAGGGCCCATTATACACTGGAGCATTAGAATTGGGGCTCATTATATATGGAGCATTATTTGAGCCCATAAGACAGTGGAGCTTCATCCATAGGGACCGACATATACTGTAGCATTATGTGGAGCTCATCATATACTGTTTCAAACATTATATGGGACCAATGATTCTGTATGGAGAAATATATGGGCCTCATTACTCTGTATAGTGCACTATGCGGTGCCCATAATACTGTATGGAGTAATATACTGTCCGTTTTTGGAGCTATTGGAGAATTTAAAATCGATATCAGTGATGAGATGTAAAAATTGAAGTATTTTTCATTGTACTATACCGCTATTTCTCTTCCGTATCGGAGCATCATGAGTTGTGGTATGTGTTAAAGGGGCGCTCTTTGGCCCAGGGCACATGAAAACCTGGAGCCAGCCCTACCCCTCCACAACTTTAGCCAAATAACCCCCAGTTTTCAGTGCGTAACTATTATTATGAAGTAAATTAAGGTTGACAAGCTTCAGTAATAAAAATTGATGTTTTTGCCATTCAAATGGGCACTGTAGGTGTGTTTAATGTCCTCCACTCCCTGCCGACTTTGCTTCCCCATTGACTTGCATTGGGTTTCGTGTTTCAGTCGGCCTTCGACTTTTCACGATAATCGGCCGATTTCGTTCGACCTGACTTTTGAGAAAGTCGGGTTTCATGAAACCCGACTCGACCCGAAAAAAGGCAAAGTCGCTCATCTCTAGTCCCCACACAATGCCAAGGGCGAAAGTATAACTGACGGGGGATGGGAGCTTCCTGGGGCAATAAGAAGCTTTCCCAGAACCAATGAGAGGCCACCATAATAAGTCCCAGGTGTGCAGGTAAGAGTCTGCACTGAGATCAAAACATTAACCCCAGAAGTGCCGGTACACCAGCACTGGTATCATGACACCTACGCAGGGTTCTCATACAGGGATTGTGGTTGCGGGTAAAGCGTGGGCCGCAACACAGTTCAAACTCACCATGGCTCGGCAGATATGGACCGAGGAGTCAGGGCACAGTTCACAGTTACGTACCCGGTCTTTCTCTGAAGAGGTACGAGTGCAGGACAAGCAGGACCAGAGTGTTCGGCACCCTGATTTGGGAGAGTCAGTGGAGGCACTCCAAGTCTCTGTCCACAGTCTCTGAGGGTGGCCGAGGGGATTTTCAGGCTTGGGCTTGCGCTGCTCTGATGCTGCAGGGAAGGAGCACTTACGTCCCCCTGCAGCGCACTGTCTGTTCCCACCAAGTCTGCTCGCTTCTGCGCACGCTCCGCTCCCCCTGAGCTAACCACACCCCCTGCTGCTGAGTGCAAAGTTTGGTCCGGTTGCTTAAGCTTTCCCCTGGACAACAGAGAAGAAAGCCACGGCAGTTTCGGACCCGGCGCAAGAAAGGTACCCCCAGCCCAATCCTTCGGCTTACACTCTCCTCTCCTTTTGCTCGCAATTCCATCGGCGAGAGTTTTTTTAACAACCGTTGACATACCTCTATTTCCTTGATGATTCTCTGCCAATTAAATTGGTCTTGTTTGTATCTGTTGGGTGGTCTTCCGGCTGTTGTCTGTTCGGTGCGGCATAAGTCAGATTGCGAAGTAGAGTCAGCTTGAGTAGTAGAGTCAGATGGAATGGGTGAGGACAGGGACACATCCAGTTCCAGTGGAACAGTCATCTCCTGAGCTTCATGAATCTGATCCTCTTTTGGGCTAGCATGGGGCGAGTCGAGGAATTCTTCTTCATCAGTCAACAACTTCAGGAGGAAATACTTTAGGTGCACTTTGTATTTCTTCCGTTTGATTAGAGTCCTTTGAGAGGCAAGGCTGTAACATATTTCGATGAACCACCCAACTGGGAGCGCCTTCTTCACCTTCAAGTTGAACTTCATAGATGGGACCTTCGGAGGTGATCCTTCGCATTACCCGATACGCATTCTTTTCCCACCGATACTACAATTTGCCTCGAGGACGTTTGTCTCGGACTAGCACACGATCTCCGACCTTAAGAGCTGTGTCTCATAGAGGAGCTGTCTTTGGGTGGCAGTGGAGGCAGGCAGGGGTCAGTATAGTGGCCCTATAGGGTGTACTAGGCACACACTTTATTCCTATTTATGTCCTAATCTAATTTAAACATGATCTTAACTTGGTCTTTTAAAAAGCTAAATTTTAAGGATCCTTGCTCTATGTTTTTTTTGTTGTTCTTGGATCCTGCTTTATTTATATTTGGTTTATGCAGTCCCTACAGAAGGCATGGGCAACAGATTCAGCAGTTTGATCCCGGGTCGGAGTCACCACAGGGAACTTAGTGAAATGGTCCTTCATCATCATGCTATATAAACTGTCAGCTCTGCACTGACAGAGAGACTTGCTGATCATGCACTGCACATGATCAACATGTTTCCTAGCACTGGTGACCCGGATGTCGTCTTGACATCATCCACACACCATGGCAAAGATCGGGAACCAGCGTCAAGCCACGGGGTCACCGATCCCGAAAAAAATGCAACAGGTGACATACTCGCCATACATCTAAGGTGGATAGTTAAGAAATACCAAGGAGATGATCTTTTAAAAGCCAAAGGAGTCCTGCTCCCAAATGACAAACTCTGAAATGGCCTCTATTTATCCAAACTCGTAAAACACTGGCATCGACACCCAGGTGGGAAGAGTAGATTGCCTAAAATGGGAAACATGGAAAAGTATGATACGGTCAAGCATTACAGGAAGGTAACAGCAAGCCAGAGTAACCCCAATTGTGGGATGTGTTTAAAGTTCTTTGATCAAAGAGGAGTCCAACCAGGGGACCGATATGATATTGATATATGCAAAGTTTTATTGATCCCCTTTTGACAGTATCACAGCTTGTAAACATTTTTTGTAGCTAGACAAGGGTCTTTCAATTTTTGTTTGAGGGATTTTCATTCATTCTTCCTTTTAAATTCTTCCAGCTCTGTGAGATTCCCTAGTCGTCTTGCATGCTCTGCTATTTTGAGGTCTAGCCACAGATTTTCAATGATGATCAGATCACGGGACTGTTAGGGCCATTGTAAAACCTTTAGCTTTCGCCTTTTGAGGTAGTCTATTGTAGATTTTGACATGTGTTTAGGATTATTCTCCATTTGTAGAAGCCATCCTCTTTTAAACTTCAGCTCTTTTAGAAGTAGTGTTATGTTTGCATCAAGAATTTGTTGAAATCCTCCCACATGCTTATTGGTTGGTGAGATGTTCTTTTCCTAAAATTCTGTGACTTTTTTTCTCCACACACACCTTTCATCATTGTGGCCAAAGAGTTCTATTTAAGCTTTATCGGTCCAAAATCCATCAGGCTTGTTTAGATGTTCTTTTGCATTCTTCTGAAGCTGAATTTTATGGTGAGGATGTAGGAGAGGTTTTCTTCTGATGACTCTTCCATGAAGGCCATATCTGTGCAAGTGTCACTGAACAGTAGAACAATCTACCACAACTCCAGTGTCTGCTAAATCTTTCTGAAGTTCTTTTGCAGTCAAATCGCTGTTCTGATTTGTCTCTCTAGTAATCCTACGAGCAGCTGTCATTGAAATTTTGACTGGTTTCCAGACCTTATCTTGACCTCCACTGTTCCGGGTAACTGCCATTTCTTAATTATATTTCAATCTGAGCAAAGGGCAACTTGATAATGCTTTGCTATCTTCATATGGTCTTCTTCTACTTTGTGGGCCTCCACCAGTGCTAGGCAGCTGCTTAGAAGAACCAATGGTTGCTGTTTTTTGGCACAAGGTTAGAGGAGGCTGGATTTTTATAAAGCTGAGAAATCTGCATCACCTGGCCTTTCCTAACCAAGATAGTGAACAAGCCATAACCGTAACAGGCTAATTAAGGTATGAAACCTTGGTGAAAGTTATGTGAGCACACAAATCTCCAAGGGTGCCCAAACTTTTCTATTAGCCCATTTTCCATTTGCAATTTTTAAAATGTAATAAAATCATAACTTTTTTTTGCCTAAAATACAAAGGAAATGTATCCTTGCCCTGTCCTGGATCGCCTCATACCTTTCTGACAGCACATTAAGGCTAAGTGCCCACGTTGCAGAAATGCTGCGGAAATGTCTGCAGCATTTCAGCAACTCCCTACCGCGGGTAAAACGCATGCGGAATTCCGCATGCGTTTCTCGCAAAACACAAGCATTTTGCAAGCATTTTTAGCTTGCAGAATGCTTGTGCTTTCCAAGCGATTTTAAGCATCGCTTGGAAAGTGATTGACAGGTTGGTCACACTTGTCAAGCATAGTTCTTGACAAGTGTGACCAACTTTTTACTAATGATGCTGCCTATGCAGCATCAATAGTAAAAGATAAGATGTAAAAAGTAATAACAATAAAAAAATAGAGATATACTTACCCTTCGTCGGCCCCCGGAGTTGTCCCGCCCTTCATTGGCGCTGCAAGCAACTTCCATTTCAATATGATCGCTTGCACAGTGCTCCTTGGGATGTTTAAAGTTTTGGAAATCATTTTGTATCCAAATCCGGCTTTAAACTTCTCCACAACAGTATCACGGACCTGCCTGTTGTGTTCCTTGGTCTTCATGATGCTCTCTGTGCATCAAACAGAACCCTGAGACTATCACAGTGCAGGTGCATTTATACGGAGACTTGATTACACACAGGTGGATTATATTTATCATCATTAGCCATTTAGGACAACATTGGATAATTCAGAGATCCACAATGAACTTCTAGAGTGAGTCTGCTGCACTGAAAGTAAAGAGGCCGAAAAATATTGCATGCCCCACTTTTCAGTTTTTGAATTTCCACAAAAATTTGAAATAACCAATAAATTTTGTTCAACTTCACAATTGTGTCCCACTTGATGATGATTCTTCACCAAAAATTTACATTTGGTATCTTAATGTTTGAAGCATGATATGTGGGAAAAGGTTGAAAAGTTCCAGGGGGCCAAATACTGTTGCAAGGCACTGTATATATGTGTGTACCTATATATATATATATATATATATATATATATAACCTTCTGGTATATATTTATGGTAGTAGTTTATTCACTGCTGGTATATAATTGTGCATACAGCTCAAAAAGTTGATGCATTTAAGATATAGAAGTACAATTTTGTTTACTGACAATGGTGCAAGGTCTCATGGGGCTAAGCAATTTTATTGAATGGGGCACAGAAATTTCTAATGGCAGTCCTGATATGGAAAGAAACATTGGAAAAAAAAACAAAACAGTATAGATGTACCTCACCTTATTTTATTGAAGCTGAGACGGAGAACTTGCAAGGACTTTAAGTTCAGTATGCCCCGTGGGATGCTTTGAAAGTAGTTATTATCCAACAAGAGTTCATTAAGGGATTTGTAGAGGCCAAAAAATGATACGGCATGGACGCCATCATCTCGCAAATGATTGTGCGATAGATGAAGAAACTCCAGCCCAGGTTTCATGTGAGCAAATACATAGCCGGGAATAAGCTCGATCTGGTTATGATGTAGGATGACTTGTTTTGCGCCACAAGGCAAAAATGATGGTACATGAACCAATCGGTTATGGGACAAATCAAGAGATTCCACGTTCCTGGGGAGACAAAAAAGGGAAGTTTAGCCTGATAGTAGAGGGCGTGGGGTCAAATAGGACTCTTGGGACCCAGTTGTTGGCTCCAACTTTTTTCTTGACCAAATTTAATCTCCATATAATTTAATTACAAGTCATAGGGAGAACCACCCGCTAGAAGACCTCTTTTCAATGCTCTTTCTCATGTTTAATGCATATCAAGTTATTTCATTTCATTTTTGAGGCTTCAACTATATGGCAACACCATCTTTGTTATATGCGTTACTTATAATTTTTAGATTCTTCTCCCATTATGTCTTAGCTAGCGGAGGAACCAGGGCATTTTACGTAGAAGAAGTTGATGTTCCTTTCAAAGTATTTCTTCCAAAGAGGTAGGAAATAGTGCATGAATCTCCACTTGGTCGACTGAGAAAATGTACGGTAAGTAAGTAGTAACTGTGTGTCACCAAGTTTTGTTCCGATTGCATATGCTTTTTGATTAAAGGGAATCTGTCAGCAGATTTTATGTGTGTAATCTGAGAGCAGCATGATGTAGGGGCCAAGACCCCTATTCCATTGATGCGTCACTGTTTGGGCTGTGTGTTGTTGTTTCAGGAATGGGTGTCTTGTGCCTCCTAGTCCTGCTGCTCTGTATAACTCTGCCTATGTAAAGGGTACAAAAAAAGTGGTCGAGGGTGACATTATACAGGGCTCAGCATTTTCAGCACGGATAGACCCAATTTTAGTTGTGTCTCTCCCAATATGTAAAGGTCCCAAACATGGAACCCCCCCACCTCCCTCTCTTTAATGGTTATAAGTCTCAATATGGCAAATATTTTTTTCAATAGGAAATCCTCAAATCATGACTTGATCACATCAATGGTGGGAATTAACAATTACTTGTCTACCCCATAGGTGGTTCAATATGAAACGCCACAGTAGGAACAATATGGCTAATGGTCACTAAAGGGGTTGTCCATCCACGAATTAAGCAAAAAAAAAAAGCTTCAATGAATTACGGCCCCCAGTCTCTGTGCATCTTGCTGCAGCGTCGACGTCATGACATGGACATGAGACCACTGCTGACAATCATTTGCTCTAGAGGAGTTACAGCTATGGCCCGTGATTGGCTGCACCAGTCCCATGTCCATGTCCGGATGCAAATAATAAGAGGATGAATGGGAGATTTAAAAAAAATGTGACTATTATTCAACCAGTTTCTTGGCTGGAAGTAAGCTATCAATTTTCTTGGTCATCTCAACTATGGGTAACCAATAATACCAGGTCCGGTATGGTAAAAGAGGTTAGGGTTTCCTAAAAAAAATATTTGTGTGCCACTCAGTAGCCCTGAAGAAAGCCCGATATACTCACATGAGGTGGATCCAAGCCCGAGGGGCAATGCGGTCTTCCTGAAGCTGGTTGTTGCTCATCACGATTATGCTCAGGTTTAGGGTTTTGTTGAGGATTCCTTCCGATACGACTTCAATGCGGTTATTGTCTAGATGCAGCTCCTGCGGCAAACAGAACGGTAAATCTGAGTACTTGATCAGTGGACACACATATGTCATGTATTAACGTGATTTCTGGGAGCCGCTGCTTGAATTTAATAGCTTCATCTCTTCTAGATTAGGGAAAAAGTGCAGATGAGGTACACAAATCCACTTAGGATCAGCCTCGTGTGGATGGAAGCGATACCGGCAGGGAGGTGCTACTGTCTGAGTCTCATTTAGAATCATGATCTCCAGATTCATTGGCAAAGACTTACGACAACCTTTATTTCACTTCCACCCCCACATGCAGGAAAAGACGTCCTCCACCTACATAAGCTGAAATTGAACTTCACGCTATTGGAAAATATATTGCAATAGGGATAACAGAGAAATTTTGTTCCTTGAACAATAGAGGCAATCGGCGGGACTCCTGGATAATTGTGCTTAGCCTTGGCGCCTTGTAGAAATCTGTGTCAACATAGTGTACAATCCAAGTATTAAGGAAAGATCGGGATAACCCAAAAACCATACAAACATTGCAGTTAAAGATGTTGTTTTTATTATACAATGTTAGAAGCTTTCAGTCCTTAAAGTGAATCTGTTAGTAGGATGAACCCTCCTAAGCCGTCTATATGGGAATGTAGGTCATGGATATGTGGCGCCCCTGAGGCTCAGTCGCCACAGAGGTACTGCACCTTCTCCTAAGGTGTAGTGCCCCACCATCCAGGTAAGGTGGGAACTCCATTCCACACTCCAACACTCGCATCCCACACAACAGGGTAGTTCTGCACAAGCACATTGCGGCTCAGTGCTTAGAGAGTAGCAGAGCACCTTTGGTGGTTCCCTGCTTGGAACACTGGACGTGCTGGGAGGTGGGTGGAGTTAAGATCCATAAAAGAGTGGGAAAGTGTAGGATGACAGGTCAGTCTGACAGAAGGTCAGTCGGGTAGGAAGTCACTCAGACAGGAGTGAGGATCCCTGGAAGAAGGGATGGAGGAATGAGTGCTGCAGCTGCCTCAGTGACCTGAGCCGGCTGGCACGGGAAAGGAAAAGAAGGAGAAAGACGTAGAACTGAAACCTAAGCTTCCATAAGAGAGAGAAAGAAAAGTACGGAACGAAGGAGTAAGGAGAACAGAGAGGACGTGGGTTGGAAGAGGAACCCTGCCTATAGGTTCTTAGCGCAAGGCCAGGGCCCGGTCCCCGAGGTTGTATGGACACTTATGGTTCTGCAGCAGACACCGGTGGAGTAGTTGTCTGTAAATGCACTACTCCCATCTAAGACTTGTGGCACAACAGCAACTGGATAGAGAGCCGGGACTCAGGAGAAGGGAGTCCCCGAAGCAGGCTACAGCTGTCTGCCGTACAAGTAGAGTTCTTGGGAACATCAGTCAGGAGGAACTCCAGTGTAACTCAGTACTAGGAGATCTTCACACTTTAAGGCGCTATAGAGGAGTCGTTCAGAAAGGTGCATGTTGGCAGAGTGTTGGAGGGGAGCGTTCCATCTTGACTGGGGGTTGACTGAGTCTCTGACCCGGAGGACACGGCCCGGAGGCAGGCACCCTTGTGTACCGCAGACTGTGAGTAAAGCTTTGGAACTACAAGCCCCGGTGTCCTCCAAACATTCTTGCGCCAACCCGCTCAGCACCGCTACATCTGGGTACCATCCTTTACACCGCCTGCGCCTCTCCTCATCCATTGCAGCTACAAGGCCCTGGGGCTACAGCTTCACCTGTGGGGAGCTACACCATCTATGCTGCAACACACCACCAGCCCCAGAGGATCCGCATGCAGCGTCGGCCTAACATCTCACTTGCCGAACACCACAGGTGGCGTCACGAATTATTCCATTCCATTAACTACATTCCCCCATTACTTGGGCGCCCAGGGCCACGGTCCGGTTCACCGCTGCTGTGACACATCCCACTGACACCGGCCCGGTATTGAATAAAATGATACCTTGATATCGGAGATCCAATGTTTTATTCCAGAGAAAACAACATTTTTTAAATATTTAGAACAGCTGTTAAGATCTATGGGCCGGACACAGATTGTAACAGGTCATTAAGATATTAGGAAAAACGTGGCTTTCTCTATATTAAAACATCGGCTCGCAGATATCAAGGTATCATTTTATACAACTTCTTATGACAAATTCCCTTTAAAGTGCTTATGCAAATTGGTGCTGTTCCAACACCTGGCACCTCCACCAAAAGGATATTGATGAACTAATCTATCAAACTACTTAGTCCTGGACAATCACTGTAAACCGAAGACAGGGATCTTGATTGCTGCAATAGTTTACACCAAACTTAAAAGGGTTTTCCCAAAAACAAAAGTCCATTTTAATTACCGTATATACTCGAGTATAAACCAACCCGAATATAAGCCGAGACACCTAATTTTACCTAAAAAAAACTGGGAAACCTTACTAACTTGAGTATAAGCCAGGTATGTATTGTCCCCTCATCCCCATCCTGGTATGCACGCCCTCATCATTCCTATCCTTGTTTGCATGGCTTCTCATCCCTATCCTTTTCTACATGGCTCCTCATCCCTATCCTTTTATGCAAGGCTCCTCATCTCTATCCTTGTCTGCATGGCTCCTCATCTCTATCCTTGTCTGCATGGCTTCTCATCCCTATCCTTGTATGCATAGCTCCTCATCCCTATCCTTGTAGGCAAGGCTCCTCTTCCATATCCTTGTATGCATGGCTCCTCTTTCCTATCCTGGTATGATTGCCACCCATCCCTATCCTTGTATGCATGGTCCCATCCCTATCCTTGTATGCATGGCCACATCTCTATCCTTGTATGCATGGCTCCATCCCTATCCTTGCATGCATGACCCCATCTCTAACCTTGTATGCATGGCTCCATCCCTATACAGTACATGTATGCATGACCCTATTCTTATCCTGGTATGATTGGCCCCCATTAAAAAACATTAAAAAAAATAAACCATTACGCTTACCTTCCTGCACTCCCTTGCAACATCTTGTTCTGGTGCCAGCAGCTGCATTGCTTTATGCTTGTAAGCAGCACATGGCAGGGACTTCATACACTGCTCACAAGCAGAGCACAGCTGCCGAAATGCTCACAGCTCCCCATGCTGAAACTATATGCATGGAGGGCAGTGAGTGTTAAGTAGCGCACACAGTGTCAGCCGCCAGGTGGTCAAGTGTGCCGCTACTTAAGAGAAATGAATATTCACCTCTCTTAAGTAGCGGCACATGTGACCACCCGGCAGCTGCAGGAGACGGCTGCTGCAGCTGACACTGTGAACACTATTACAGAGAAATGAATATTCATTGCCAGTGCGCAGTGAATATTCATTTTCTCTTTAGCAGTGGGCACAGGAGTTAGCTGCAGCAGCCGGCTCCTACCTCTGTGACTTGCTGCTCCCCCTCCATGTTCTGAACACCTCATTCGAGTATAAGCCAAGCGGGGTTGTTTTGAGCACAAAAAAATGTGCTGAAAAACTCGGATTATACTTCTGTACTTAAGTTTATTCCCCATCCTCCACTCCCCGGTGCATTCCTCTGTTATATGTCAGTGAATATTTTGTATGCCTGGAGTTTTCTGTTAATCCTTGTTTGTCGGGTTGGTGTACTGCGGTGCACAATAGCGTCCCTCTTCCCCTCTTCCCTGGGTGGGGGAAGAGAACAGACGATGGGCTAACTCAGGAGATAAGGCAAGGGTGGTTGTCTCTGCATCTTCACCTTCAGAAGTATCCTGGGGAATAGAGTGAGCTAGGGCGCCCCCTAGTGGTAGGGTCAGGGAAGGAACCCATGATCCAGGGTCACTGTTATCTTGTTCTGTTGTGCCATTATGGAGGTGTAAAATGTACGTTCTACCACAGCTTGCACTGTCCATGCACCAGGAGCCTGGTTGCATCAGTAACTTAGTCTGGATTTATTTGGAACCTCCATAGATCCTTGTTTCTGCAATGCGCATGTCACAAAACACTGTGGAATACTGGGAGAGCCGCCCAGCATTGTGATACTTGTATGATTGCTTGTGGTTTGAGAAGTGGGAATCACGGGAATGGTAGTCCTAAAATCTCATTTATCAATAAAGCATTTGTAAGCAAGTGCGACCACCACTTAAATAACTGTCTATAAGACTGGAGGTCGCAAATGCTCACTACCCCATTTAGCACATTGATAGGACTCCCAGCAATCATAATTTTATCATCTATCCTGCAAATAAATGTCGTCTATGTGACAAACCTTCTGAGATGTGTCCATATGTATGTACCGTATATATCCCATCCACAGAAAAAAGATCTATGTAACCCTCCACCCACACTTGCCCCCGCTATTTTACCACGTATATTAGAACAATATACAGCACAGTTTTGTTAGAAAACTGAAAAAAAATCCTAACTGCAGAGTTGGCTTTCCGGTGAGACATCATGGGATACGTAGACACTGCTATTTAGACTCTTTAGATGCTTGTACTGATACTGTCCAAAGACAACAGGAGACGCTTTCCTCCGTGAAACAAATAACCCTTTGCTCTGATTTTTTGGACGAGAAATACAATTCTTGTGGTTTGTAGACTTCGGCATGACTGTTTGCATTTATGCACACTCATGTACTGTACGTCCACACGTAAGATGCGCCAGTTGGCAAAGGCGATAATTACTAACCAGGATCATGTGTTGATTCTTTTGGCCAAGACTGAAGGCTCGGATTTGGCCGCAAAAAAAGTCATTCTATAAAGAGCATAGGACTATAGAGATTGTAGGGTTGTGTATGTACAGAAGCCATGTGTGGAGATCCCTATATAAAGATGGCATAAAACACTTACTTTCTTACTCATTAGTTTACTTCCCCTTGAGAGATATTTGGAGGCACCAAACAACACATTTGGCCAGTTATTCCGGGTCGCCCTCCCAGGGCTGTGGGGTACTCGGTACCGGGCCGGTGTCAGGGGAATGTGTCACAGCAGCAGTGACCTGGACCGTGACCCTGGGCGCCCAAGTCAATGGCAGAATGTATATGTAGTTAATGGAATAGTTTGTGACGCCACCTGTGCTGTTTGGCAAGCAAGGTGTTAAGCCAACGCTGCGTGCAGATCCTCTGGGGTGGATTGTGTGTTGCAGCATAGATGGCGTAGCTCCCCACAGGTGAAGCTGTAACCCCAGGGCAGTGTAATTGCAATAGATGAGGATAGGCGCAGGCGGTGTGAGGAATGCTAGTACCCAGATGTAGCGGTGCTGACGGTGTAGCGCACAAATGAATGGAAGACACCAGGGCTTGCAGTTCCAACACTTTACTCACAGTTTGTGGTACACACTGGTGCCCGCTTCCATGCAGTGTCCTCCGGGGCAGAGACTCAATCAACCTCCCGGGCAAGTCAGGATTCTCCTCTCCAACACTCCGCCAACATGTACCTTTTCTGAACAACTCCTGTTGTGAGTTCATTTTCCCCTTCACCGTCGATGTCTGATGAACTCCCTCTTCTGGTGAAGGAAGGTAGTGAGGCTGATTACCAAACACCTGATCTGGTAGATGATGACTGAGTAACAGGAAATTCTGACTGGATACAAGGCAGCTGACGCCCTTCTGAGTCGCTGGTGATTTCTCTGCTGGATTCTTGGAGACCAGTCTGATTCCTGCTTCCCAAAGATAAGTTTTTGCTCTGCTATTGAACTTATTAGTTTTGTTTTGTTTACTTTGTTTTTTGGAGTTCAGCCATCCCCAGTCGGGGGGTGTGCTGAGTTCCATTTTTGTCTCTGATCAGTTTGTCTCTTTGCTCTGTCTACAGAATTTACCTGAGTGCTGATATAGTCATTTTGAAGTCCTAGCGACTTCAGGGCCTGTTTTTCCTATCAGACGGTTGGGACATTTTTTGGTAGGGTTTTTTACGGATTGCAGACAGCAGCTTTTCTATCCTGTCCTTTTTAGTTAGCTTGGGCCCCATCGTTTGCTCAACCTATCTTTCTATCTGTCTTAGTGTTTTCATCTTGCTTCACCGTCAATATATGTTGGGGGCTGCCTATTGCTTTGGGGTCTGCTCTGGGGCAGTTTAGATTTCCCCTTTCTTTCTTTAGGCCTATTTAGTCCTCCGGCTGTGATCGAGGGGTCTAGGGCATCGTAGGAACCCCCCATGGCTACTGTTAGTTGTTGTGGATAGGATCAGGGGTCTGCAATCCGATAGCTACCAACCTCTCCGGTTTTCTGGACTTAGCTTGAATTTTTGTTTTTTCCTCCTTCGGTGACTCATTCATAACAGAATCACCAGCCATACCGCAGATCCTAGGGTACTTAATAGCAGGAAAGAATCGTAAAAAAAAGTTTGTCAGAATTTTTTTTTTTTTTTGTGTATATTTTTTTCCTCTAGGTCTCTGAGGCCGTAGGGGGAATTTTTTTTTTCCTTTCTCAATGGAGATGAAGCAATTGTCTGATCGTGTGGAGCAGCTCACTGCTGAAGTGCAGGGAATTTCCGCCTATCTTGCTCATTCACATGCTGCTGAACCAAAGATCCCTACTCCTGATGTGTTTTTTTGGGGATCGGTCTAAATTTTTGAATTTTAAGAAAAATTGTAAATTATTTTTTGCCTTGAAGCCTAACTCGTCGGGGAGCTCCGCGCAGCAGGTTAAAATTGTCATCTCTTTGCTGCACGGCGATCCCCAGGATTGGGCGTTTTCTTTGAAACCTGATGATCCTATTCTTACTAATGTGAACGCATTTTTTCAGGCCTTGGGGTTGTTGTATGATGAACCTAATGCTATTGATCAGGCTGAAATACTGTCATAAATTCCGAAAGTGGGCGGTCCTTGCTACCTGGAATGATGGTGCCTTGGCAGCTCTTTCGGAAGGGTTTGTCAGAAATCGTAAAAGATACTATGGTGGGATATCCTGTTCCCTCTGGTCTTGACGATTCTATGTAATTAGCCATTCAGATTGATCGGCGTTTGCGTGAACGCAAAACCGCACGAGAGGTGTTGCCACCTGTAGAACAAATGTCTGAACCTATGCAATGTGATAGAGTTTTGTCTAGGGCGCAACGTCAGGAGTTCAGAAGGCGTAATAAGCTGTGTTTCTTCTGTGGTGATGCCTCGCATATTATTTCTGTCTGCCCTAAACGAGAGAAACGTTTTGCACACACATTTGCTGTGGGTGGTGTTCAACCTAAGTTTCTTCTGGCAATTACTCTGATCTGCTCCCTGTCCACATTTTCCGCTAAGGCTTTTGTGGATTCGGGAGCAGCTCTGAACCTGATGGACTTGGATTTTGCTAAACGTTGTGGATTTCCTATGACACCTCTGCGGACGCCTATCCCTTTGAGGGGTATTGATGCTACTCCTTTGGCGAAGAATAAACCTCAGTTTTGGACCCAGGTGGTAATGCGGGTCGCCCCAGACCATCAAGAGAATTGCAGATTTTTGGTGTTGCATAATTTGCATGATACCATTATTCTGGGGTTTCCATGGTTGCAAATCCATAATCCAGTTTTGGATTGGAAATCTGTGTCTGTGGTGAGTTGGGGTTGTCTGTGTGCCCTTAGTGATGCTCCTGTTTTCTCCACCTCTCCCCAGTCGCCTAATGTTCCTGACTATTTGGCTGATTTTTATGAAGTATTTAGTGAGAATGAGTCTGCGTCTTTGCCTCCTCATAGGAGTTATGACTGTGCAATTGAGCTGAGCCCTGGGTGTAAATTTCCTAAGGGTCGACTTTTCAATTTATCTGTACCCGAGCACGAGGCTATGCGATCCTATATTAAAGAGTCATTGGAGAAGGGTCATATTAGACCATCCTCTTCACCCTTAGGTGCTGGGGTTTTTTCATGGCTATGAAAGATGGGTCATTAAGGCCTTGTATTGACTATCGTTCCCTCAACAAAATTACTGTTAAATATCAGTATCCGTTACCCCTGATTTCTGATCTATTCTCCAGAGTTAAAGGTGCTTGCTGGTTTACAAAGCCTGACCTCAGGGTGGCGTATAATCTTATTCGCATTAAGCATGGGGATGAATGGAAGACGGCGTTTAATACTCCGGTGGGACATTTTGAGTACCTGGTGATGCCTTTTGGGCTCACTAATGCCCCTTCTGTCTTCCAGTGCTTCATGAACGATATATTCCGAGACTTTGTGGATAAATTTTTGATTATCTATCTGGATGATATTTTGATCTTTTCCAAGGATTGGGACTCTCATGTGGAACATGTTCGGACTGTGTTCCGGATTTTGAGGGAGAATTCCCTATATGTCAAGGGATCGAAATGCCTTTTTGGCGTACAGAGGATTTCATTTTTGGGATTTATTTTGTCTCCGTCAACTATTGAAATGGACCCGGCCAAGGTACAGGCCATTTATGATTGGGTTCAGCCCACTTCTTTGAAGGCCCTCCAGAAGTTTTTGGGTTTTGCTAATTTTTATCGTAAATTTATAGCTAATTTTTCTGGTATTGCCAAACCATTGACTGATTTGACTAAGAAGGGTGCTGATGTGCTGAATTGGTCTCCGGAGGCTGTTTCTTCCTTTCAGGAGCTGAAGCGAAGGTTCACTTATGGTCCGGTTTTGCGGCAACCTGATGTCTCACTCCCGTTTCAGGTAGAGGTGGACGCTTCTGAGATTGGTGCAGGAGCTGTTTTGTCCCAAAAAGATCCTGTAACATCTAAAATGAATCCCTGTGCTTTCTTTTCCCGAAAGTTCTCCCCATCCGAACGTAACTATGATGTGGGGAATCGGGAACTGTTAGCCATGAAATGGGCATTTGAGGAGTGGAGACATTGGTTGGAGGGAGCTAAACATCAAGTCGTGGTCCTTACTGACCACAAGAATTTGATTTACCTGGAGTCGGCCAAACGCTTGAATCCTAGACAGGCTAGGTGGGCCTTGTTTTTCACACGTTTTGATTTTGTGGTCTCTTTTATTCCGGGCACTAAGAATGTCAAGGCAGACGCCCTCTCTAGGAGTTTCTTTGCTGATTCTCCTGTTTTGACCAAGCCTGCTACCATCTGAGGTGAGGGGGCAGTTCTTTCTGCCATCTCGCCCGATTTGAGACGTGCTCTGGAAGAGTTTCAGGAGGACAAACCTGAGCGTTGTCCCATTGGAAAATTGTATGTTCCTGACCAGTGGAGGAAGAGAGTGATGTCTGAAGTTCATTGCTCTGCATTGGCTGGTCATCCAGGTATTTTTGGTACTAGAGATTTGGTGAGTCGGTCTTTTTGGTGGCCCGCCTTGTGTCGTGATGTCAGGAATTTTGTGCAGTCCTGTGGGACTTGCTCTCGGTCTAAACCTTGTTCTCGCTCTAGTGGGTTGTTGATGCCTTTGTCGGTGCCCAGGAGGCCATGGACCCATATTTCAATGGATTTTATCTCTGATATGCCTGTCTCTCAGAGAATGACTGTTATTTGGGTGATTTGTGATAGATTCTCTAAGATGGTCCATCTTGTACCACTCCCTAAGTTGCCATCTTCCTCAGAGTTGGTGCCCTTGTTTTTGCAACAGGTGGTTCGCTTGCACGGGATTCCTGAGAACATTGTATCTGACAGAGGAGTTCCGTTTGTGTGTAGATTTTGGAGGACTTTCTGTTCCAAGCTGGGAATTCAGTTGTCCTTCTCCTCTGCGTTTCACCCTCAGACCAATGGGCAGACGGAGAGAACAAACCAGACTTTGGTGTCATATTTGAGATGTTTTATTTCTGCTGATCAGGATGATTGGGTTTCATTTTTGCCCTTGTCCGAATTTGCTTTAAGTAATAGAGCTAGTTCTGCCACTTTGATGTCACCTTTTTTTTGTAACTTTGGGTTTCATCCTCGATTCTCTTCAGGGCAGGTGGAGGCTTCTGCCTGCCCAGGTGTTGACACTGTGGTGGAGAGAATGCACCAGATCTGGGACCAAGTAGTGGATAAGTTGTCTCTCTCCCAGGAAAAGGCCCAGCGGTTTTCCAACCGGCATAGGACCATTGGTCCCCAGTTTAAGGTGGGTGATATGGTTTGGTTGTCATCAAAGAATATCGCTATGAAGGTGGCTTCTCCAAAGTTTAAACCTAGATTTATTGGACCTTACAAGATTTTGGAGATTCTTAATCCAGTCTCTTTTCGATTGGCTCTTCCTGTTACATTTAAGATCCATAACGTGTTTCATAAGTCTCTGTTAAAGAGGTTTATTGAGCCAGTAGTTCCTGTGGTGGCACCTCCTGACCCGGTATTGGTTGAAGGTAATGTGGAATATGAGGTTGAGAAGATACTGGATTCTCGCCTGGCTAGACAGAGACTCCAGTATTTGGTTAAATGGAAGGGTTATGGCCAGGAGGATAATTCTTGGGTCCCTGCATCCGATATTCATGCCGAAAGATTGGTTCGTGCCTTTCATCGGGCCCATCCTGATCTCCCTGGTGGCGTGGATGAGGGTTCGGTGACCCCTCCTCAAGGGGGAGGCACTGTTGTGAGTTCATTTTCCCCTTCACCGTCGATGTCTGATGAACTCCCTCTTCTGGTGAAGGAAGGTAGTGAGGCTGGTTACCAAACACCTGATCTGGTAGTTGATGACTGGGTAACAGGAAATTCTGACTGGATATAAGGCAGCCGACAGACTCCTCTATTGCGCCTTAAGGTGTGAAGAGCTCCAGTACCGTGGTACTCTGGAGTTCCTCCTGTCAGATGTTCCTAATAACTCTACTCGTATGGCAGACAGCTGTAGCCTCTCTCGGGGACTCCCTTCTCCGGAGTCCTGGATCTCTATTCAGTTGCTGTTGTGCCCCAAGTCTTAGATGGGAGTAGTGCATTTACAGCCAACTACTCCACCGGTGTCTGCTGCAGAACCATAAGTGTCCATACAACCTCGGGGACCGGGCCCCGGCCTTGCACTGAGAACCTATAGGCAGGGTTCCTCTTCCAACCCACGTCTCCTCTCTGATTCTCCTACTTCTTCGTTCCGCACTGTTACGCATTTTTTGGTATGGTTTTTTACAGATTGAAGACAGCAGCTTTTCTATCCTGTCCTTTTTAGTTAGCTTGGGCCCCATCGTTTGCTCATTCTATCTTTCTATCTGTGTTAGTGTTTTCATCTTGCTTCAACGTCATTATATGTTGGGGGCTGCCTATTGTTTTGGGGTCTGCTCTGGGGCAGTTTAGATTTCCCCTTTCTTTCTTTAGGCCTATTTAGTTCTCCGGCTGTGATCGAGGGGTCTAGGGCATCGTAGGAACCCCCCACAGCTACTGTTAGTTGTTGGGGATAGGATCAGGGGTCTGCAATCCGATAGCTACCAACCTCTCCGGTTTTCTGGACTTAGCTTGTATTTTTGTTTTTTTTCTCCTTCGGTGACTCATTCATAACAGAAAAAAACCCTACCAAAAAATGTCCCAACCGTCTGACAGGAAAAACAGGCCCTGAAGTCGCTAAGACTTCAAAATGACTATATCAGCACTCAGGTAAATTCTGAAGACAGAGCAAAGAGACAAACTGATCAGAGACAAAAATGGAACTCAGCACACCCTCGACCGGGGATGGCTGAACTCCAAAAAACAAGGTAAACAAAACAAAACTAATAAGTTCAATAGCAGAGCAAAAACTTATCTTTGGGAAGCAGGAATCAGACTGGTCTCCAAGAATCCAGCAGAGAAATCACCAGCGACTCAGAAGGGCGTCAGCTGCCTTATATCCAGTCAGAATTTCCTGTTACCCAGTCATCATCTACCAGATCAGGTGTTTGGTAATCAGCCTCACTACCTTCCTTCACCAGAAGAGGGAGTTCATCAGACATCGACAGTGAAGGGGAAAATGAACTCACAACAGTACCACTGTTACCTGAGTGCTGATATAGTCATTTTGAAGTCTTAGCGACTTCAGGGCCTGTTTTTCCTATCAGACGGTTGGGACATTTTTTGGTAGGGTTTTTTACGGATTGCAGACAGCAGCTTTTCTATCCTGTCCTTTTTAGTTAGCTTGGGCCCCATCGTTTGCTCAACCTATCTTTCTATCTGTGTTAGTGTTTTCATCTTGCTTCACCGTCATTATATGTTGGGGGCTGCCTATTGCTTTGGGGTCTGCTCTGGGGCAATTTAGATTTCCCCTTTCTTTCTTTAGGCCTATTTAGTTCTCCGGCTGTGATCGAGGGGTCTAGGGCATCGTAGGAACCCCCCACGGCTACTGTTAGTTGTTGTGGATAGGATCAGGGGTCTGCAATCCGATAGCTACCAACCTCTCCGGTTTTCTGGACATAGCTTGTATTTTTGTTTTTTTCCTCCTTTGGTGACTCATTCATAACACTTAGGTTGCAGTTCTACGTCTTTCTCCTTCTGTTCCTTTCCCGTGCCAGCTGGCTCAGATCACTGAGGCAGCTGCAGCACTCCTCCTCTGACCCGTCCTCAGACTCTCCTGACTGACTGTCCTTCTCTCGCCTGACCTCCCGTCAGACTCACCTCCCGACTGATCTCTCAGACTGATCTGATCTGTAATTCTAAACCTTCCCCATCTTTTATGTGGATCTCAACTCCACCCACCTCCCAGCACATCCAGTGTTCCAAGCAGGAAACCACCAAGACACTCCTAATGTCTAGGAGGAGAGAGAGACCTCAATGTTTTTGTGCTGAACTACCCTGTCGTGTGGGATGCGAGTGTTGGAGTGTGGAAAGGAGTTCCCAACTTACCTAGTTGGTGGGGCACTACACCTTAGGAGAAGGTGCAGTACCTCTGTGGCGACTGAGCCTCAGGGGCGCCACAATTCTTAAGTCCCCATACACAGAAAAGGAACATTGGCCGAACCCACCGTTATTGATGGGGGCTCCTGACAGATGCCGTTGGGGAAGGTAAGGATCTGGAATGTCCGATTTTGAACTTCTGATCCTTTTCCTCCCGGAGAGGTAAGCCTTCAGCAGAGGATTCTTTCGGCAACTCTCTCATAGAGAACACAGGAGAGCTCGGCCAAACCAGCGCTTGTGTCTAATGGAAAGATCGCTGTTGACCGATTGTACAGTCCAGCAGCTATCTAAAATATATGGGGGGGTTTAGTTGTGAATCTTTACATTATTTATGGAGGGAACACAAAGAGCTGAACAGGAAAAGAAAGGACTATTATGGTTTGGTTCCTGGTGCGCCAACCATTTTGTTGCCCAATTAGTCTTTAAAAGGGGCTTTCCAAGACTCTAATATTTGACCTAAAGGGGGTTTTACACATAGCGATATCGCTAGCAATATCGCTAAAACGTCACTGATTTTGTGACGTTATAGCGATATCGCTATGTGTGATACTTACCTCCGACCGGCTCCCCCGCTGTCCATCGCTGATCGCGCGAGATCGGGCGGCTCCATTTCTCGTCGTCAGCTTCCTGCTGGGCTTCCTGCTGTGTGAGACGAGCGTCACATGGAGGCGGGCGGGAGGACGTAAGGATCGCTGTGTGTGAAAGGAGAGTATCGTGCGCTGTGTCGCTGCTGCATCGCTGTGAGGTCTGCCTGTGTGAAAGCTCACTAGCAATCATTTAGCGATGCACCAGCGATCCTGACCGGGTCGGATCGCTGGTGCATCGCTAAATGTAAAAGGGCCTTTAGGCTCGATCACCGATGACAGATCTGTAGGGTCTGCCTCTTGCCACCCCCACCCATCAGCTAATTGTAGGAGCCATGGTGGCACACTGGTGATCCCTTTGGCCACTTAACTGCCCGTGCCTGGTCCTGCAACTACTAGGCACATGGCCATTACTCAAAGTTCAAAGCTGTGCCTCAGTGACAAATAGATGTAGTCTGACCACCGGCACACTTCAATCTGCTGATCGGTGGGAATGCACATTCTTAAAGATGATCTAGCCACAGATAAGGTGATGAACATTAAAAGTTGGAGATGTTGTGAATCGATTGGCAGGACTAGAACCCAGTCCACTGGCTAAGTCGCTAATCTGTGGTTGCTGGACTGGAGCCCTGAGGACCTCCTCTCGCCTCCCGACATCATCGGATCTTATTTGCATTAGTCAGCCTGGTAAGAGGTCACATGAGTATCATGCCGCTATGATAACATCGCATCAGGCCGGCTAATGTAAGAAAGCGCAACTTGCTTATCACTGGGGCTCTGACAGTGGAGACTCCATCATTCACAAAAACAGGGCTTTGAAGTGCCCTCTGGGAATAAAGCACTCACCACTCATGTTTATCCCCACTCCATTCATTGTCTATGGAAATGGAGAAAGCAAAGCACTGTACTTGGCTATCTCTGGCAGTCACATAGACATCGCCCATCCCTTATTGTAATAGTTGGGGGTCCCAGTAGTCATACACCCACTCGATTAAGTTATCCCTTTGACTAGTTTATAATTTGCAATGATGATAAACCCCTAAAGTGAAGTCCACATTTTTTCCCCCTAAAATCAATAGTACACAAGAAAATATGAAACTTTGTAATATATGTTATGAGAGAAATTTGCTTCTTTGCCGTCCTGGTCTGATAATTCATTGTCAAAATTCTCAGTTCAGAGGTAAAACCTGTTTCCATCTAATACAGATGTTCCCATTACTGAGAGAGGAGATGACAGTTGGTGCTCGTAAGGTTTCATGGAGAACTGTAACTGTCATTTCAGGAGAACTTGCAGCAGAATGTCCCTGTGTTCCACTAGCTCCTCCCCCTCATTAGAATTTTTAAAGCACTAACTGTCATCTCCTATCTCAGCAACAGGAACGTCTGTATTCACTGAATATGGATTTTAACCCTGAACTGAAAATGAAAAATCAGTCTTGGAGGAGAAAGGAGCAGATTTCTCAGCTAAGATATATTACAAAGTTTCCTATTTCCATGTCTATTATTGATTTATTAAATAAAAATTAAAAAGACAGCTACACTTTAAGAATGTGCTGTCACACAATGTTTGTTATGGGTGTCACCAAACTTCTAGGACATGCCACTTTTAGTATGTTTTTCATAAACTTAATCTGGCAAAGTCAAACTTCACTTTCACCTAGATATGCGGTGCAAAAGTTATGTCTATTGTCACCAGATATTATTTATATACTGCACATTTAGAGATCTGATTTTCTGATACAGAGCTCCAATTCCCCTGCATAAACATAGATTTGAAATGTAATATTCTTCACTGCCTGCAGTCGCCACTAGGGAGAGCTTGTGAGTCTACTGTACACTATATTAATAGCGAGTGGACTCCATTGCTCCCCCTGGTGGTAGCTGAAGGCAGCTGAATATTCTCTTTTAAATCAGTGTTTGTGCAGGGTATTTAGAATTTCTACATGAAAAAAACAAGACGCCGACCTCCATTAAGAATATTAAAAAACATCAAAGTTAAAATTGGTGGATCTGCCCTTTAAGGCTTTTAAATATAGCACCATATAATAACAAATGTGGACAATCCCACTAACATCCCACCATCAATTCACTGTCAATCATCATTCCAGAGACATGTTGTGGGCTCCTCAGCCCTTTTTTCAGTACAGAATAAGAAATTACAAGTACTTAAAGGATAAAGACAAGAAATGAGTCACTGAGCGCGATCCTACACGCAGCCATTATTGCAGGGGAAGTCATAATGATTATGTTTATTACCGGCATGTGAGTGACATTCCCACATTTCTCAAGACTATGAATATGTACTTGCTATAGGTATCATTTATTAAAGGTCATGTCGCTTATGATGTGGTGGGTGGCAAATACAATGGCCTAAGCGTCTAAATGTACTGGACGGCAGAGTAAACCTGCACTGGGAAATGGGCACAAGGTGGGATTCAATTAACATTTAAATGCTCAAGTATAGGAAAAGATTGCTCAAAAAGATAGCTAGATGGTGGAATAGATAGGTAGATAGATAGTATTACTGGTTTACCACGACAGAGAAGGGCCAGAAGACCACAGTGTCTGATTTCTCATACTCCTGCACTGATTATAAGCACTTCACCATCATATTAAACAGTGCAGGTTTCTACTAGCAGTGCATGGGTAAATCTGTTCTGCTGAGAGCTGCTGGAGGCTTTTCTTTATGGATGGTCACAGCTGTTGAGTATTAACCACTCCTGTTATGAATGGGTCACCGAGGAGGATAGCAGGCCCAGGCTAAGCCACAGAAAACCAGAGAGGTTGGTAACTAAGCGGATGCAGACCCCTGATCCTGTCCACACAACTAGCAGTAGCCGTGGAGCGTACCTACGATGATCGTAGATGCCTCAGCACAGCCGGAGAGTTAACTAAGCCTAAAGCAAGAAAGGTGAAATCTAAACTGCCCCGGAGCAGACCCCAAAGGAATAGATAGACCCCAAACATATATTGTTGGTGAGACAAGATGAAAACACAAACGCAGGCAGAAAAATAGACTGAGCAAACAATTGGGCCCACACTGACTAGACAGGACAGAAAAGGAAAGACACTGTCTGTAATCGCGCAAAAAACCCTGCAAAAGTTCAACACGTCTGATGCAAAAAACACTGAAGTCACACGACTTCGCCTCCCACTATATCAGCACTCTGGTATATTCTGAAAGCAAAACAAAAAGAGGCTAATATAAAAGGGGACAAAACAAACTGGCACATGCAGTAACATATGGGCGGTGATTCAGCACAGCCCCAGCAGGAGCTAGCTGACCTGCACAAAGCAGAGATAAACAAAACCAGATCAAATGCAAACATAATAACAAATGAACCACTTAGCTGAACATGCAGGGAAAGAGCAGGAGACATCAGATCTCAGGAGGCACAGGAAAAAAAATCACCAGCAGGGATAGAGGGAGTCAGCTGTCTTAAATCCCAATCAGAAACCCCAGATCTACAATCGTCTTCCTCATTATCAGGTGGCAAGCCTCTGTCAATCAGATCAGCTCCACAACCTCCAGTAACCATCAGAGGGAGCCCAGAAAGAGAACTCTCAATCTGACCAGCTCCAGTATCTTCAGTAATCACCAGAGGGAAGCCAGAGAGAGAATTCACAACACACTCCCCTCTGATATATACACTTGCCTCTGGCAATCAGGCATTTCCAGTGTTAGTTTTTTACTGCCTGTTTCTGAATTTGAAGGTGTTGGTTGTTTGAGGAGGTGTATGGAGTGTTTTTCAGAAGACTGATGCTTGATTTATCTGTGTGCATATCCTCATCCTCTCATATTTGGTTTATCCTCCCTTTACTTCCTGGTGTTTCCTTCTGTTGTCTGTAAGTGCATATTTGTAAGATTGATATTTTCATTTATCCCTGTAAGTCTTCCCTTGCTAGTTTGGTTTGTGTATTCTTATACACTACTACTCCCCACTTCACTGGGTGAGTGAGAGGACAGATATGGGCTTATTTAGGAGATCAGCAAGACATGTGGCCCTGCATCTTCACCATCAGAAGTAATCTGGGGAGTAGGCATAGCTAGAGCGCCCCTAGCTTTAGTAATAGGGAAGGATCCCTAGCCCCGGGATATCAATCTACAGTCTTGTGACAGACAGATAGATATTGAATAGAAAGATACGTATGAGATGGAAACAGTCTGAAGGGGCTTGATCAAAGAAAATAACTTTGCAGGAAGTACAGATATTGGTCTGAAGAGAACTGTGGTAAAGGTATTTTTTCTGACGAAGCCTCTGCAGACTGTTTGGGACATCTGGAAGAATGATCATCTCGAGAAGAAAAGGCGAGCGCTACCATGAGTCCCATGTCTGCCAACAGTAAAGCATCCTGAGCCCCTTCATGTGTGGTGACTTCTCATTCATGGAGGGCGATCACTCACAATTTTGGTAAGATTACTGCCATGAAAAAAAATAGGATCTAAACAACTTCAATTAGCAACTTCTCCTAACCATCCAGACAAAATGTGGTGATGATGATGCTTTTTCCAGCATGATGGAGACCATGTCACAAGGCAAAATTGATAACCAAGTGACTCGGTGAACAAAACATTGACATTTTGGGTCTATGGCCAGGAAGTTCTCCATATCTCAATCCCATTAAGAATCTGTGGTCAATCTGCAACAAGCAACAAACAGACACAATAATTGTGATAAACTCCAAGCTCTGATTAGACAAGAAAGGGCAGTCATCAGTCAGGATTTGGCCCAGAAGCCGACATCCAGCTGCCTGGTTGAAGCGTAGAAAAATTTGACAAAGCTGGCAAATTTGAGTTTAAAAATATTCTCTAATCTCTAGTATTTACACATTTTCAACTTATATTTTATAATTTCACATATATAAATAGAAAGACCCTGATGCCTAAGGGGCGCAGACCCCTCTACCACATGACTGGACACCAGTAGTATTACTGGCATATGGTAGCTACACATTTTGCATTGGGGCCCAGGAGATTTAAGCTTTACATCTGGATCTATGTCCTGTGGTCCCTTATAATTATATTATTAACTGAGAATATCTCTGTGAATGTATCATCTGTCCAGACAAATCCAGAGTTCCTATTCTCAAAACCTATTTTTGCACCCCTGTTATTTGACATTTTGGCAGCTTGAGCTTTAACAAACAATAATCTAAGTCAGTCTCAATTACTCTTAAAAAAAAGTTCTAATCTTGGCCATTGGTATGATCCACCTGAATAGAAAAAGTGAGCTCCAAAGAAGGAAACAGCCACGTCATTTACCCCATTCTGGCTACGGCCCTTAACAAACATTGAGCAGCCAGGTGGAGCATTTGCTCAGACTGAGCTTAGGGTGAGCAATGAGCCGACAACCTGCACTTTCCATACTGCGGTGCTTCAAGCTCTTTATACAAACAGCAAATCTGTGAAAGAGCCCCCTGTGTGAGAGCGAGAAACCAGAGGAAATCTGAAAACACAAGAATAACTGTGGGTGAAGAGCAAAGCAGCTCTATTACTAGGGGGTTGGTGAAAAATTCTGGATAAAAACTACAAAGTTAAAATTTGAAAAAAGATCTGATAATCTGGATAATCCACCATAGTCCCGATCTGATTAATGTAAAATGAAAGGAATCTACTAATCTGTAGATGAAATGTATGACTTTATTATGAAGGATACAATTTTGAGAGATACGGGGTCCTACTTTACCTCTGTATACTTCCAATTGTATGTAAAATCCAATATGAAATACTGTGGTATATTCCATTGGTAGCTACATATTTCAAAGCCCTACCAATGGAACCGAAAAGTACTCGTACAATAGTTACCCTACACTCCTAGACCAAGGTCTACCATGGCCAAGGCAGTGATCCACTGAAACCAATTAGTTTTTACCCAAACACTCTTAAGTTGACCATACATAGAAGATTGCTGTTGGACAAATGTTTTCTACCAAGTCTCTTAAACACATGAGTGCTCAGCTTGGCCAACAGGGAAAACTTTTTGGGCAGCGACTTACCTCCTCTAAAAGTAAAAGGAGTTGAAACTCCAACTGCCCAATCCTTCTCTCACCCGACGTTATCAGTCGGGAGAAAGTCATGAGGACCCCATACACATCATTTGGTTAACCAGGTATACCCGTACAATGTAAGTCCGCAAGGACAGGGTCCTCTCCCCTCTGTACCAGTCTGTCATTGTAAATTTGTTTACTGTTAACGATATCTATAACTTTTTATGTAACCCCTTCTCATGTACAGCACCATGGAATTAATGGTGATATATAAATAAATAATAATAAAAATAATAGTATGCAGAAATTAGCAGGATAGGCCATCTTTCATCAAATGTATATGGAGGTTTTTAGACCTGACGTCTTCAATTGCCAAGGCACTGATCCATTGATGCCACTGTTTTTTCCCCTTTATACAAAAGATCTTCCATTAGTAAGACATTGATCCACTGATATTCCCTAGTAGTTATCCCTACACACATCAACCAAAGGTCTTCCCATGCAGAAGCGCTTGTCTACTGATCCATTTACTCGTACATATCTAGTCCAAAGATTTTTTTATTGTCAAGACACTGATCTACTGATATTTTCCAGTAGTTACCCCTACTCATCAAGACCAAAAGTCTTCCAATGGTAAGGCACTAATCTGCTAATCCATCCTAGTAGTTAAGTCTCCAAATATTGACCAAAGGTCTTCTACTGCCAAAACACTAATACAGACTGGTAGTTACCTTGCACACCGAAACCAAAGATCTTGCTTTTCCAAGGCACTTATCAACTGACACCCCCTGGAAGTTATGCCTACATAAAATAACCAGAGAATCGTAAGTGGCCAAAGCACTGATTCCACTATAACCATTAGTACTTACGCACACTTAACTAGACCAAAAGGTTGCCAGCTCACTGATCTATTTGGTCTACCACACAGGAGAAAGAACTGAGGTGGCACATGACTAATTCAATGTTCACTCTAGTCAAACTTATTCACCATAGTTATTAGGTGGTTAACAACAGAGCAACAGAGAATATGTCCACTAGCAGCAATCCTGACAAGTTCTCAGTGCCAAGCCTCATTAACCAGAACTACCAGTCCTGGAAATTCAAGGTGAAGATGCTGCTCATAAGAGAACGTACGTGGAAATATACTCAGGAACAAGTGCCTCATCCATTACCAGATGATTGGCTAGAGAAGGATCAGAAGGTTCAGAAAGCACAAAGCATTATCTTCCTCAGTGTAGATGATAATCACATTGTGTATATATGCAAGTGTGCAACTGCAAAGGAGATTTGGGACTTTTATAACTAGCTCCTCATACCTGTAATGTGATACAGGGGGACACAACATACCTATGGGACACATTACAGGTATGAGGAGCTAGTTATAAAAGTCGCTATTTCAACGTTACTGGGGAAGAGCCACCTTCACAGAATACAGCCTTAGTGCTGCTGAAGGTGGCTCTTTAACTGAAAGACGCCCTGGGGTGTGACAGGTTCCCTTTAAGCAGTTGGCAAGAGCATGGATCTCGAAAATGAACAAAGCTTTGATAGATGAAGGATTAAAAGATCTCAAGCTGATCCATGTTTGAGTACAAAAAATGTAGAGAAGGAGTGGATGTATGTTTTCCTATATGTAGACGATGTAATCATGTCTCATCAATATGAAAAAGAAATTGCAAAGCTAGGTGAAATTCTCAACCAGCACTTTGACACTAAGGACCTTGGAAATGTGACATATTATTTGGGAATCCAAATCCAGAGAGAGGAAGATGAGAATTTTCTCAACCAAAGTTCTAAAATTTCCGCAATCCTAAACCAGTTTGGAATGTCAGAAGCCAAAGTTGCGTCAGCACCAGTGGATCCGTCCTACTTAAAGTTGGAAGGAGAAAAAGATCTGCTACCCAGCAATGAGCGTTACAGACAAGTAGTGGGGGCACTTCTGTACATAGCAACCACAACCCTGCCGACATGTAAGCAAGCGACGCCAAAGAGACTGGAATGCAATTAAGAGAATTCTTCAATATCTTAAAGAAACTGAAAGGGATCTTAAGCTATCTGCATGAGGAGATCTCACTCTCAGAGGTTATGTTGATGCAGATTGGCTAGAAATACAAGTGATCAGAAATCAACAAGTGGTTACTTTTTCAAGTTAGGAGAAAATTCAATTTCTTGGTCCAGCGGAAACCAAGTGTCAGTCGCATTATCTTCTACAGAAGCAGAATATATGTCTGCTGCTTATACAAGTCAAGAAGTAATTTGGTTGAAACAACTTTTGGAAGATTTCAGCAAGCCACTAGCTCAACCAACAGTTATCTATGAGGACAACCAAGGAGGCATTAAACTTGCCAGCAGTGAGAAGATTAGTGAAAGGAATAAGCACATTGATGTAAAACATCACCCCTTATGTGACTTAGTGGAACGTGGTGTACTCAAGTTTGTTTATTGTGAGTCTGACAAGATGATAGTCAATGTTATGACAAAGCCATTATCAAGAGCCAAAGTTTTTGGACTTCAGAAAAGCAATTGAACTAACAGGATAAGTAGTTGTTGAGTGGGGGTGTTGGAATACAGTGGGGGAAAAAGTATTTAGTCAGCCACCAATTGTGCTAGTTCTCCCATTTAAAAAGATGAGAGATGCCTGTAATTGACATCATAGGTTGACCACAGCTATGAGAGTCAAAATGAAAAAACAAATCCAGAAAATCACCTTGTCTGATTTGCCAAGATTTATTTTGCAAATTATGGTGGAAAATAAGTATTTGGTCATTAACAAAAGTTCATCTCAATATTTTGTTATATATCCTTTGTTGGCAATGACAGAAGTCAAACTTTTTCTGTAAGTCTTCACAAGGTTGGCACACACTGTTGATGGTATGTTGGCCCATTCCTCCATGCAGATCTCCTCTAGAGCAGTGATGTTTTGGACCTGTTGCTGGGCAACACAGACTTTAAAATCCCTCCAAAGGTTTTGCATGAGGTTGAGATCTGGAGACTGGCTAGGCCACTCCAGGACCTTCATATGCTTCTTACGAAGACACTGCTTCATTGCCATGGCGGTGTGCATGGGATCATTATCATGCTGAAAGACCCATCCACATTTCATCTTCAATGCCCTTGCAGATGGAAGGAGGTTTGCACTCAAAATCTCATGATACATGGCCCCATTCATTCTTTCATGTACACGGATCAGTTATCCTGGTCCCTTTGCAGACAAACAGCCCAAAAGCATGATGTTGCCACCCCCATGCTTCACTGTTGGTATGGTGTTCTTTGGATACAACTCAGCATTCTTTCTCCTCCAAACACGACGAGTTTTGTTTCTCCCAAACAGTTCTACTTTGGTTTCATCAGACCATATGACATTCTCCCAATACTCTTCTGGATAATCCAAATGCTCTCTAGCAAACTTCAGGACAGGACATGTACTGGCTTAAGCAGGGGGACACATCTGGCACTCCAGGATCTGAGTCCCTGTCGGCATAGTTTGTTACTGATGGTAGCCTTTGTTATGGTGGTCCCAGCTCTATGCAGGTCATTCACTAGGTCTACCCATGTGGTTCGGGGATTTTTGCTCACCGTGCTTGTGATCATTATGATCCCACGGAGTGAGATCTTGCGTGAAGCCCCAGATCGAGGGAGATTATCAGTGGTCTTGTCTGTCTTCCATTTTCTTATTATTGCTCCCACAGTTGATTTCATCACACCAAGCTGTTTACCTATTGCATATTCAGTCTTCCCAGCCTGGTGCAGGTCTACAATTTTGTTTCTGGTGTTCTTTGACAGTGCTTTGGTCTTCACCATAGTGGAGTTTGGAGTGTGACTGTTTGAGGTTGTGGACAGGTGTCTTTTATACTGTTGACAAGTTCAAACAGGTGCCATTACTACAGGTAATGAGTGGAGGACAAAGGAGCCTCTTAAAGAAGAAGTTACAGGTCTGTGAGAGCCAGAAATCTTGCATGTTTTTAGGTAACCAAATACTTATTTTCCACCATAATTTGCAGAATAAATCTTGCCAAATCAGACAAGGTGATTTTCTGGATTTGCTGTCTGATTTTGACTCTCATAGTTGTGGTCTACCTATGATGTCAATTACAGACCTCACTCATCTTTTTAAGTGGGAGAACTTGCACATTTGGTGGCTGACAAAATACTTTTTTCCCCCACTGTATGTTTGGTGCAATAACTTCATTCCTGTCTATGATTGTTTAGTTGCTACATTTGTATGCTGTTTATAAAATTAGAACAAAAAAACAAACCTCCCAGAGGCTCACACAGGAGGCGCATGTGGCTGTATTTCCTGTTTGTTTCATGTATCTGTGTATGAGAGAAGAAGCAGCCAGCTGTAGATGATGCACAGATAGAGACACACAAATGATTTATTCCTAATCTATTAAGCTTATATATTGTTCCTGATTGTTCCTGAATAAAGAAGCTCTGTTGTCACACGCTTGGAAAGTATCCTGAATAATCCGCTGCCAACAAAATCCCATCTCACATTCATCACTGATCTAACAGGAGAGGGCTTTCCACAGTATGCCATTTATTTGATATTCTGTAAATGTTTCCAACCACTAGGACACCCACTAATCCTGAACTACTCCTGAACATGAGAACATCCATTTCCTATTTTTTTACCTGGTCACTCTCCATGAAACTCTAGTGGAGACACAAAAACAACTTGGAAGTGCAAGTGGTGACCTTATTGAGGGAGAAGCTTTTCCCCCAATCTGGGTTTCAGGAGAAATAAATAAAGAAGTTATCTTAAGATAAGCTCAATTTCCCATCAACTAAGTCATGTTAGACTTCAGATATGGAAAAAGCTAGGAAATGCAGTTCAATGATGACCTCAGTGAAGGAGGAAGTAGCTAGCTTCTCCTCATACTCAAGACATAACAGCATGGAAAGAAGTACTATTGTACATGAAAAAAGTCCACAGTTTTGCTTTATACCCTACACAGTAACTTTCAGTACCTGAATGGTGGTCGGAAGTCCTGATGGGATAGCGCGGAAGTGATTGCGGTTAAGGCGTAAATATATCAGCTTCTTTAATGGCTTAAAGGTCATAGGGGAAACGTTTCCATCATGAAATCCATTACCCTCCATTTCAAGATTTAGCAAATTACCTAGCCCTAAAAGAAGAACAAACACATTATTATTATTACACTTTTCATTTCTTGAAAAAAAAAATTTCTTTAATTTAATAATTTTCTTGTGATTTTATTAACATTTTAAAAAATTGAAGTTTCCCCTTCGGGATAGTCGATAAAGACTCCCTTTTTACACGTCTCTTTGTATGATGTGATGCTGATACCAACCACACTGGAAAATAATTGAAATGTTTGACCCTTTGCACTTCATAGTTTGACCTGGACTAGTTTTCGGTGCATTATTGATGTGTCCCTTTGCCCAGCTACAAGATTACCTCTGCTACTGATATTTTCTTGCTCCTCTGTTTTTCCACTCCAGTACTACACAGAAAATTAATTTCATGGTAACCAACACAATTACAGGGGTCTCAAGGACGGACCTTGATAACATATCGGAAGGATGTGCCCATTGTCTAATCGGTCCTAAAGCTGTGACCCTCATTGACTAGTAGAAAGAAGTGGCAATGGCAAAAGGAAAGTCCTGTGCTCCTTCCTCTCTTGTTATTCCTCTTTCTTGAGAGGCAGCATGGTTCATCTATTATAATAAATGGCCAACATGCAGTCACCTGGAAAAAGTCAAGCAGAGCAGATATAGACAGATATAGACATGGTATTTTTTTGGCACCATTGATACTTAATTCTAGTAATCAAGTTGGTCACAGTTTTTAGACCCCTTTGATCAGAAATGTTTATGTCAATACTTCTCCTGAGACTATCAGTCCTGGTACTAAACCCTGAGCAAAATCTCAGGAAAAAGAACATACAATATTTGTAAAATGTGACATGTGTTTGCCACATCTACACCTGGCCCTGTTCCTGGGACACCTGCTTCCATCACCAAGTGTCACCATATTCCAATCTGTAACTGGTGCTGGAGAAGATGCCATGACCAGGATGTCCATGCCCTGTCCAGCTGCAGATACTACTGTGAAAAGGACATGTAATGACACCCAGTCTGGCAATGTGAATGTGTCCTGTCTAGCTGCAGTAATTATTTCCATGCTGTGGTCAATGGAAGAGCATCACACTGTACTAAAACGTCTGCTGGGAGTTGCCAGTTATAGTTTTACTCGCATAGGTTCATTCCTGTTTTTTAGCTCCTGCTCAATACATTTGATTCCCTTTTTTATTTTTTACCTTTACAAGTGTTTTAACTGATCTTTAGTAGAGATGAGTGACTTTGATTTTGGCTCCGAATCTGATTTTGACATATTCGAGCCATGTCTTATGATCTGTTACAAACATATTCGGTAATTTCTCCTCCCATTGACTCTAATGACGTTTGGCTGTGTTCGATGAATATTGCAAAATCAATATTAGATTCTGATTGTATTCGGAACCGAATCTGAAAAAATTTGCTCATCTCTAATCTTTAGCCTGATAATTATGTTCCTACTGTATCTCTATCCTCCTGGTTCTAATCTGGAGACTTGACCATTCTTGCCAGCCCGCTCTACCAGCTAGTGGCTACTCCGAGGACTCAACCCAAGGGCCCCTGTGTAAATTTACTTTCTTGTACAGGGGTAAAGGTTCAAGATATTGCTCCCCTGGAACCTGATGATCAAAGTAGCTGTTGTGGTAGCACCATTTAGAGCTACCATGCGAACACCGAATGAGCTTGTTACAGTAGTTTTCTGGAGATCATGGAACCAGGCTTCTTAGACAGCATGAAAAAATGTACTTTTAATAAATAAACCACTGCAGCCCCTTCATCATGTTGTGTAGACCTCACGTTCAGCCTCTGTATTAGACAGTCCCACACAAGTCGTCGCTGGAACTGTCTCAGAAATGGCACCAGAAGACACAAAGCATATGTTAGAACAATATGAGGATGTACAGAAATATATGGTGTAATGGATTCTGCTACAAAGCGTATTTCAACATCAAGGATCAGCAAAGTGTAAAGAGCAACTATAAACGGCATCCTGGAGCATCTTCAAGAAAGTCTGGGACTCGAGAAGCACAAAGTGTCACATGAACACTTGATAAACCATCATGATCTGTAACAAATGGGCTGCAAACCTCAAAGCAACATTGCACAATCCCAGCAGTGACTCGAGATAATGCCTCCAGAAAACTAACAAAAACAACAGAACTTATTAAAGAAAACTCAACATTGTATTTTTACTTTGAAAAATAGGAAAAAAATGTTTATTACAAATTCAGTAAAAGGTTTATTTCATCCAAAATTGGAAGGTCAGGGGTTGGGTACAGTTGCTGCGGGTGTAAGAATAGGACAAGAGGCCGTGAGGTGTTCAGTTAGTGCGGTAAGTAATGATGACTAGTTATTGTGCTGTACTTTTGTAGATGCATTTTCTATGTTTTCTTTCACCTTATTTTCCTATGTGTTTATGGTTGCGTACAAATAGTGGCATTTTACCTGGACACGTGGATTGGGCTTGGTGAGTAGATAGGTCCTGTCATTTAACAAGGTACCATTGTTAGGCAATCTGGAGGGCTGCTTAGTCATTGTACCACAGTGGGGTTTTTTTTAGTGGTGATGTTGGAGGCACCTCCCAAATATATGTGCCAACACATAGGCAATTGGTCATCAGTGGGCTAGTGGAAAGTGTCCAGGGGAAGTCTCTAGATTGGCCCAGTTGAGACAGAGTCCATCAGACAAGGTGCAAGCTGACAGATGAGACAAGCAGAAGTTGCGCAGGATTGGCCGTGAATTGTGGTCAAGGAAAGAAAAGGTCATCCAAAGAGACTGTATGGTACTGTGACTTGTCATTATCCTAGGGCATAGCTCCAGTAGGATGTACAAAACCTACATACCAGGCTGGCAGAGGTCTAGGAGAACACCCAACATTAGAGAGACAGTGCTAAAGGTACAGGAAAGACATATATCTTTGCACCGTGTTAGCCAGTAGATAGAAGAATATTTAGAATTGAGAGTCCTCAGTGGCTGATACCTTTTAATGGCTAACTGAAAAGATGGTAACAAATTGCAAGCTTTCGAGACTACGCAGGTCTCTTCATCAGGCTAGACTAATACAAAATCTGAAGAATCACATATTTATACACAAGACAGCACAGAAATAACGCAATAGCTAAGACAAGTGATGTGAAGCGGAATAGTCATTATGGGAGAGGGATAGCAGTTCATAGATAAGCAGTGTGAAGGTTTTATTGCCCTCTGATTGTGGTCTGGTTCTGTGTTGTGATGACCTTCTGGGGTCATCACAACACAGAACCAGTCCGCAATCAGAGGGCCATAAAACCTTCACACTGCTTATCTATGAACTGCTCCAATATTTATGCTTATCCCTCTCCCATAATGACTATTCCGCTTCACATCACTTGTCTTAGCTATTGCGTTATTTCTGTGCTGTCTTGTGTATAAATGTGATTCTTAGGGATTTTGTATTAGTCTAGCCTGATGAAGAGACCTGCGTAGTCTCGAAAGCTTGAAATTTGCTACCATCTTTTCAGTTAGCCATTAAAAGGTATCAACCACTGAGGACTCTCAATTCTTAATATTCTTCTGTGCTAAAGGTAGTGAGATGCCGAATTTACTGTGATTCCTAGCCACAAAGAGGAGCAGTGCAATACTCCCAAGAAAGAGTGTTCCAGAGAATAAAGTTTGTAATGAATTTGGTAGAGGTGGCTGCAGGTAGTGAAGGTTATGTAATGAATCTTGACTCTGTACCATTTTCAAAAATGGGTATACAAGAACCTATGGAGTACCACATGGGATGCATAAAATAAAAATGTCTTATTTGAAAATAAAAGTGGTCCCTTTCTAAAATTTTCAGGTCATTTCGGGACGTTTTTGGTGGAGTACAACCATCCCAGTAGCAAGACTAATCCTATGACAAAAGCAAAATGAAGCAACCATTCCAGAATGTATCAGTCTTTAATCCTTATGGATATACCCGATGTAATCACACAGCCAAGACTAGACCCAACAGCCACAGCTCCTGAAATCAACACTGGGGGCTGAATTACCATTTTTAACGACTAGCAAATATGGTTAGTAAAATCTTTGGTATTTACTAATGCTATGGTATGGATGTGCAAAACAGTCAAGTTTATGGATTCTTGGTGACAACTCATCCAGTGTCTCTGTAGGGTAGAACCCTACAACCACATCCTTTGGTGGGTCCAAGGTCCCTCCCAAATGCTGCTTGGAATCGTCACCATTGAAAGCTTAACATTACCATCCAATAGATAGATATTGAGTATGCTTCTCTATTATGGACCCCAAACAACTTTGGACCTCAGATTGAAGCATATCCACCCAAAGTATGGAACGATAAAGTGCAGCCCAGTCAATGATTATTATTTAAGCCTTATGGTAATACCAGTTTTGGGATTCAAGCCCTTTTATTGTGTAAAAAAATACATATTTATGAAAAAAAAGTCCAGTAATTTAGTCCTTACCACGGAAACTGTGTTGATTCAGTTCCAGAAGTTTATTGTCGTTGACTTTCAGTTCTTGAACAGATGCTGGGAGTTGTGGCAATACGGTCAAGCGGTTTCCATCCAAATTAAGCCGTTTCAATTTTGTCAAATTCTAAAATACAGGATTTGATTATTATTTCTGCCATTATTTATTCACTAAGTCACTTCAAGTCCATAATATGTCACAAAAGACCATCAAAATGTCACCAGTGATGTCTCAGAAGGTTCATATGACTATCTAGATGAGTGAGACTTTGGGTTCTCCACCTAACTATGTTTATACCATGGCAGTAAAAGACAGAGATAGTCTTGGTTTGAGCACTGCTAGGTTTCCTGGCCCTCAACATATCGCCAATTCAACTTTGACCTGGAAGCCTGAGTGATCGGAGACTGGTTGGGAGACACATACCCATCAACTCTACAAAAGACTGTAAACAATCCAAAAATCCAAAGCATCAGGTAATCTAATTCAAAAAAGTTTTACTGGCACCTGTGTACACATCGAAAAACTGAGTGGACGGTTGTACCTGTCAAGGACATGGTTTGTGGAACCACTGTGCCACGGACCATGGAGAGCCTGGAGGGCCGTGACTAAGTGAACACCTGACTGTTCACTAGAACCTCTTATGGTGAAGTTAGACTTGGCTCCTGATGAACGCCAGGTGCCACTCCATGACAGACCAATGGACGCGCAGCAGCTGAACCCCGAGGGAAGACTGGAGGAAGCGGCTGACAGTTTGCCTTAGAATGCAGGAGACAGAGTTTGCATCAGAGTGCAGCAGAGTTCGCAACAGAGTGCAGCAGACAGAGTTTGAATCAGAGTGCAGAAGGTAGTGTTTGTATCAGAGTGCAGCAGGCAGGATCTGCATCAGAGTGCAGCAGGTGGGATTTGCACCAGAGTGCAGTAGGGACTGGTATGCAACCTTACACAACTTAGACTGCAAATCAGGAAGGTTGCTCAGGCACCTCTCCAGTGGGGAGGAAGCAATACATACATAATGTTCCACAGCTATTGGCTGGGGAGGAAAGAGGATGGGAGTGCACGCGCGAATGCCCTAAGGACATGGCCAGAGGACCGGCTGGAAGCATGCAGAGCATGGGGAAGGAAAAAACTGACCGCAGCACGGGTGTCAGATCAGGACTCCGGCGTGGTGCTAACAATACCCCCCTTTATGTCCCCTGCTCTTCAGACCATCTAGGAATTTCCGGAGGAGAATCGGAGCGTGAATGCTCTCCTTCGGCTCCCAGGATCTCTCTTCAGGACTAAATCCCTTCCAGTCAACGAGGAAGAAGGTCTTGCCTCTCACCTCCTTCATGGCAAAGATGTTCTCCACTTCAAAAACATCATCCGAGGCTGTTGGCATGGGCGTGGTACTGGGATCCTTGAAGAAGGGACTCAGGATGACCAGCTTTAGTAGAGATATATGGAGGAAAGGAATTTGGAATCTGTAAAGAAGGAGGCAGCTTCAATTTATAGGGGCTCTTGTTGATCCGCTTCAACACCTCGAAAGGTCCGATAAAATGACGACCCAACTTGTAAGAAAGAACCTTCAGCCGGACGTACCCGTATGAGAACCATACGCCTTTTGTCTGCATGTCTCTTTATATGGGTGGAGGATGCTTCTAAAGTGGCTTTGGTGTCATCCTACAACTTCACAAAATCCTTGGAGAGGACATTTGCCGCAGGGATATCAGAAGGAACCGTCACCAGAAGGGGAACCTCGGGTTGCCGACCGAACACAATGTAGAACGGACATTCTCCCGAGGCTTCATCAATGTGATTGTTGTACGAGAACTCAGCCCAGGGAAGCAACCTCACCCAATCGTTATGGTGGGCATTGAAAAAGTGTTGCAGATAATTGCCCAGTACCTGGTTGGCACACTCCACTTGCCCATTGGACTGGGGGTGATAGGCCGATGAGAAATCCAAGGCGATATCCAGATGTTTACAGAGAGCTCTCCAGAATCTGGAAATGAATTGCGAACCTCGATCGGACACAATTTGGTGAGGAAATCTGTGCAGGAAAATATGTTTGATGAAGCTGTCAGCCAGTTTAAGAGTGGACGGAAGAGCAGACACCGGGGTAAAGTGCGCCATTTCTTAGTAGAAATCCACGACTACCCAGATGACGGTGCAATCCTCGGATAATGGCAAGCCCGTAATGAAGTGCTTAGCCATGTGCTGCCATGGACCAGATGGTACAGGTAATGGCAGGAGAGAACCAGCAGGAAGTGATCTGGGGACTTTATTGCGAGCACAAATCGGACAGGCAACCACGTAAGCATAGATCTCTCTCATGGACGGCCACCAGTAGTGGCGAGAAATCAACTGTAGTGTCTTCCTGTGTCTCGCGTGACCAGCCACCTTGGACGAGTGGCCCCAAGACAAAAGTCGCTCTTTCTCGGATTCAGCCACAAAGGTCTTCCTTGGGGGAATTAGTGACAGAGTGACTGGAGCGACAGTGACCATCTTGGATGGTTCAGTGATAAATTGTGGATCCACCTCTTGATCCTCAGACAGAAAAGAGCGAGAGAGGGCATCGGCTCGAACATTCTTGTCACCGTACCTGAAATGTGAAAAAAAGTTAAAGCAAGCAAAAAACAAAGACCAACTAGCTTGGCATGGATTAAGTCACTGGACAGACTGGAGATACACCAGGTTCTTATGGTCTGTGTAGATGACCACAGGCTAGATTGCGCCCTTCAGCAGGTATTTCCACTCCTCCAAAGCCATCTTAATGGCAAGTAACTCTCAGTCCCCGAAGGAGTAGTTACACTCAGGAGTGGAGAAGGCCTTAGAGAAGAAACCGATGGACACGTGGTGACCCGAGGAGGACTTCTGGGTGAGCACAGCTCCAGCCCTAAAGAGGATGCGTCCACCTCTAGAAAGAACTGCTTGTTCAAATACGGGCGATGCAGGAAAGGAGCGGTGGAGAAGAACCGTTTAAGAGAGAAGAAGGCCTCTTCAGCCTCGGAGGACCAGTTCTTTGGATCGGCTCCCTTTCAGGTCATAGCAGAGATGGGAGCGGCTAGCATGGAGAAGTGAGGAATGAATTGCCAATAATAATTAGCAAAGCCAAGGAATCACTGTATTGCTTTGACTCTCATGGGCAGCGGCCATTTAAGGATGAAAGAGACTTTCTCAGGTTCTATCCTGAATCCGGTATCCAAAATAATGTAACCCAAGAAGGGAAGAAAGGACTGTTCATTTCTCATACTTGGCGTAGAGGCGATTCTTCCTAAGACGCTGAAGAACTTGACGAAATGCGCGTCTGTGGGAGGCTAGATCAGGCAAAATGCCAAAATATTGTCCAGATACACAACAACGCAGGAATAAAGCAGGTCGTTGACGAATTCTTGAAAAACTGCCAGCATTACTGAGACCGAAGGGCATCACTTGGTATTCATAATGTCCGTCCCTGGTGTTGAAAGCCGTCTTCCATTCATCTTCCCGGCGAATGCAGATTAGATTGTAGACGCCTCTTAAGTCTAATTTGGTGAAGATACTGGCACCTCTTAATTGGTCGAACAAGTCAGGAATCAGTGGGATAGGGTATTTATTTTTCGCCGTGATCTGGTTGAGACCTCGATAGTCAATACAGGGTCAGAGAGATCCATCCTTTTTCTTAATGAAGAAAAACCCGGTTCCAGCAGGAGAGGAGGATTTCTGAATGAACCCCCTGGCCAATTTCTCCTGAATATAGTCTGACATAGCATGAGTCTCTGCTTGGGGAAGAGGGTAAATTCGGCCTCTAGGGGGTGTAGATCCGGGAATCAAGTCAATAGGGCAGTCATACGGCATCTGTGGCAGCAAAGTCTCTGCTTCCTTCTTGTCTAAAACATTTGCAAAAGACCAATAGGCAGACGGCAAACCAGGCAGTGATGCCGGACAAGACGGGGCCTTAGCCGGATGTACTGGAGCCAGACACTTCTCATGACAGGAATGTCCCCAGCAGAGCACCTCTCCAGTTCTCCAGTCCAACACAGGTTCGTGCTGCCGTAGCCATGGTTGGCCTAAGAGAAAGGCAAGAAATATGTGGGAAAGAACATAGAAGGCAATCCTCTTAGTATGAAGCATCCCAATATGGACCACAAGCGGCTCAGTAGCCAGACAAACCATCTCCTGAAGAATTCTTCGATCAATAGATGTTATTGCCAGCGGATGAACTGGGATTTGGAACCGATTCACTACAGCCTGCAGGATAAAATTTCTGGCTGCCCCAGAATCCAAACACGCCGACTCAACAAACTGGGATTCACCGGTTGTCACGGCCACATTAAGGGTCAGGGGTAGGGAGATGTCTTGTCCGTCTAGGGAGGCCTCTCCTACTGACCCTAGATGCTGGAGCTTTTCTGGCTTTACCGGACAGACTCGAATGGAGTGACCCATCTCTCCACAATACAGGCACTGGCCTTTAGAGCAGTGGTCCCCAACCTTTTTTGCACCAGGGACCGGCTTCAAGCAAGACCATTCTTCCATGGCAGGGCGGGGATGGAGGTGTGACAGGGGTGGGGCTTTGGTCATAAGGGGGCGGGGCTATGGATGCGGTTGTAGTTTAGCAGTGCATACTTATCATTTAATTATAACATTTATAATATGACTCAACTCACCATAGGTTTTGAATGAGTGGGAGTACCTGGCTTGTTTCAGTGGGAGCACTGGGCTACTTCTACTGATGACCGTCATTGCTAATGATGATTGGAACCTACAAGGAAATGGAGCATTGAGCACTTAAGAAAGATTGTACTGGAATACTGTACATGCTGATTATTTTCTAATCATCAGAAAATGTATGTGTGGTTCCCCCCGTCCTGTCCAGCTCTGTGTGGCTCCCCCTGTTGTATGCATGGCTCCGCTGTCCCATCCTTGTATACATGGCTCTGCTCCCATCCTCCCATCCTTGCATACATGGCTCCACTCCCATCCTGTATACATGGCTCCACTCCCACGCTCCCATCCTGTATGCATGGCTCTGCTCCCACTCTCCCATCTTGTATACATGGCTCTGCTCCCACTCTCCCTCCCGTGTATATATGGCTCCGCTCCCACTCTCCCATCCTGTATACATGGCTCCGCTCCCACCCTCCCATCCTGTATACATGGCTCTGCTCCCACCCTCCCATCCTGTATACATGGCTCTGCTCCCACTTTCCCATCCTGTATACATGGCTCTGCTCCCACTCTCCCATCCTGTATACATGTCTCTGCTCCCACCCTCCCATCCTTGTATACATGGCTCCGCTCCCACTCTCCCATCCTGTATACATGGCTCTGCTCCCACCCTCCCATCCTGTATACATGGCTCTGCTCCCACCCTCCCATCCTGTATACATGGCTCTGCTCCCTCTCTCCCATCCTGTATGCATGGCTCTGCTCCCACTCTCCCATCCTGTATGCATGGCTCCGCTCCCACTCTCCCTCCTGTGTATATATGGCTCCGCTCCCACTCTCCCTCCCCTGTATATATGGCTCCACTCCCACTCTCCCTCCCCTGTATATATGGCTCCGCTCCCACTCTCCCTCCCCTGTATATATGGCTCCGCTCCCATTCTCCCTCCCCTGTATATATGGCTCCGCTCCCACTCTCCCTCCCTTATATATATATGGCTCTGCTTCCACTCTCCCTCCCCTGTATATATGGCTCCGCTCCCACCCTCCCTCCCCTGTATATATGGCTCCGCTCCCACTCTCCCTCCCCTGTATATATGGCTCCGCTCCCACTCTCCCTCCCTTGTATATATGGCTCCGCTCCCACTCTCCCTCCCTTATATATGACTCCGCTCCCACTCTCTCTCCCTTATATATATGGCTCCGCTCCCACTCTCTCTCCCTTGTATATATGGCTCTGCTCGGCTCCCCCATCCTCCCCCATCATACTTACCCTCACATCGCTGACCTTCCTTCCGCTGAACTTCCCTCCCTGCATCTCGCGGCGCTTCAGCTCCTGTGCGGAGCGGTCACGTGCTACCGCTCATTAAGGTCTATGAATATGGATGCCACGCCTATGGGAGATGAGTGGCGTCCATATTCATGACCTTAAATGAGCGGTACACTTGACCGCTCAGCGCTGGATGAAGCCACCGCCCCGACAGGGACCGCTAGGTGAGTATCAGCTGCTGCACCACCGCTGGCTCCCCTTGTTTCCGTGGACGGGCAAGGGCACTGCAACGGCCCGGTGGTTGGGGACTCCTGTTTTAGAGCGTCAGTCCCTCAGTTGCTGTCTACCAAGGGCAAGGTGGTCAATCTGCATGGGTTCAGATGAGCCCTCGACAAGGGAGGGAGAAGGAACAAGCGGCCTTTGAAAAGACAGAGCCAGGCGCCGCGGTCCTCTTTCAAGTGCCACTTCACAGGCATGCTCACGAAAACGAAGATCTATATGGATGGCGGGGGAGATCAGGTCTTTGAAGGTAGTTGGTAAGTCTTGACCAGCTAGCCCATCCTTTATAATTCCAGAGAGACCCTCCCAGAATGTTGCCACCAACGCTTCATTATTTTAATGGAGCTCGGACACCAGAGTACAGAAGCGTACCGCATATTGTCCCACAGATGAGTTGGACTGGCGTAAGCGAAGAAGAGCAGAGGCTGCAGAGGTGGTTTGCCTGGTTTTGTTGAATATAAGAAATAATACAGAAAGTACGAGAGGACAAAGCACAAAAAGATTTAAAAACAGTTAAAAAGTACATATAGTACACAGTTATTCTATATTCATATTTTGGCAGCTTTGTTAGCTGGTTTGTTTCCAGCTTTGAGATCTTTACCTGAATTTTCATCTTTATGAGGATTTACGTATTCCGGGGGGGGGAGGGGGTTCTAACTGGGTTGTGTGCATGCATATATGTATTTACCACAGTACCATATGGGTTTCTTTTAGGTATTTACTTACCCGTACATTCGGCCTCTTTGAAGTTGCCTCTCTGAGCTTGGACATCTTGTTCACACATCACTGAAGTTGATGTATCTTTTTACTTGTTCATGAGGCAGCAACAACCAATATAGTATAGTATGGCTTAGTATATTATATGTTTTGGTTTGACCACCTTTATCCATTCTGCCTCATACAGCACTTTTGGTTTTGGTTTAGGTTTCGGTAGTGACTACAAAATCTCACTTGTGCATGGTATATAATAAAAACTAATGAAAACTAGAGATCAAACTACTCTGACTATTTTGTGTTCTAACATACGTATATAATATTGTGAAATATATTTATTTTATTTGTATCACCAACATTCTCTAACAAATTGTGAACATGCATGACTATGCATTTTCCACTGGTCTGGCAGTGAATTGGTTAAATTCATAAGGTACCCATATGTATGGTGTTGTGAAGAACAATTTTGTGAGATCTAGGATTGTATAGAGTGTTAATGCTGGAACATATGAACGTGCTTGTAAGAGAAATTACCCCTGCGTTTTCATTGTTATAGCACACTCTATACTCTCTAATGTATTATCTCTAATGTATTATATCTCACATCTTCAGCTATCAATTTTGGTATCATCTGCTTCTGGGTTTTATCCTCTGAGTTTAATATGTCGATATTCTGCACTATAGCCAAGAGTTTATTTATGCTCTGGTGTATATATGTGTCTGTTTGCTCGAAAGAGCTAATTTTTTCATTGCCCATGCATCCCATGTGCCACTTATGCGGCTCAAGCAGCAAAGTATTTTGGTAACTTGAGGTTTTTACATCTGCTCTTTTTTCATAATGTGGGGCCTATATGGTACTGTGAGTATTTGCCTTTGTAACCTTTTTCCTGTATATACAGTTGTAGACAAAAGTATTGACACCCCTGCAATTCTGTCAGATAATACTCAGTTTCTACCTGAAAATGATTGCAAACACAAATTCTTTGGTATTATTATCTTCATTTAATTTGTCTTAAATGAAAAAACACAAAAAGAATTGTCCTAAAGCCAAATTGGATATAATTCCACACCAAACATAAAAAAGAGGGTGGACAAAAGTATTGGCACTGTTCGAAAAATCATGTGATGCTTCTCTAATTTGTGTAATTAACAGCACCTGTAACTTACCTGTGGCACCTAACAGGTGTTGGCAATAACCAAATCACACTTGCAGCCAGTTGACATGGATTAAAGTTGACTCAACCTCTGTCCTGTGTCCTTGTGCGTACCACATTGAGCATGGAGAAAAGAAAGAAGACCAAAGAACTCTCTGAGGATTTGAGAAACCAAATTGTGAGGAAGCATGAGCAATCTCAAGGCTACAAGTCCATCTCCAAAGACCAGAATGATCCTGTGTCTACCATGCGCAGTGTCATCAAGAAGTTTAAAGCCCATGGCACTGTGGCTAACCTCCCTAGATGTGGACGGAAAAGAAAAATTGACAAGAGATTTCAATGCAAGATTGTGCAGATGTTGGATAAAGAACCTCGACTAACATCCAAACAAGTTCAAGCTGCCCTGCAGTCCGAGGGTACAACAGTGTCAACCCATACTATCCGTCGGCGTCTGAATGAAAAGGGACTGTATGGTAGGAGACCCAGGAAGACCCCACTTCTTACCCTGAGACATAAAAAAGCCAGGCTGGAGTTTGCCAAAACTTACCTGAAAAAGCCTAAAACGTTTTGGAAGAATGTTCTCTGGTCAGATGAGACAAAAGTAGAGCTTTTTGGGCAAAGGCATCAACATAGAGTTTACAGGAGAAAAAAAGAGGCATTCAAAGAAAAAAACACGGTCCCTACAGTCAAACATGGCGGAGGTTCCCTGATGTTTTGGGGTTGCTTTGCTGCCTCTGGCACTGAACTGCTTGACCGTGTGCATGGCATTATGAAGTCTGTAGGCTACCAACAAATTTTTCAGCATAATGTAGGGCTCAGTGTGAGAAAGCTGGGTCTCCCTCAGAGGTCATGGGTCTTCCAGCAGGACAATGACCCAAAACACACTTCAAAAAGCACTAGAAAATGGTTTGAGAGAAAGCACTGGAGACTTCTAAGGTGGCCAGCAATGAGTCCAGACCTGAATCCCATAGAACACCTGTGGAGAGATCTTAAAATGGCAGTTTGGAGAAGGCACCCTTCAAATATCAGTGACCTGGAGCAGTTTGCCAAAGAAGAATGGTCTAAAATTCCAGCAGAGCATTGTAAGAAACTCATTGATGGTTACCGGAAGCGGTCGGTCGCAGTTATTTTGGCTAAAAGTTGTGCAACCAAGTATTAGGCTGAGGGTGCCAATACTTTTGTCTGGCCCATTTTTGAAGTTTTGTGTGAAATGATAAATATTTTGCTTTTTGCTTCATTCTCTTTTGTGTTTTTTCATTTAAGACAAATTAAATGAAGATAACAATACAAAAGAATGTGTTTGCAATCATTTTCAGGAAGAAACTAAGTATTATCTGACAGAATTGCAGGGGTGTCAATACTTTTGGCCACAACTGTACAGAATTTGTACAAAACTGTTATTACAGTCTTTTCTAACGGTTACCATTGGGCTCTTTTGTGGGACTTGGTGTGGTTCGCTCAGGTCTTTATATTAAGACTATGATAGGTCTTTTTCTGTGTACTATATGTACTTTTTAACTGTTTTTAAATCTTTTTGTGCTTTGTCCTCTCGTACTTTCTGTATTATTTCTTGTGTCTTTTTGATATATATGTAAAATAAAAATCATTTTTATATGCAATTGAGGTGTCTACCATTATATGGGCATGATCCTTTCTCTTTGTCTCAGTTCATATTTACCTGCCCCCTGCCCATGGTGAGCCCTCTTGCACACATCAATTAGTGGTGCCCTCCATTTTTCTAAGTATTCCTGTGTTTGTTGAATACTTTGCAAAAGGCTTCCAAGAATATGGACAATTTGGAGATGATAGGGTCCTCTCTCACCCATAATGGATTCAACCACGCCAGGGCCTCACCACTAAAATGTGACTTAAGAAATGCTACCTTTGTTTGGTCTGACGGGAAGTGATGAGGATGGAGTTCAAAGTGCAGCCGACACTGACTGATGAACCCGTGGCAGAGCTTCGTATTGCCGTCAAAACGTGGTGGGGCTGCGAGTCGGGGAACTGGATCTTGAACTAAGCAGACTTCCTGGAAAGTCACTGGAGCAGACATGGCTGTTTGAACATGCTGGAACTCTGGAGGGATGTTTAAGGCCTCCAACTTAGTGGTTAAGGACTGCAACTGAACGGACAGCTCTTCCTGTGCATCTTTCTGTCGGCAAAGCTCCTGGTACATGGTCTGAACAGGCAGGATCCGGGGTCCAGCGGGATCCATGGCCTGAGCAAACAGTCAACGTGGTTTGTTGAACCACTGTGCCACGGACCGTGGAGAGCCTGGAGGGGTGTGACACCTGACTGTTCAATAGAACCTCTGATGGTGAGGTTAGACTTGGCTTCCGATGAACGCCAGGTGCCACTCCAGGACAGACCAACGGACGCGCAGCAGCTTGACCCAGAGGACAGACTGGAGGGAGCGGCTGGCAGAGTTTATATTAAAATGCAGCGGACAGAGTTCGCATCAGAGTGCAGCAGACAGAGTTCGCACCAGAGGGCAGCAGACAGAGTTTGTCTCAGAGTGCAACAGGCAGTGTTTGTATCAGAGTGCAGCAGGCAGAATTTGCACCAGAGTGCAGCAGGCGGGATTTGCACCAGAGTGCAATAGGTGGGATTTGCACCAGAGTGCAGCAGGGACTGGTATGCAACCTTATACAACTTAGACTGCAAAACAGGAAGGTTGCTCAGGCACTTCCCCAGTGGGGAGGAAGCAATATATACATAATGTCCCACAGCTATTGGCCGGGGACGAAATAGCAAGTGCACGCACTGACCTTTTAAGAGGGCGGGAGTGCACGCAAGCGTGCCCTTAGGACATGACCAGAGGACCGACTGGAAGCATGCAGATCATGGGGAAGGGAAGAATTGACCACAGCACGGGTGAGTGAAGCGTCACGCCGGAGACCCTGCCTGTCAGAGCAGGACTACGGCGTGGTGCTAACAGTACCGAGTCTGCAAGGGACATGTAGTGGTGCACATGATATATACCCTTTTTAACTCTACGGAAGACAGTGGTTTTTCGGCACTGTACTTAAAAAAACAGATTGTTAACCCCTTTCTGACGTTGGACGTACTATTCCGTCCATGTGACCCAGGGCAATTTGACCATGAACGGAATAGTACGTCATCACGATCGTCCGCGCACATGGGGGGTGCACGGCCAATCACGGCCGGGTGTCAGCTGACACGAGCTCAGCATTTTGGGAGCAGGCAGAGGGCTGACAGCCCCTTTGCCTTTGGATTGGAGACCCCGCGGCGTGAAGTGGGGTCCCGATCGATGCCATAGTAACCCAATGTCGTCATGACGACATCCGGGTTACCAGAGCTGAGAAACTTCCTGGTCATGGGCAGTGCATGATCAAGAAGTCTCTCAGGTCAGTGTGCAGTAAGTGCAGCGCTGACAGCTTCTATAGCATGCAGATGCTGCTTCATCTACATGCTATAGAAGTGATCAGCCTGCAAAAAATGATTGTCCCATAGTGGGACAAAGTGTAAAAGACAGAATAAAGTTAAAAAAAAATTAAAATAATTGTAAAAATATTAAAAAAAAATTAAACTAAATAATAATAAAAAAATCCATATATACTGCTCAAAAAAATAAAGGAAAAACTTAAACAACAAAATGTTACTCCAAGTCAGTCACACTTCTGTGAAATCAACACTGATTGTGATTCAATTTCTGCTGCTGTGGTGCCAATGGAATAAACAACAGGTAGAATTGATAAGAAGGTCACTAACATCCATGTGTCTGCTCAGTGTGTCTAGTGTTCCCTTTATTTTTTTGAGCAGTGTAAATTCTATCACTAAATAAATATTTGAATGAAAAAAAAATCTAAACAAGTGTACATATTTGGAATTGGTGTGTCTGTAACGACCCGACCTATAAAACTGTCCGACTAGTTATCACCTTTAGTGAACACCATTAAAAAAAACAAAAAAACAATGCTTTATCATCATACCAAACAAAAAGTGGAAAAACACGCGATCAAAACGACAGATATAAATAATCATGGTACCGCTGAAAACGTTATCTTGTCCCACAAAAAAATAAGCACCCATACAGCTCCATCACCAGAAAAATAAAAAGTTATAGCTCTCAGAATAAAGCGATGCAAAAATAATTTTTTATATAAAATAGTTTTTATTGTATAAAAGCACCAAAACATAAAAAAAGATATAAATGAGGTATCGCTGTAATTGTACTGACTCGAAGAATTAAACTGCCTTATCAATTTTACCACGCGCGAAGAATTAAACTGCCTTATCATTTTACCACACGCGGAACGGTATAAACACCCCCCCCCCAAAAAAAAAAAATTAATGAATTGCTGGTTTTTGCTCATTCTCTCTCCCAAACATCGGAATAGAAAGTGATCAAAAAATGTCATTTGCCCGAAAATTATACCAATAAAAACGTCAGCTCATACCGAAAAAACAAGACCTCACATGACTCTTTGGGCCAAAATATGGAAAAAATATAGCTCTCAAAATGTGGTGATGCCTAAACTAATTTTTGCAATAAAAAGCGTATTTTAAGCATCACAGAAGCAAAGCATCACAGAAGCTAAGCATCAGGAAAACTACAGTTATACATGGCATGGAATTAACATTCATCTTCTCGCTTCACACAGGTAATCAACTGAGCCACCCTGCATGTATTTACTCCATTCACTGCCAGCAAGCAGCCTGAATGGTACAACTTCCCACCTCTGCTGCCTCTATTTTCTGCTGCAATATATCTAAATGGTAATCAACTGAGCCACCCTGCATGTATTTACTCCATTCACTGCCAGCAAGCAGCCTGAATGGTACAACTTCCCACCTCTGCTGCCTCTATTTTCTGCTGCAATATATCTAAATGGTACAACTCCGTACTTCTGCTGCTTTACCATTTTGCTGCATATTTTAATGTGCTTACTAAAGCTTTGGTAAAATTCATTTGTTGCACTGTATGTAATACTTACTGCTTTAGATCTGTGACTGGGGCCTCTCTAGATCTTATCAGGTGGAAGGTGCTATAGCATATTGACACAGCCTGGTCTAGTGCCTTTGATCATCTAACCATACCCTAGGGTGCTGGCCCCAGCTGCCAAATTATACCCAACCAGCTCCCACAATCCCTTTCTCCTGACCCTGTAGTGTGGCCTATATATGTAATATTTCCTAAGGGGAAGCACGCAGTGTGGGGTGCAGCACGCAAGCATCACAGAAGCTAAGCATCAGGAAAACGGCAGTTATACATGGCAGTTAGTCAGGGCAGGAGTCAGGTAACCCACATTTTGCTCTCCCCTTTAACCATGTGCTTTATTTTTATCCTCCTGTGTTCCCTTGCCATCCACATTCACCACCCTATCCCCCTCCATCACGACTCATTCACATCAGCCCCTCTATACTTCCCTTTCCCATGTACAGCTCCCATGCACTCCTCACCTTCCTGAGAAACCACAGCCCATCTTGCCCAAACTCATTGCAGAAAAAACCTACTTACAATTACAACTATTTGCGCTTTATCTTCCTACTCCTACTGATTTCAGGGGACATCTTCCCCAACCCTGGTCCACCATCCCCCAACCTCAACCCCTATCTTACCTCATATCGAAACCATAATAATCTTATTAATATTACTTGCACTCCCTCATCTCCATCTTTTAATTGTGCCCTCTGGAATCCACGGTCTGCTTGTAACAAGCTTCCTTTCCTACACAACTACTTTCTGAACAACTCTCTTAATCTGTTGGCCCTCACTGAAACCTGGATTCAGGATTCTGACACTGTCTCTCCTGCTGCCATTTCCTATAGTGGCTTAGAATTCTCTCACTCCCCAAGACCCACAAACAGACATGGTGGTAGAGGTGGCATACTCCTGTCCCCACAATGCACTTTCCAGGTCATCCCCCCAGTTCCATCACTCTTATTCCCTTCTTTTGATGTCCACACCAACAGGCTCTTCCGTCTCCTCTCCCTCACAGTAGCGGTTATATACCGGCCCCCAGGCTTACCCACCCACTTCCTTGACCACTTTTCAGCCTGGCTGCCGCACTACATGTCCTCAGAACTTCCAACCCTTATCCTGGGAGACTTCAACATCCCCATTAACAGCCCTACTTCCACATCTGCATCCCAGCTTCTATCACTAACCACCTCTCTAGGCCTCTCACAGCTTTCAACCTCTGAGACACACAAGGACGGTAACACCCTTGATCTGGTCTTTGGCCGGCTCTGTTCAAACTCCCACCTAAATAACTCACCGCTTCCACTCTCTGACCACAACATTCTCTCCTTCACGATCACAAATCCTCGCCCACCCCAGCTCACTCCTACCTACCACACAGTCAGAAATCTACAAGCCATTCACCCTCAGACTCTTTCAGACTCCCTACACTCATCACTGTCCCCAATCTCCTCTTTTTCCTGTCCTAATCTGGCTGTTCATCACCACAATGACACACTTAGAAGCACCCTTGACCAAGTAGCTCCCCTCACCCTCAGAACCTCCAAGTACAGAGTAAAACAGCCCTGGCTCACATCGCAAACTCAACTTCTCCTGCGATGCTCTAGGAGTGCTGAACGCCTCTGGAGAAAAATCCGCACACCAGAAGACTTTATCCACTTCAAATTTATGTTAAGAACCTATAACGCTGCCCTTCACCTCGCCAAACAGACCTACTTCACCACCCTGATCTCCTCACTAGCCAACAACCCCAAGAAACTTTTTGACACTTTTCACTCCTTCCTCAGGCCAAAAGCACAAGCCCTTATCACAGACATTTGTGCAGATGACCTGGCCTCCCACTTTACAGAAAAAATAGATAATATCCGTCAGGAAATCTGCTCCCAACCAAAAAGTGCTGTGACTCCAATCCCTTCCTGCATCTCCCCTGGCTCACTTTCCACATTTGATCCTATCACAGAAGACGTCTCCAGACTCCTCTCTTCTTCTTGTCCGACTACATGCACTACCGACCCCATTCCCGCACATCTCCTCCAGTCTCTCTCTCCAGTCGTCACAACCCACCTCACTACAATCTTTAATCTCTCCCTCTCCTCGGGCATTTTCCCATCCTCCTTCAAACACGCCATCGTTACTCCATTACTAAAGAAACCCGCTCTCGACCCATCCTGCACAAACAACTACAGACCATTCTCCAATCTCCCCTTCATCTCTAAACTTTTGGAGCGCCTAGTTTACTCCTGCCTCACCCGTTACCTCTCCACTCACTCCCTTCTAGACCCTTCACAGTCCGGCTTCCGCCCCCTACATTCGACTGAAACTGCACTCATAAAAGTGACCAATGACCTTCTAACAGCAAAACGTAATGGTGACCACTCTCTACTCATTCTTCTTGACCTATCTGCAGCTTTCGATACTGTTGACCACCATCTTCTACTCTCTAGGCTCCAGTCACTAGTCATTAAGGACACTGCTCTCTCCTGGTTCTCTTCCTATCTCTCTGACCGCTCCTACAGTGTTTTGTTCTCTGGCTCCACTTCATCTCCTCTTCCTCTTGCTGTCGAGGTACCTCAGGACTCAGTCCTTGGCCCCCTTCTCTTCTCTCTCTACACAGCCCCAATTGGACAGACCATCAGCAGATTTGGCTTTCGGTACCATCTTTATGCTGATGACACACAACTATATACATCTTCCGCCGACCTTACCCCCTCTGTACTACAGAACGCCAGTGACTGTCTGTCCGCAGTCTCCAATATCATGTCCACTCTCTATCTGAAACTCAACCTCTCCAAAACTGAACTTCTTCTGCTCCTGCCGTCTACTAACCTCCCTAAATCTGACATTTCCCTCTCCGTGGGTGGTACCACAATAACACCCCGGCAGCAGGTGCGCTGCCTGGGTGTTATGTTTGACACCAATCTCTCCTTCACATCCCATATACAATCTCTTGCCCGCTCTTGCCGCTTACACCTAAAGAACATCTCTAGAATCCGCCCTTTTCTCACCATGGAAACAACAAAAACCCTCACTGTAGCATTGATCCACTCCCGCCTGGATTACTGCAACGCTCTATTAATTGGCCTCCCTGTCACTCGACTATCCCCTCTCCACTCCATACTTAATGCAGCAGCCAGGGTCGTCCATCTGGCTAATTGGTACTCGGACGTGTCCGCTCTTCGTCAGTCATTACACTGGCTGCCCATTCATTATAGGATCTAATTCAAAGTACTTGTTCTCACCCACAAAGCTCTCCACGGTGCGACACCCCCTACATCTCCTCCCTCATTTCTGTCTATCGGCCTAGCCGATCGCTGCGCTCTGCAAACGACTTTCGACTAACCTCTGCACTAATCCATACCTCCCACTCCCGACTCCAAGACTTCTCCCGTGCTGCTCCTATCCTCTGCAATGCTCTACCCCAAGAAATTAGGACTAATCACAATTTGCATAGTTTTAGGCGCTCCCTCAAAACACATTTGTTCAGAGCGGCTTATCACATTCACTAATCAAAGTCATTCTGTGTGTAAGTGTGCATGTGTAGCCCATTCACTATATCCATCCATCCTTCACTCCCTCAAGATGGCTGGACCTTCTTTGATAATACATCATTGTAAATACACACCTGTACTTTGTATCTCCCTCACCTCATTGCAGATTGTAAGCTCTCTCGAGCAGGGTCGTCTTATTTTGCTTTAATTATTGTATTGTTAACGTTGTTACTTATGACTTGTGTTTTGAAACTGTTAAACTGTAAAGCGCTGCGGAATATGTTGGCGCTATATAAATAAAGATTATTATTATTATTTTAGCATGTGACAGCTGCCAAACATAAAAACCCGCTATAAGGCCTCTTTCCCACGTCCTGATATTTCCGGTACCAGAGATGTCAGTGTCCGTGTATGTAATACTTGCAGCACATGTGTGGCATGTGTGTGCCCCATCAGTGCCACACGGACATGCGCCAGGGAAGAAGCGTTGCAGTAAGCGCTGTTCCCCGGCGCCGGGTGATGTACACGGCTCTCATCATTCTCCCCTGCTCTGCCGGTGATCAGCGTGCACAGGGGAGAATCATGAGAGTTACATTTAACCCCTTAACAACCACTGATACGCCTTTTAACTGCGGCAGTTAAGGGTACTTAAACCACAGCGTCGCCTTTTAATGGCGCTGAGGTTTAAGGTTATAGCGCCCCCCAGCGTCAGAATCTCTCTGGAGTCAGAGAGCATGATTCGGGTTGGTTTTTACCGACCCCGGTGTTGCAATCGCCGCTACTAACGTTATAAGGGCGACCACAAGAAAAAAAGTCAGATTTTCCATTTAAAGGGAACTTGTCACCCCCCCCAGGCGTTTTTAAGTAAAAGAGCCAACTTGTGCAGCACTAATGCTGCATTCTGTCAAGGTGGCTCTTTTATTTAGCGTCCCTTCCACCGCAGAAATGATCGTTTATAAAATTGGTCACATATACCAGAATTTTGACCGGGGGGCAGGTCTTTCCCCCTCTGACACCGACGCCTTGCATCCATCATTCATTTCGTCCTTATGTCTTTGCTCCGCCTCCTCTGTGTTCAATTTCAAATGCTGGCGCCTGCCCTGTAATATATTTTCTCGGGCATGCGCAGTTAGCGCTGCCCGTTCTCTCACATCACTTCATGGCCTGGCCATCGCGCCTGCGTGGACGCACTGCCAGAGATCCCGCCCCACAGTCGCTTATGATTTATTCACACTGCGGGGCGGCATCTCTGTGGCATCTTTCCACTGTTTAGGCACATCAGGCGCTCTCCAAAGCCGACATGGCGTCCGATCTTTATTCCAGCCAATTTTGCATTGAAAAAGTAAAACGGCGCTCCTTCCCTTCCGAGCTCTGCCATGCACCTAACCAGTGGTTTACCCCCTCTTATGGGGTATCAGCGTACTCAGGACAAATTGTACAACAACTTGTGGTCCAAGTTAAACGTAAAATTTTTTTAAACGTTCCAAAAATTACTGTGAAGGGTTAAAAACTTGATGTGGTTTGAGCACTTTCACAGATGCAGTTTTTAGAATGGTGTCACTTTTGGGTATTTTCTATCATATAGACCCCTCAAAGTGACTTCAAATGTGATGTGGTCCCTAAAAAAAATGGTGTTGAAAAAATGAGAAATCACTGTTTAACTTTTAATCCTTATAACTTCCTAACAAAAAAAAAATTGTTCCAAAATTGTGCTAATGTAAAATAAACATGTGAGAAATGTTATCTATTAAGTATTTTATGTGACATATCTCTGTGATTTAAGGGCATGAAAATTCGCCAAATTTCAGTGTTTTTTTTCACAAATAAACGCATATCAAAGAAATGTTACAACTATCATGAAGTACAATATGTCACGAGAAAACAATGTCAGAATCACCAGGATCCATGGAAGCGTTCCAGAATTGTTCCCTCATAAAGGGACAGTGGTCAGAATTGTAAAAATTGGCCTGGTCATTAACATGCAAACCACCCTTGGGGGTAAAGTGGTTAAATATGACTCAAGTGTTCAGCCCAAAAGTAAAGCTAGGTGGAGAACTTCTTTAGGGTGACAGTCCAACTTGGATCAACTTAAGTGTTCAACCCAAAAATAAGTCTAGGTGAAGAACATGTTTATAGTAACAGTCTGGAGCAACTTGCCTTAGGTTATCTTTTAACTGTAGGGGGACCATTTTTTACCCTTGTGTCTTCTATACGGTAGTTCAACATCTGTCCACAGGATAGCTTATTAATGTATGATCCCTGAAATCGGGGGTTCCAAATCTTTATAGGAGGAAGGAGTTTAAGTGGAGCAGGATCTGAGGATGTGCTCTACTGTTAGTCTATGAAAATGATGGAAAAAGTCAAGTACTGCCGTGAAGAGGAATAAGGGACTCAACACCTCCATGCTAATAATTATTGAGGAACCCAGCAGTGGAATACCCAGAGAGAAGTGCTACATGGACCAAAAATATGCATGTGAAGCCTGCCCCTACCTGATCATTGTTCCCCTACTACTCTTTCTGGCAAGAGGCGATGACTTTACCTTATTTTCTTTTGTTAAGGTCAACATATGTACACATCATTCACTTGTCCTACAGACTTCTCTCAGTGGAGACCTTGGTTGGCGTACCCAGCCTAACCTTTAAATCTTACTGTATAAGTCTTAAATGTCAGTCTAGTTCAGTAAGAGAACTTGTAAATGTAAATCCAAGCCTCCAAAATTCTTACCTTGAAGACATCATTTGATAGGCCAGAGTCGTCCAGTTTATTCTTACTTAGGTCCAACCAGTCCAGATTTGGGAGACCAGCAAAAGCCCTAGCTGGAAGTTTGGAAATCTCATTTTCTGTAGAAAAAAAAACATAAAAATAAAGCCATTCACTATATCATGGTTTATGACATGGACTGCCTTGGATTCCCAACTGGCTTTAGGGGTGTGCAACTGACCTTGATGCTCTGGGTACCTAGAGCTTGTTCTCTGCATCCCAAATTTGGTGCCCATACCTATGAAAATGTAGGTAGACTGAGCCACTATATGATTTGGGGGTGTTAATAGAAGGTATTATGCATGGCACTAAGCTTCCTAAGGCCAGCCCTGGCAGCATTTTTCATATTTCTATGTATTCGTCCATTTGGGATGCTACAAATAACTCGAACCAGCTGTTGGCTCATTATTCTGGCACATGTTCACAAGACGTCCTAATGTCTACATATCTAAATCTGTATATATGATGTCCTTTATGGATTCCTTCATGGATTTCTTTGCCATATTTCTTCGTAATATCATAAGTTCCAATGATATTACAGAGGAGAATCGCTTCATTCCGTGGGGAGATCTTCGTTTGTGTTAATATTTTACATTGATTTCTTGGAGGTTTTATTGTGGGTCTGGAGATATTCCAACTCTTCTGGGAGTTGGGGAGAACATTTCTTTTCTGGGAACCTCCCACATGTTTCAGGAAATGTCGGCAACTATAAGTTATTGCTATATTGACAGTCAATGTTTCTTACATACAAATCAGGATCGGTAGAATCAAAGAGAAGTTGAGCATGGAATACCTGGCTTATAATAGGGCATAATGTGAAGACGTACATTGAAATATCTCCTGTGTAGTGTTATACATTGACCTATTCACATGGTATGCCGATGTATATGAACCCAGTAGAAATTCTACTAGTATTTAAAGAATAGCCAAAACACCTATAAAAATGACGAGAACGTACCGGCTCCATATGTGCAGTGCCTCTTGGTTAGGTAAAAAGACCTAATATTGCTCACCTCTCTTGGATCCAGCATCAGGGGCTATCTTTTCCTCCTCCTCTAGTCAGCTCTCTAAGTCTCTCGGCACTCTGGATTGCAATCCATTGCACTCCTTTAACATCACACCTTTAAAGGCTGGATCAATAGGTGGGATACCACCTGAGTATTCAAGTAGCTGAACTGTGAACTGCTTCCTTGTTCTTGCATCCCTAGCACTTGACAAACTCAGCTTTACTATATTGCTAAGTCAACTCTGGGCTAGTTGTGCTTTGAACTCTATGACAAACCGAGCACTGCTAGCTCTGATAGCTTTCTGGGAAACTCTATGTGCATCTCAGCTTGGCTTCACAGTTCTAAGTTAAATCTACTACATCTCCAAACTAACTCTGCCGTTAAACCACCTGTAGAACTCCGCTCAGCTTCACTGGTTCCTCATTGCAGAGTCTCCTCTGCTCCCCAGAGCATTACACATCTGTTACATCTGTGGCCATAATCTCCACTCTGCTTCATCGGATCCAGTGACTCCAGTTTACGTCTCCTGTTGTCACAACAGCATCTCTATGGGTGAGACACAACACCTCAGATAAATCTACTTAATTCCCCACATGGACTGATCTTTAGCTGTCAATTTAGGGGTAAAACATGCAAACTCCATATTCATTGAGGACAGATTTCCTGTGACTGAGAGAGAACATGACAGTTGGTGCTTCTCAGATTCAATGGAGAAAGGAGGAGCTAGAGGTAGACATAGATATTCTGCTTCAAGTTCTCCTGAAATGACACTTACATTTTAATTTTCCAATACCGCAGATTAAAGTGTAACTGTTGTTTCAGTGGAACTTGCAGCGGAATGTCTGTGTTGGCCTTTAGCTCCTCCTCATCCATAGAATCTTACATGCACCAGTGTCATCTCCTAGCTCAGTAATGTGAAAGTTTGTCATCACTGAATATAGATTTTACAACTTTTACAAGTAAAAGAGGAGGCAAAAGAAGCAGATTTCCCTAATAAAACATATTACAAAGTTCCATATTTTAATGTGCACAATTGATCTATGAAATAAAAAAAATTAAAACAAAGGTTATGTTTTAAATCCTTTAGTGCAATTATGACTATCCCCATCTAAATGGCTAAGGGTGTAATTACTAAGGCTGATCTTTCATTGGAAGACGCAAGTGTTATAATGACACATGATAGGCACGGTTTCCGAGCATCCGTAAATTCCTGGACAATCTATAAGAAAAAAGTCGATTTTTTTTTTAAAAATTTGGATAAGTTATCTAGTAAAAATAAAAAGGCTTTTTTTTGTAATTTTTGGATTTGTTATCTAGTTAAAAAAAAAAGTCAGGTTGGTAACCCTTATGGTAAGTGGTGACTGGGACTTGGTAGCTTCAAGTTTCTTCTCTGCTGAGTTCACATCTGATGGAAAATTCTTGGCACATCATTTTTTTTCAGTTACGAGATTTCTCCATGAAAACAGGATGGGCTATATAAGGATTTAATGCAATGTCCCGAAAGGGTCCAATTTCCTTTGACCCTGAGGAAGATACAGAAGTACATACTTTTGGATGGACATGAAAGCGAACCATGGAGATGAAGAGATAGACCATGACCTGACCTTAGACGGTAGAAGTCACATGAGAATTATTAGGACAAATAAAACCTTCTTGGCTTCTCAAATAAAAGACTTTCAAAAACAATTCACGAAATGGAAAACTCACAGGTTTTATGTATTAAAAATCTCCCCGAATGAGAAGACAAAGTTCTACTGATCACGTAAAAAAAAGAGAAACGTCCAATCAAAAGTCATCACGGCCATCCTCACCTTAATTGTTCTGCTACCGCATCAAAAAAGAATAGAAATAATGTCATAAAATAAAAATAGCCAGACGACTCGTCTATCTAAAATGGACCTCAATAAATATCTGGGCAGCAGATGGCACCCATATGGGCGAGGGACAAACACGAGCAACAACTGGTTTCAATCAAATTCTTGTTGATTGGGAGATAGCAAAAAACTGTACGGAAAAGATGTAATGTTTCCAAGTGTGGCACACCACATATGAATAATTCAGGAACGTCAAGTGCAAATGCCCTTATCGTTGTGGGCCTTTCATACTAGATGACCAATGGCTTTGACTTTGGAGGCACATTTCTAAAAAGGAATCTGTTACCAGGTTTTTGATACTTACGCTGGAGTCACACGGCCATAAAACTCGTGCGATAATCGCATCGCACTGCATGGACTGGCCTGACACTTCTCCTGACCTGAGCATGACAGCATGATGGATTACTATGTAGCTGTCAAGCTCAGGTCAGGAGAGCCAACAGCCAGTGCGAGTTTTACAATGAAATATGGCAGTGTGTCTCTGCCCTTAATCTGAGGGCAGCATGATGTAGGGGCAGAGACTCTGTTTCCTGTGATGTGTCACTTATTAGGCTGTAGTTTCAATACAATCATTGTTTTATCAGCAGAAGATTATCACTACAGGACCAGGAATCACATGCCAGGCAGTCCAGCTAATCTGTGTAACTCCGCCACCACCATTGATTGGTAGCTTGTTGACAATGTACACAGGAAATAGCCAATCAGGGGTGTGGATGGGGTTATACACAGCTCAGAATTTGAGATCTACTAGATCTACAGATTAGCCTGACACCTATTCCTGTGGTGATAATCTCCTGCTGATAAAACACAGATTGTACTGAACCTACAATAAATTAAGTTAAAATGTAAAATACATTCTGTATCAAGTCTGCACAGTTATCAAGATCTTGCTTGCTGTCAAGCAGCTCTGATTACTGTAATCGAGGACCCGTGTCCCCATCACATGACCAATACAGGTTTTCCACCTCCAAAAGTAAACAATGAAAGTTCCTATTGTATGACAGTCAGCAGAGATCTTGAAGTGACAAATGTATACAAAAAAGTATATTACAAAATGTAAAAAATAACATTCCAGCTATATGTGCTCAGCCTCTCTCCATGCAAATGAATGAAGAGAGGCCAGACACGTCCAGTCGGAATTTGGCCAGGTGTGTGAAAATTGCAAACTTGTGGTGACGTAACCTCTTGGTCTCGCCAGCAATAGCGTGGAATGATCACAGTATACGGTGAGCATGCTGTAAAGATTCAGAAGTCTGCAGTGTCATAGAGTGACTGCAGACTTTTAGCAGAATACTTCCCATTGTTCCCTTAAAAATAAGAACAATAAATACTCACCTTCTATAGTGTCGCCATTCCAGTGAAGTCGGCCCCTCTGATCCTGGAGACTGACGTGACATTGTTGTCTCACACTCAGGCTGCAGCCAATGAACTCATCAGCTTCAGACTTTACTTTTTCTTTAAAGCGGATGTCTGTATGTGAGACAACAACGTCACGTCACTCTCCGGGAATAGCTGCGCTGACATCTCTGGAATGGCGCCACTGCAGGAGGCGAGTATGGACTGTTTTTTATTTTAATCAGGGTACCTGAATTGATGAAGGTAATGGAAAACCCCTTTAAGCTTTCAAAAAATGTTTGCTGGTAAATAAAAGTGCATGTTATTTTTTTAAATGGTTCTGGATGGAATCTGCACCAAACTAAACATCATCCAATTAAAAGGCAGGGAAAAAAACAAACACTCTGGTTACAGCATGTTGCTTAGGAGACCGACCATTGCTGCTATCTAGCGTGTAAGCACTGCACTGAAGCTAACCTTTATTAGGAGGTAAAAGTGCGCTCCAGATTCAAAACAGTGCTTACAAGCTCAATAGGAAAGATTTTCAGACTGGCCACTGGGACTGTATTTTCATGAAGAGCTTTCAGCAGTTTCCTTGTCATCAGAGGCAAGATTACAGTGACAGGTAACACATCTATACACAGCTGATAACACAGAATCCACCAATGACAATTAGTGATGTCACAGCTCATCTTCTCCTCCTCTCTTCACTATGACCTTTTCACACGCTCATCAGATGCTTCAATGCTTCAATACATAAGATACTCTGATCATTGTGGCTAATGTACATGTGTTGTTTCCTGAAACAACAGGAAGTTAGAGTCTAAAAAGGCCCCAGTGGCCGGTGTGAGAATCGCAAGACTTCTAATTTTTATTTTTTTTTCTATTTTTGGGCCCTCACTCCTCTTGATCTCTGTTGATTTATGTGATTATTGTTATTCTGTAATTTCAGTACTGCGAAATATGTTGGTGTACTATGAAAAAAAAAATTACAAAATAAAATACACAAAAATATGAATTTATACAGCCAGAAGGGTGATGGGTGATTGTAAATCCTATTTGTGCTTGTGTCACTTACCATATTGGAAAATAAATAAAAATACATTCTAGTGTGGGGAAGGTAACTTGATGGACAGACGTGACTGGTAGGAGGGGACGGTTTGTGCACTAGGGACAGAGATTGACAGGTTAGAAAGGTAACAGCAGGGAAAGACAGAAAAGGGAGTGCAGTACCGTGAATTGACCACAAGATGTACAGGACTTAACATCAGCTTAGGGCTTTGGAATCCGCTTAGTCATGGGGGGCGGGGAGATAGGAGCCCGGGTGGGAAATTCCCCTGTGAGAGAGGCGATAAATAGGAGAAGGCAGGGCTCCAGGAGAGATTAGTCCCGGGAGGAGCTCAGAAGAAGATTGGAAGGGGAGAAGAGCTCGGCCAGGGGGACGGACAAAGGAGAGACAGTCAGGGGGGTGGCCCTGACCCGACGGACCGCAGGACAGGCAAGGAGAAGAGACAGTCAGGGGGAGACCCAAGCTCAACGGACCGCAGGACAGACGAGGCCCCGGGGGTACCGATTGGAAGAAGACCTCGGGCAGGTGAAGCGCTGGGGGTAGATTGGTCTAGGACAGCCCCTAGTGAAAGATCCGCGAGGTGCGTTACTGCAACTGGAGCTGAAGAAAAGGTACCCGGGCCTGGCGATACAGTGGTGTAAAGAAGCTGCGGTGCGTGTTTGGTGGTCGTCAGGAGGACGACAAATAAATCCGGAACTGTTACAAGTGGAAGCTGTCTCCGTCTCATCTTTGCCTCGTCTGGTAAGCAGTGGTCCACCCCCCTAGCCCGGCCCCCTACCACACAAGTTACAAGAGAAAGTTGACGGGCTTCATCCAAATTCCAGATGTACATCTGGAATAGAACATATGGTTTGCAAAAAATGTCCCTTTCTTGATCTGTTTTTGACCACAACAGATATAGCTAGCTAGGCCTGCTCCTCTGCAGGGCAGTCATGGATGATGCTCTGCACCATTCTATGTGCCATGTCATGTGATGTATGTTTAGTTTATTACTTTGTGAATTAACCCCTACTTATCTGAGTTTCTGCTCTACTTACAGCTACTTTTTCTGCACCTGGTCACATAATTAATGGATGCCAGATGCGAGGAGACCGATCTCATGGAAAGCTTCTCCTTTACGTCTACCTTGTGACTATGTAGAAGCATAAATATTTCCAGGGCCGCCTTAAAATAACAAGTAAAGCGTAGACAGCACGGCTCCATTATTGCTCCGCATCGATTTCACGTCTGACCCAACTTGGTAATAACGTCTCCACCCTTTGTGTGTTCCAATACCACAACTGATGCCATCCTGTGCCAGTCACTCCAGCTGTTCCCCTGATGCCGTGGCGCTTCCACTGCAACAAAACATGACTTAAAGAGTCATTTCCCATCCTCATAAATATTGTCTGATAGAGCTAGAAAATACAACCAATTTTGCAATTTACTCCTTGTTAAAATTTTCAGCCGTTCTTGAGATGTTAACACTTTTGTTTTGATTACAGCTCATTGCCCAGGAGACCGACCACTGCTGATAGACTGCTGATCATGCTTACAAGATCTTTACTATTCAGCTTGTAAGCGCTGTTTTGAAGCTGGAGCACGCTGTTGTGGCGCCCCTGAGTGTTCAGTCGCAACAGAAGTACTGCACCTCCTCCTGACGTGTATCCCACTCACCAGGTAAGATGGTAACACCTGACCAGACTCCAGCACCTACATCTGTGGCTCCCCCAGGAGTACGGTCGCCACACTGGCTTTGCCTTCCTCCAGGGGAGGGTAATGCCAGGCTTGGAGGCAATGATGGGACTCTCTCACAGTCAATCCATGCATACAACACAGTTCCCCTCCTGACCAGCAGGGGGAGCTCTGACCCAGGATTGAGGGGAGGAGTGATTCCTGAGAGCCAGGAGGAAGAGGGGTTGAGTTAGTCTGTGGAGGGTGAAGTGTGCAGACGGAGAATGCGAAGCTGGAGGTAGAGCTGCAGCAGGTGAGCTCCCTCAGCTTGAGAGCGCAGAGAACTGGAGTCGGGTCTCCACGGTGGTACGGGTACTAACGGCCCTGCCACAGATACCCGAGGAGTAGGAGGCTGTAGATGCCCTGCTCTCCTAGAAGACTTGAGGCACAACAGCAAAACGGATAGAGAGCTGGGGATTCGGATTGTGAGAGGAGTCCCAGAGAGAGAGAGGCTACAGCTCTCTGCCGTGCAAGTGGAAGTCTGGAAACATTTGACAGGAGGAACTTCAGAGTAACTAAGGACTGGAGTGCTTCACACACACAGCGCTATTAGGGAGACTGCACAGCCCATCTGAGAGAGAGAATCCCTGAGATGCTTCCAGGCTAGCCTGCTCCAAAACCATCTGTGATCAGGACCCTGGACTGCAGTAACCAAGTAAAGGTACAGAAATTGCACCCCGCTGTGTTGTCTGCTTCCTAACCTGTCAGCACTGCTACATCCCTGTGCCCATCACTTATACACTGCCCTGGGGTTACAGCTTCACCTGTGGGGAGCTACACCATCTAAGCTGCGACACACCATCAGCCCCAGAGGATCTGCACGCAGCGTTGGCTAACACCTCACTTGCCAAATACCTCGGGTGGCGTCACATACTTTACATTACAAACAAACACCACCACCATTGATATTGGGGTACAGGGCCACGGACCGGGTCACCGCTGCTGTGACACATCATCCCCCTGACACCGGCCCGGTACCGAGTACCCCACAGCCCTGGGTGAAGTGAGGGCGACCCACATCCAGCACAGACACCTTAGAACAGCAGAGCATCCTTTATGGCACCTGCTTTGGTTCATGAAGGGTGCTGGCTGGTAGGTGGAGCTTAGATTGCACTAAGAGGGGAAAGCTGACAGGAAGTTAGGTCAGAATCCCCAGAGAGAGGGAGAAAGTCAGTTTCCCCACTGGGGGAAGGAGGGAAAGGACATAGATGCAGCAGCCTCCTGTGAGCTGGAGTTGCTGGCAAGGAAAGAGGAAGAAAGAAGGATCAGTTGTTCAGAAGGAAGATAGATAAGAACGGAACATGAGGAGGAGAGAGACTGAGGACTAGGGCTAGAGAAGAGCCCTTTCCTAAGTTTAATGCGCCAAGGCCGGGCCCTTGTATCCGAGGCTGTGTGTGATACTAATGATCCTACAGCAGAAACTGGAGGAATATAAATTGTGACCACTTTATTCCCACCTAAGACTCGAAGACACAGTAGCAACGTGTGTGAGCTGGGACATGATGGTATGGAGTCCCCGAAGTAGGCTACAGCTGCCTGTCATGTGAGTGGAGTTCTAAGTAACAGCAAGAAAGAGGAACTTGAGTGTAATTCATAACTACAAGTACTTCAGAATAGCGGAAGTACGGAGACGTTCAGAAAAGGCACATTTGGAAGGGAGTGCTGGAAGGATGTATTCCATCCGCCTGGGAGTTGGCTGAGCCCCTGACCTGGAGGACACGGCACTGAAGCGGGCACCTGTGTATGCCAGAAACGTGACTAAAGTATCGGAACTGCATTCAGCTGTGTCATTGCCTTCTTCCTGCGCCAACTTACTCAGCACTGCTACATCTCTGTGCCCAACACTACACCATCTACAGTTGTGGACAAAAGTATTGACACCCCTGCAATTCTGTCAGATAACAATCAGTTTCTTCCTGAAAATGATTGGAAACACTAAATTCTTTGGTATTATTATCTTCATTTAATTTGTCTTAAATGAAAAAACACAAAAAGAATTGTCCTGAAGCCAAATTGGATATAATTCCACACCAAACATAAAAAAGAGGGTGGACAAAAGTATTGGCACAGTTTGAAAAATCATGTGATGCTTCTCTAATTTGTGTAATTAACAGCACCTGTAACTTATCTGTGGCACCTAACAGGTGTTGGCAATAACTAAATCACACTTGCAGCCAGTTGACATGGATCAAAGTTGACTCAACCTATGTCCTGTGTCCTTGTGTGTACCACATTGAGCATGGAGAAAAGAAAGAAGACCAAAGAACTGTCTGAGGACTTGAGAAACCAAATTGTGAGGAAGCATGAGCAATCTCAAGGCTACAAGTCCATCTCCAAAGACCTGAAAGTTCCTGTGTCTACCGTACGCAGTGTCATCAAGAAGTTTAAAGCCCATGGCACTGTGGCTAACCTCCCTAGATTTGGACGGAAAAGAAAAATTGACAAGAGATTTCAATGCAAGATTGTGCAGATGTTGGATAAAGAACCTCGACTAACATCCAAACAAGTTCAAGCTGCCCTGCAGTCCGAGGGTACAACAGTGTCAACCCGTACTATCCGTCGGCATCTGAATGAAAAGGGACTGTATGGTAGGAGACCTAGGAAGACCCCACTTCTTACCCCGAGACATAAAAAAGCCAGGCTGGAGTTTGCCAAAACTTACCTGAAAAAGCCTGAAATGTTTTGGAAGAATGTTCTCTGGTCAGATGAGACAAAAGTAGAGCTTTTTGGGCAAAGGCATCAACATAGAGTTTACAGGAGAAAAAAAGAGGCATTCAAAGAAAAGAACACGGTCCCTACAGTCAAACATGGTGGAGGTTCCCTGATGTTTTGGTGTTGCTTTGCTGCCTCTGGCACTGGACTGCTTGACCGTGTGCATGGCATTATGAAGTCTGAAGACTACCAACAAATTTTGCAGCATAATGTAGGGCCCAGTGTGAGAAAGCTGGGTCTCCCTCAGAGGTCATGGGTCTTCCAGCAGGACAATGACCCAAAACACACTTCAAAAAGCACTAGAAAATGGTTTGAGAGAAAGCACTGGAGACTTCTAAGGTGGCCAGCAATGAGTCCAGACCTGAATCCCATAGAACACCTGTGGAGAGATCTAAAAATGGCAGTTTGGAGATGGCACTCTTCAAATATCAGGCACCTGGAGCAGTTTGCCAAAGAAGAATGGTCTAAAATTCTAGCAGAGCATTGTAAGAAACTCATTGATGGTTACCGGAAGCGGTTGGTCGCAGTTATTTTGGCTAAAGGTTGTGCAACCAAGTATTAGGCTGAGGGTGCCAATACTTTTGTCTGGCCCATTTTTGCAGTTTTGTGTGAAATGATCAATGTTTTGCTTTTTGCTTCATTCTCTTTTGTGTTTTTTCATTTAAGACAAATTAAATGAAGATAATAATACCAAAGAATTTGTGTTTGCAATCATTTTCAGGAAGAAACTGAGTATTATCTGACAGAATTGCAGGGGTGTCAATACTTTTGGCCACAACTGTACCTCAACATCTACTCCCACTGCCCTGGGACTACAGCTCTGCCTGTGGAGAGCTATTACATCTTTGCTGCATCACACCATCTGTCCCAGAGGATCTGCCCTGCAGCGCTGGTCCCCTTTCTGACCAGATACCACAGGTGGCGTCACGAACTACCTACAAACTTTATTCAATTCCACCTATTTGGCATGGACACCCAGGGCCACGGACCGGGTCACCGCCGCCGCGACACTTCCCCTTTAAGACACCGACCCGTACCGAGTAAATCCCCACACTTGTCCTGGGGGTGATCCACTGTTACTGTACCTGCTAAACACAACAGCTTCAGTGCAGTTTTTACATGCTAGACAGCAGGGATGGAAGGTCTCCTAGTCAACAAGCGGTAACCAGATTGTTTGGGTTTTTTTTCCAGCCTTTTGATTGGACAGTGCCTAGATTGGTGCAAATTCCGTAAGAAACCACTTCAGAGAAGTAAGATGCACTTTTATTTTTGCTCTTTGAATGCAGTTCATCAGTATTCCACTAAAGCGCTCATCCGCTTTAAAGAAAAAGTGAAGTCTGCAGCTAAGGCCTGTTTCACACATCCTTTTTTTAGCTCAGTCGAAATCTGCCAAAATAGTGGAAAACGCATCCGTTGGCGGATTGAAACAAACGGGTGTCACCGGACCGTTATTTTGACGGATCCAGATAAGGTAGAAATTTAAAGGAAACCATGCCTGGAAAAGGAGAGAGAGAGAGGAAGAGAGAAAGAGAGAGAGAGAATTTTTTTTCAGCTGCCGGCCCAAAAAATGTTTCATTGTCCGTCCGGGCAAGTCGGCGGACGCCAAAATTTTGGCGGATCCGTATAAAAACGGATCCAACGGATGACCATCTGTCAAGATCCGCCGGTAATGCAACTCAATGGGAAAAAAACGGATCTGCCAAGAAAAATGGTGGATCCGTTTTTTTAGCAAAACGGCGGATTTTCACTGATGGTGACAGACGGATGTGTGAAAGAGGCCTAACGAGTGGTCGCTCATTGGCTGCCACCTGTATGTGAGACAACAATGCCATGTCAGCCTTATAGAACAGTGGGGCCTACATCGCTGTAATGGCAGCACTACAGTAGGTAAGGATCCATAGTTCTTATTTTAAAGGGGTTGTCCAGTATTCTGCTAAAAGTTTGCAGTTACTCTATGAGATTGCAGACTTCTGAATCCTTACAGTGAGCGCACTGCATGCTGTCAGTATTCCCCTTTCGAGAGCAGGAGGTCACGTGATCGCAAGATTTGCATACTTCCGCCACATTCCAACTAGACGTATCTGACCTTGCTCAATGCACTTGCATTGAATTGAGCAAGACTGATGACGCCTAGTCGGCATGTTGCAATGTTGCAGCATTCTGTAATGCTGTAGTAAGCCTCCGATGTAACCTGAAAGATAAGAAAGATTATACTCACTGGGGGGCGCGGTCCATTGCGGTGGGTGTCGTGGTCCGGTCCGGCGCCTCCCATCTTCTAGTGATGACATCCTCCTTCTTAGTTTTGCACAGCTCCTGTGCAGGCATACTTTTTCAACAGGGCAGAGTAAAGTACTGCAGTGCGCAGGCGCCGGACCTCTCTGACCTTTCCCGGTGCTGCGCACTGCAGTACTTTACTCTGCCCTCAACAGGACAGATAAAGTACGACTGTGCAGGAGCCGTGGCAGAAGTAAGGAGGAGGACGTCATCGCTAGAAGATGGGAGGCGCCGGACCAGACCGCAACACCCATCGGACCGGATCCCGAGGTGAGTATAATCTAACGTGTTTTTCTTATCTTTCAGGTTACATTGGGGGCTTATCTACAGCATTACAGAATACTGTAGATAAGCCCATGATGGAGGTGGCCGCAGCTGATAGGCCAAAAATGAGGTGACAGATTCCCTTGAAAGGGATGTTCCAGTTTCAGGAAATATAAGTTAATTTTTTACATTTTTCAATTTTTTTTAGAGGTGGAAAACCTGTATTGCTCATGTGATGGGGACATGGGCGCTCGGCTCATACCGTAATCAGAGCTACTTGACCGCAAGCAGACATCTTTAAAACTCTGAACTTTATGTAGCATTTTACCTTACAATTATACAAAAAAAATTACACCTTTTGAATGAAATCGGAACACCCCTTTAAAAATGTAAATTAAAAGGCATAGCCAAATGTTCAGCAATTATCCCTGTCTTACAGTCTGCTGAGAAAGGTTCAGAGTTCATCACATTTTTGTGGATTTCTTTCAAAATTAGTTTCAGGAATTCATTTATTGGGAGAGAAATGTGCACCACCTTCCAGCTCCAGCTGCTGCTATAAACTGTACGTTACTGCGGTGTTATGCATGGGTCTTGTTAATAATAACAGGGTTATTATGTGCTTTATTTGGCGATATGGTTATAGTTAGATGGCGGCTATATATGCTGTGCAATCACATTTTATTATTAAAAAAAAAAGAAATATTTGTAATGGATTTTTCTGTTCCATTAATTATTATATAAAAATTCTTGTGTTGTCAAATTTTTTAACATGTGTCCTATTTTCACACCAGCCTTTAGGGTTTTTTTAGACTCTAACTTCCTGTTGTTTCAGGAAACAACAAATGTAAATTAGCAACAATGAAGAAATTCTGACCCTATCTTATGTATTGAAGCATCTAATGAGTGTGTGCAAAAGTCATAGTGAAGGAAGGGGGAGGAGGTGAGCTGTGACATCGTCTATTGTGGATCCTGTGTTATCAGAGAAAGTAATCCTGCCTCTAATGATAAGGAAAAACAACCAGAAATATGACTCTAAAAAGCCCCTAGTGGTTATTGTGAAAATTACAAGATTTTAGCCCTCAGCTGCACATGAGAGCTGGCACCCTGCAGCAATGCCCACGATGCAAGTGAAGCGATGGTCGGGAGATCACCACAATGCAGGGAGACTACGGTACGCAAGATGAGGTGCAAGCAACAAAGGGTTAATTTATTTACAGGCAAGGAATGCAGTGTTAGGATAGTGTAAACAGGGGTATGCAATGACATAAAACAATTCACAAAAGTCTAGCTGGGCCGTACAAATGGCACAGAGCACCAACTATTGTGTATTTTGCAAAAGGTAAAAACAACGCAATAAAGAACAGTATGCTGCTACTCTAACTCTAGCCTGACTGGCTACTCCAGCCGCACGGTCACCGTGCTCTGTCTATTGCAGCCTATCCTAAGCCCTAAACATGTGTGCACACGAGGTTAACACTCATGGTAAAGTTGGTATCTAAGTTCCTTCCTGGGGGTCCCCTGCAGTTCTCTGCAAGATGATGCGTCCTCCCTGGAAGCTCTGTGCAACTCTTGTCCTTGTGTGAAGATTCCAAGCCTGTTCCTTTCTTGTCTTTTCTTCGTGGCTTCTGGCAGCAAGGCAGGAACGCCACCTTTTAATCCCCAGAATAGTTTACAAAGTCACAGTCTCAGGCTAAACGTTCTTTTTTCCTCACAGCTCAGGCAGGCCCATCTGCTTCCTGCAGAAATCTCTTCACCCAGAAAAGTAGCCCCTCCCCTCTGTAGTCAGGCAGATGAAACTAAAACAGCCTTTACAGCAGGGAAGTGCAGAACGTCACACTGATCTAACCAAGGGGGTGCTGTCTCTTAAAGGGGCAGCTTGTCTCTACTGTCCATGGCAATGTCACCCCCTTACATGCCTCCCTACTTAAAGATGGTCGTCCTTGACCAACACAGCATCAAGGTTGCAGGGGAATAGAGACACTTGCAATGCGGAACAGCACCTATAGGGGAGAAAACACAAGTGGAGAAACAGACAGAGAACACTGTTCTATGTATCGGGCTGGTGGAACCCCTGCAGTAGACCTCTGGGATTTCTGGATGTCTTGACTATCCTCCAGAGGAATACTTGCTGCAGGAGTTGTAGTAGGCTCTTGTCTAGACTCATCGTCACGTGGCGGCAGTGGTACCTCCAGAAGATTACCATCTCTGTCCGGCTGAGGGCCCCCACGGTGTCAGGGCCGATCCACCATTCTTCATTGATTTCACCAGGAGGAAAGACACAGGTTCAGGAGGTAGAGCATTACGCTCAAGCAGCACTGGTACAGTACGGGCCTCGGACCGGCATGGCCATAACAAATTCCTTCGGAGCAGAGGCAGAGTTCAGACAGGGAAACAGTATGAGACAATGTACAGGGACCAAAGGATACAGGAACCAGGATATTCAGCTGTTGTGAGTTCATTTTCCCCTTCACTACTGAGGCCCGAGGAACTCCCTCTTCTGGTGAAGAAAGGTAGTGAGCCTGATTGTCAAACACCTGGGGCTGATGATGATGATGACTGGCTGAGTGGAGTTAATGACTGGATATAAGGCTGCTGACGCCCTTCTGGCCTGCGGGTCATTTCTCTGTGGACCTCTAGGAAACCAGTCTGATTCCTGCTCATCTAAAGCTAAGATTTCTGCTTTGCCTTTTTGCATTAGTGTTTTGTTTTCCTTGCTTTTCTGGATTCTGCCATTCCCTGCTGGGGTGAGCTGAATCTCCTTTTGCCTGTTGCTCTGTCTTCAGAATATTCCTGAGTACTGACATAGCTTTTTTGAAGCCTAGCGTCTTCAGGGCCTTTTTTACTGTCAGTTTGTTGGCTCTTATTTTCATAGGGTTTTTCACGGATTGCAGACAGCAGCCTTCCTGTCCTTTCCTATCTAAACTAGCGTGGGCCCCATCTTTGCTCAGTCTATCTTTCTGTCTGTGTTTTGTTCTTTCTTCTTGCTTCACCGTCATTATATGTGGGGTGCTGCCTTTTGCTTTGGGGTCTGCTCTGGGGCAGTTTAGATTTCCCTTTCTGTCTTTAGGCTATGTAGTCCTCCGGTTGTGATCGAGGGGCCTAGGGCATCGTAGGAGCTCCCCACGGCTACTGCTAGTTGTGTTGATAGGTTCAGGGGTCTGCAATCCGATAGCTGCCAACTTCTCTGGTTTTCTGGACTTAGCTAGCATTTCTATTTTTGCCTCCTACGGTGACTCAATCATAACATTCAGCCTCCTGGAGGGCTAGCAGGTACCAGGCTAGTACTCAGACAAGGCTAGGACAAGACAGGGACCAGGATAAAAGCCTCCTGGCGGGCACTCAGAGTGTACAAGAAAAGCTAGGAGTAAAGCCTCTCAAGGAAGGCAAGACAAAGGACAGGGCCTGGCTTCCTCAGTAGCAAGGAGCTAACTGAGTAGAGACATTGCACAGGCAAGGGTTAGTGGGTGTGGTGACCCTATAAAGTAAAGGGCTCCAGGTAATTGATCGGGGACAGCTTAGACCGGTGCACCCTGACTGCATAAGAAGCAGAGAGTTCAGGCGCCGCCCCCCTATACACACAGTCAGGAAACATGAAGAGAGAGAGCAGGAAAACAAGAGGCATAGCGCATGGAGCTGGCAGCAGACAGAAATCACCGCATGACCTGAAGCAGTGAGTAAGTTGGTGTGCGGGGATGGGAGGCCATGCAGTGATGCCAGCAGGGTTGTTGCAGTACCCCCCCTTTACGGCCCCTCTTCCTGAAGCCTGCCAGAATGACTTGCAGAAGAAGGAGTACAGGACCACACACAGTTAAGGCCGACAGGGCATCCTTCTGGTGAGGAGAAGTAGGCGTGCCATCCGGAATTACGGAGTGCCAAGTCTCTTGGTTCCCGACAGAGACAGCTTCTAGCACAGATGGTACAAGGACTTCTTCCTCCTGTTTGACAGAAAGCAGGCGACCTGGAAGCTTCAGACTTGATCCCTACATCAACCGGCCAGCTGGAAACTCAAGACACCTTCACTGAGTCCATTTTTAGCCCATTATTCCAAGAAAATTGGACCTCCTCCTCCCGATGGGTAAAAAACGTAGATACGTAGGCCACTGTTCTCACCTCTTCATCCACCTGCCACATGGAAGTTGGAGGCATACATACGGGGAGCCACTTCTGCCTGTTACCTGGAAAAGACTGGGCCACTTCTTTCAAGTTGGCGAACGAGTACTGCTTAATCTTGGGATCTTCACCCACTGGCCATAGAGGAGCCGAAGGCATCCACTCAGGATCCATCTTCAGCCCACTATCCAGGGGAAGACAATCAAGCGCCAGGGATGTTCCTGGGGACTGGTCACCGGAGGTGTGCGGAGAGGGCGCCACTGCTTTCTTTTCTTCAGTGACGTCAGCACACCATGACTTAATAACCGGCAGATCAGGTGGAGAAGGTGATGATGTAGAAGACTGGCCTTGTAGTAGGGAACTAGAAACCTCTGCTGGCTAGGCAGTTCCAAACGCAGCACCACGCTGGGTCATTGGACCGGAAGGGGCAGTAGAGTACCCGGCTCTGAACGACCGGTGGGCAAACTGGTGAGCAGGTGGAAAACAAATGTCTTTGTGTATAACGCTCCGATTAGGAGTTGTAGTTGACCCCTCAATACTGGACTGTTCACAAGTAGGGCTCAGCCATCACCAAACACCCTCAATGGATTCTGGAGCTGTGGAGCAGGAACCACACACAGACTCCGTCTGGCTTACAGCTTACATACATCTGCAGGGCCGAAACTCCCACAAGGCACCGGAACAGTCACAGACTTAAGTAGAGAGGAGGTACTCTCACTAAAGGCAGTCTCTCCTTCTGGCCCAAGGTTCTGGAGCTTTGGCATCACAGGGCTGAGACCATCAGGATGTTCCTTCTCAGGACTGGCCTCTGGCGACAACCTAGCCAGCCCCTTTTTCTTAGACCTCTTGGATCTTGCATGGGGGGCTGCTTTGGCAGGCTGAGGAACAGATGGGTCATGGACGGTCACAGACGGAGGAGATGAATTGGCTATGGCTACAGGTTTCTTTCGTCCGTTTCGTTCCTGGAAGCTTGGGGGGAAGAATCTTCAGGAGACACTGTACTGGGCTTGTCAAAGGCTTTGCAGAAGGCCACCACGATGGCCAGTAAGCTCAAGGTGATGGGATCCTGTTATGAATGAGTCACCGGAGGAGGAGAAAACAAAAATACAAGCTAAGTCCAGAAAACCGGAGAGGTTGGTAGCTATCGGATTGCAGACCCCTGATCCTATAAACCACAACTAACAGTAGCCGTGGGGGGTTCCTACGGTGCCCTAGACCCCTCGTCACAGCCGGAGAACTACATAAGCCTAAAGAAGGAAAGGGGAAATCTAAACTGCCCCAGAGCAGACCCCAAAGCAATAGACAGCCCCCAACATGTATTGACGGTGAAAACAGATGAAAACACAAACACAGAACAGAAAGACAGGCAGAGCAAATGATGGGGCCCAACTAACTAGATAGGAAAGTACAGAAAAGATGCTGGCTGCAATCCGCAAAAACCCTACCAAAAATGTCCCAACCGTCTGATAGGGAAAAAGGCCCTGAAGTCGCTAGACTTCAAAATCACTATATCAGCACACAGGTATATTCTGAAAACAGAGCAAAGAGATCAACTGATCAGAGACAAAAATGGAATTCAGCCAGTCCCAACCAGGACTGGCTGAATACAAACACTTAACCAGACAAAATCTCATGGAATAATAGCAGGGAAAAAACTTAGCTTTTAGTAGACAGGAACTAAGCTGGATGCAAGAGCTCAGAGCAGAAAGGATCACCAGCAGCCCTGCAGGGCGTCGGCTGCCTTATATCCACTCAGAAATTCCAGATGTCCAGTCACACTCCGCCAGTTCAGATGACAGGTTCTTCCCATCCCAATCAATTTCACTACCTCTCTTCACCAGCAGAGGGAGTTCATCAGACATCAAAGGTGAAGGGGAGAATGAACTCACAACAGTACCTCCCCCTTGAGGAGGGGTCACCGAACCTTCATCCACGCCACCAGGGCGATCAGGATGGGCCCGATGAAAAGCACGAACCAATCTTTCGGCATGATTATCGGATGCAGGGACCCAAGAATTATCCTCCTGGCCATAAACCTTCCATTTAACCAAATACTGGAGTCTCCGTCTAGCCAGACGAGAATCCAGTATCTTCTCAACCTCATATTCCACATTACCTTCAACCAATACAGGGTCAGGAGGTGCCACCACAGGAACTACTGGCTCAGCAAACCTCTTTAACAGAGACTTATGAAACACGTTATGGATCTTGAATGTAACAGGAAGAGCCAATCGAAAAGAGACCGGATTAAGAATCTCCAAAATCTTGTAAGGTCCAATAAATCTAGGTTTAAACTTTGGAGAAGCCACCTTCATAGAGATATTCTTTGATGACAACCAAACCATATCACCCACCTTAAACCGGGGACCAATGGTCCTATGCCAGTTGGAAAACCGCTGGGCCTTTTCTTGGGAGAGAGACAACTTATCCACCACTTGGACCCAAATCTGGTGCATTCTCTCCACCAAAGTGTCAACACCTGGGCAGGCAGAAGCCTCCACTTGCCCTGAAGAGAATCGAGGATGAAACCCAAGGTTACAAAAAAAAGGTGACATCAAAGTGGCAGAACTAGCTCTATTATTTAAAGCAAATTCAGCCAAGGGCAAAAATGAAACCCAATCATCCTGATCAGCAGAAATAAAACATCTCAAATACGACTCCAAAGTCTGGTTTGTTCTCTCCGTCTGCCCATTGTTCTGAGGGTGAAACGCAGAGGAGAAGGACAACTGAATTCCCAGCTTGGAACAGAAAGTCCTCCAAAATCTAGAAACAAACTGAACTCCTCTGTCAGATACAATGTTCTCAGGAATCCCGTGCAAGCGAACCACCTGTTGCAAAAACAAGGGCACCAACTCTGAGGAAAATGGCAACTTAGGGAGTGGTACAAGATGGACCATCTTAGAGAATCTATCACAAATCACCTAAATAACAGTCATTCTCTGAGAGACAGGCATATCAGAGATAAAATCCATTGAAATATGGGTCCATGGCCTCCTGGGCACCGGCAAAGGCATCAACAACCCACTAGAGCGAGAACAAGGTTTAGACCGGGAGCAAGTCTCACAGGACTGCACAAAATTCCTGACATCACGAGACAAGGCGGGCCACCAAAAAGACCGACTCACCAAATATCTAGTACCAAAAATACCTGGATGACCAGCCAATGCGGAGCAATGAACCTCAGACATCACTCTCTTCCTCCACTGGTCAGAAACATACAATTTTCCAATGGGACAACGCTCAGGTTTGTCCTCCTGAAACTCTTCAAGAACACGTCTCAAATCAGGCAAGATGGCAGAAAGAACTTACCCCTCACCTAAGATGGTAGCAGGCTTCGTCACAATAGGAGAATCAGCAAAGAAACTCCTAGAGAGGGCGTCTGCCTTGACATTCTTAGTGCCCGGAAGAAAAGAGACCACAAAATCAAAACGTGTGAAAAACAAGGCCCACCTAGCCTGTCTAGGATTCAAGCGTTTGGCCGACTCCAGGTAAATCAAATTCTTGAGGTCAGTAAGGACCACGACTTGATGTTTAGCTCCCTCCAACCAATGTCTCCACTCCTCAAATGCCTATTTCATGGCTAACAGTTCCCGATTCCCCACATCATAGTTACGTTCGGATGGGGAGAACTTTCGGGAAAAGAAAGCACAGGGATTCATTTTAGATGTTACCGGATCTTTTTGGGACAAAACAGCTCCTGCACCAATCTCAGAAGCGTCCACCTCTACCTGAAACGGGAGTGAGACATCAGGTTGCCGCCAAACCGGAGCAGAAGTGAAACTTCGCTTCAGCTCCTGAAAGGAAGAAACAGCCTCCGAAGACCAATTCAGCACATCAGCCCCCTTCTTAGTCAAATCAGTCAATGGTTTGGCAATACCAGAAAAATTAGCTATAAATTTACGATAAAAATTAGCAAAACCCAAAAACTTCTGGAGGGCCTTCAAAGAAGTGGGCTGAACCCAGTCATAAATGGCCTGTACCTTAGCCGGGTCCATTTCAATAGATGACGGAGACAAAATAAATCCCAAAAATGAAATCCTCTGTACACCAAAAAGGCATTTCGATCCCTTGACATACAGGGAATTCTCCCTCAAAATCCAGAACACAGTCCGAACATGTTCCACATGAGAGTCCCAATCCCTGGAAAAGATCAAAATATCATCCAGATAGATGATCAAAAATTTATCCACAAAGTCTCGGAAAATATCATTCATGAAGCACTGGAAGACAGAAGGGGCATTAGTGAGCCCAAAAGGCATCACCAGGTACTCAAAATGTCCCTCCGGAGTATTAAACGCCGTCTTCCATTCATCCCCCTGCTTAATGCGAATAAGATTATACGCCCCCCTGAGGTCAAGCTTGGTAAACCAGCAAGCACCTTTAACTCTGGAGAATAGATCAGAAATGAGGGGTAATGGATACTGATATTTAACAGTAATTTTGTTGAGGGAACGATAGTCAATATAAGGCCTTAATGAACCATCTTTCTTGGCCACAAAAAAAAAACCAGCACCTAAGGGTGAAGAGGATGGTCTAATATGACCCTTCTCCAACGACTCCTTAATATAGGATCGCATAGCCTCGTGCTCGGGTACAGATAAATTGAAAAGTCAACCCTTGGGAAATTTACACCCAGGGCTCAGCTCAATTGCACAGTCATAACTCCTATGAGGAGGCAAAGACGCAGACTCATTCTCACTAAATACATCATAAAAATCAGCCAAATAGTCAGGAACATCATGCGACTGGGGAGAGGTGGAGAAAATAGGAGTGTCACTAAGGGCAGACCGACAACCCCAACTCACCACAGACACAGATTTCCAATCCAAAACTGGATTATGGATTTGCAACCAGGGAAACCCCAGAACGATGGTATCATGCAAATGATGCAACACCAAAAATCTGCAATTTTCTTGATGGTCTGGGGCGACCCGCATTACCAACCAGGTCCAAAACTGAGGTTTATTCTTCGCCAAAGGAGTAGCATCAATACCCCTCAAAGGGATAGGCATCCGCAGAGGTGTCATAGGAAACCCACAACATTTAGCAAAATCCAAGTCCAACAGGTTCAGAGCTGCTCCCGAATCCACAAAAGCCTTAGCGGAAAATGTGGACAGGGAGCAGATCAGAGTAACTGCCAGAAGAAACTTAGGTTGAACACCACCCACAGCAAATGTGTGTGCAAAACGTTTCTCTCGTTTAGGGCAGACAGAAATAATATGAGAGGCATCTCCACAGAAAAAACACAGCTTATTACGCCTTCTGAACTCCTGACGTTGCGCCCTAGACAAAACTCTATCATATTGCATAGGTTCAGACATTTGTTCAACAGATGGCAACACCTCTTGTGCAATTTTGCGTTCACGCAAACACCGATCAACCTGAATGGCTAATGACATAGAATCGTCAAGACCAGAGGGAACAGGAAATCCCACCATAGTATCTTTTGCGGTTTCTGACAAACCCTTCCGAAAGACAGCTGCCAAGGCACCATCATTCCAGGCAGTAAGGACCGCCCACTTTCAGAATTTTTGACAGTACAACTCTGCAGAATCCTGACCCTGGCTCAATGCCAACAGGGCCTTTTCAGCCTGATCAATAGCATTAGGTACATCATACAACAACCCCAAGGCCTGAAAAAATGCGTTCACATCAGTCAGAATAGGATCATCAGGTTTCAAAGAAAACGCCCAATCCTGGGGATCGCCACGCAGCAAAGAGATGACAATTTAACCTGCTGCGCGGAGCTCCCCGATGAGTTAGGCTTCAAGGCAAAAAATAATTTACAATTATTCTTTAAATTCAGAAATTTAGACCGATCCCCAAAAAACATATCAGGAGTAGGGATCTTTGGTTCAGCACCATGTGAATGAGCAAGATAGGCGGAAATTCCCCACACTTCAGCAGTAAGCTGCTCCACACGATCAGACAATTGCTCAATCTCCATTGAGAAAAAATTCCCCCTATGGCCTCAGAGAATTAGAGGAAAAAATATATACCAATTCTTTCCTGCTATTGAGCACCCTAGAATCTGCGGTATGGCTGGTGATTCTGTTATGAATGAGTCACCGGAGGAGGAGAAAACAAAAATACAAGCTAAGTCCAGAAAACCGGAGAGGTTGGTAGCTATCGGATTGCAGACCCCTGATCCTATAAACCACAACTAACAGTAGCCGTGGGGGGTTCCTACGGTGCCATAGACCCCTCGTCACAGCCGGAGAACTACATAAGCCTAAAGAAGGAAAGGAGAAATCTAAACTGCCCCAGAGCAGACCCCAAAGCAATAGACAGCCCCCAACATGTATTGACGGTGAAACAGTTAAAAACACAAACACAGACAGAAAGACAGGCAGAGCAAACGATGGGGCCCAACTAACTAGATAGGAAAGTACAGAAAAGATGCTGGCTGCAATCCGCAAAAACCCTACCAAAAATGTCCCAACCGTCTGATAGGGAAAAAGGCCCTGAAGTCGCTAGACTTCAAAATCACTATATCAGCACTCAGGTATATTCTGAAAACAGAGCAAAGAGATCAACTGATCAGAGACAAAAATGGAATTCAGCCAGTCCCAACCAGGACTGGCTGAATACAAACACTTAACCAGACAAAATCTCATGGAATAATAGCAGGGAAAAAACTTAGCTTTTAGTAGACAGGAACTAAGCTGGATGCAAGAGCTCAGAGCAGAAAGGATCACCAGCAGCCCTGCAGGGCGTCGGCTGCCTTATATCCACTCAGAAATTCCAGATGTCCAGTCACACTCCGCCAGTTCAGATGACAGGTTCTTCCCATCCCAATCAATTTCACTACCTCTCTTCACCAGCAGAGGGAGTTCATCAGACATCAAAGGTGAAGGGGAGAATGAACTCACAACAGGATCCCCCGCTTCCCAAAGGGGGTTAAGCCACTGCAACGCATCTCCTGTTAGGTAGGACATTAGTAATCCTACCTTTACCCGATCACTGGCGAAGTAGGGAGCATGCCATTGAAAATAGCGTAGGCACTGCTCCATAAAGGCACGACACTGCTTAGGGTCCCCATCATATCTAGGTGGGTCCGAGGGAGGTTCAACCGTTGGTATGCCAGCCTCTAGTTGAGCAAACAGTCTATTGGAGACCACAATGGTGGGTGGAGCAGTGAAGGATTGGGCTTCAGACCGGGTAAATTTATTTGGTTGCCCATAGTGGCAAAAAAGTTCATCTTGTTCCGAGAGCGAAAGGACATGGAACTCAGCGGTTACCATGGCCTGTGCAAACTGTCACGCTCGCGCCTTGGCTGATTGGAGCGAGCGGGGGGTTGTGGCCCCACTGTGCCACAAACCAGACTACCCTGGAAGGGGCGTGACTGTGACAGCTACCGTGGACTTCACTGGAGCCTCTGATGGTGAGGTCAGGCTTGTGCGGCAGGTAGCTGCCGGGTGCCACTCCAAGGTGGTGTCTGGCTGTGGCTGCTGATCCCACTCGGGAACAGGACACCTGGACAGGTGCGAGTGACAAGCAGGCTGAGACACAGGGCAAATACAAAACCTCCAAAAACTAAGTATTCAGATTTATAGAATCTATAACAAACCAGAAAAAAAATAATCCCTAAAAATTAACTTTTAATTCAATCACTAAAAAACATATAATGGTAAAATTACCCAGATACACAGGGGGTCAGGGATACAAGTCAAATCCAAACAATTGAATAATTCATAAGATAAAGGGGAAAAAATGGCCAAAAAAAAAAAAAAAAGCTACTTTGCCCCGGTACGCCCTAATAAGGCCCTTCCTGACCACGGAGGTTGGCACCCTAGTTGTTGACGATGTGGCGCCCCCGCTCAATGTCGGCATCTCTAATAACGCCCTAGACCACCCTACGTATACAAAAATAGGGAACACAAAAAATAACCACACTCACGCCCATAATACCGAAAATTGAAAAAAAGTGAGGAGACAACTATTGTCTCGTGCAAAAAAGTGCTAAGTGCTGTAAACTTATCTCGTAGTATGCACACTGCAAACTTATCTCGTAGTCTAAAAAGCCTCTTGCAGTCAAGTGCTTATTTCAAAAGATATGGGTTTTTCGCAGGTCAAATAGGACTTATCCCGTAATCAAAAATGCTAGCCTGCTACAATAATAAACCAAACCCATATAAAAAAAAAAAAATAAGAGGAAAAAACGTCTAGAGAGAGATCAATGTCTATGGTCAACAGTATACAAAAATACACATATATTTGTCCAAAATTAAGGACCAGCACAAAAGATGATGTAAACACTGCACATTTAAATGACAGCAAAGTGCTGTCTATCAAACAACTGTTTGCACATGCACAATGCTGTAATCAGCCTAACATATTCCTGAGGCTCAGTCCACCTCATCAAACGTGCATATGGTAACAATGTAAACAGTGATTTAGCAGCAGTATGCATATAAGGCAATCCTTCATGAGGTTTAAAATTACATCACCTCAATAAGCCTTAAACTCCTCATGTGGCAAGAAAAAATAAAAAGCACAATGCAATAACCCTTTTCAAAATGCCAGCATATTATAAGACGGACTGTGCTGAATATACTCCCCATAATAATGCGGAAGACCATGAAAATTCATATATAAAATGACATTGCAGTACTCAGCATTTCACAAATCAGAGAGACATCTCCATCTCAAAGGGTTAACATTGTTCATTGAAAAACATGCCACATGAAATCTGTCAAAAACATAGTGTGCAGCGTATACTTATCAGTCAGGAACCCGACGCGTTTCCCCCTCTACATGAGTGAGGGTTCATCAGGGGTCAAAAAGTGGGGACTCGGTACCCCTGGCCGAAGTGACAATGCGAAAAACCCATATCTTTTGAAATAAGCACTTGACTGCAAGAGGCTTTTTAGGCTACGAGATAAGTTTGCAGTGTGCATACTACGAGATAAGTTTACAGCACTTAGCACTTTTTTGCACGAGACAATACTTGTCTCCTCACTTTTTTCAATTTTGGGTATTATAGGTGTGAGTGTGGTTATTTTTGGTGTCCCCTATTTTTGTATACGTAGGGTGGTCTAGGGCGTTATTAGGGACGCCGACGTTGAGCGGGGGCGCCACATCGTCAACAACTAGGGTGCCAACCTCTGCAGTCAGGAAGGGCCTTATTAGGGCGTATCAGGGCAAAGTAGCTTTTTTTTGCCCTTTATCTTATGAATTATTCAACTGTTTGGATTTGACTTGTATCCCTGACACCCTGTGTATCTGGGTAATTTTACCATTATATGTTTTTTAGTAATTGAATTAAAAGTTAATTTTGAGACACAGGGCAAGCAGGCACGGCTGAGACACAGGGCAGGTAGGCACGGCGTGAGACACAGGGCAGGCGGGCACGGAGTGAGACACAAGGCAGGTGGGCACAGCTTGAGACACAAGGCAGGTGGGCACGGCTTGAGACTCAGGGCAGGCAGGCACGGCTTGAGACCCAGGGAAGGTGGGCACGGCTTGAGACCCAGGGCAGGCGGGAGGTAGGCGGAGCTTGCAAGAGTGCAAGGTAGGCAGAGCTTGCAAGAGTGCAAGGTAGGCAGAGCTTGCAAGAGTGCAAGGTAGGTTGAGCTTGCAAGAGTGCAAGGTAGGCGGAGCTTGCAAGAGTACAAGGTAAGACAGGGAGGACACAGCGAAAGACACAGCAGGGAAAGGAACCACAGACAAGGAGACTGACAGACAGAGGTAAGGCAGAGTTCAGACAGGGAAACAGTATGAGACAATGTACAGGGACCAAAGGATACAGGAACCAGGATATTCAACCTCCTGGAGGGCTAGCAGAGAAGTACCAGGCAAGTACTCAGACAAGGCTAGGACAAGACAGGGACCAGCATATAAGCCTCCTGGCGGGCACTCAGAGTGTACAAGAAAAGCTAGGAGTAAAGTCTCTCAAGGAAGGCAAGACAAAGGACAGGGCCTGGCTTCTTCAGTAGCAAGGAGCTAACTGAGTAGAGACATTGCACAGGCAAGGGTTAGTGGGTGTGGTGGCCCTATATAGTAAAGGGCTCCAGGTGATTGGTCGGGGACAGCTTAGACCGGTGCACCCTGACTGCATAAGAAGCAGAGAGTTCAGGCGCCGCCCCCCTATACACACAGTCAGAAAACATGAAGAGAGAAAGCAGGAAAACCAAAGGCATAGCGCATGGAGCTGGTAGCAGACAGAAAACACCGCATGACCTGGAGCAGTGAGTAAGTTGGTGTGCGGGGATGGGAGGCCATGCAGTGATGCCAGCAGGGTTGTTACAATGATTCTGGCAACGTTGTCACTTGTGAACCGGTATCTATCAAGCAATCCACTGGAGTGCCCTCAAATTCAGCACGCAGGATGGGACTCCCAGCAATCAAGTGTTCATTATGATAAGGAGCGGCCTCTCTTCTTGCTTCCCCCACAGAGTGCCGCGTTACTGCGGGGGTTGGTAGTTTAACAGCAGCTGTTGCTGGCTTTGAGCATAATTACGGCAGTCTCTGGCAAGGTGCCCTTGTCCTCCACATTCCCAGCGTTGGATGCCTCCTCTTCATCGAGGGGCACCTCGAGCCTGTCTTCGTACCTCTGATGCCTGGCAGGGGGGAGCTTACACCCACTGCCCCCTTAAAGGGGTTGTCCGAGCTTTTCACATAATCTCAGTGCATATCTGGGCTGTAGAATGATGACAATAAGTAATTTACCTTCTGTTGCCAGTTTGCAGGGTTTGCTAGATATCATCTCTTGCTTGTAAGAAAAACATCCAGGGGGTGTGTGTTCTGGCATTGAAATGAGAGCTGGTTGTTTCCTCCTAATCTACTAAAAACATGCCCTCTATAGCAACAACCCCACCCTCCATAGCAACAAGCCCTCCCCGACCACATGAACAAGCCTATCCCTCCTCACACAGTAACAAATCCTCCCCCTCTAGCAGCCTCAGTGCAGAGAGCAGAACCGCCCAGCTGCTCCTCCCCCAGACACACGCTGAACAGTGATCTATGGAAAGTGAAACTAGTGAGGAGGAAACGACCAGTTCTCATTTCAATGCCAGAACACACCCTCCCTGGACGTTTTTCATAGAAGCAAGAGATCATATCTTGGAAACGCAGCAAACTGGCCACAGAAGGTAAATTACTTATTGTCAGCATTCTGCAGCCCAGATATGCACTGAGATTGTGTGAAAAGCCCGGACAACCCCTTTAAAGGTCGGGCCGAAGGATGGTTATATGAGTGCATTGAGTCAGACTGTTGTTCTCCCATTCTTTGCTCCATCTGGGTTCATTTATTTTGCATACTGACAAGAGACCGCTGCAAGTCGTGCACTACCTGGACCAGGGCCTCCTGATGATTTGGGTCTCCTCTGGTATTTGCACCCTGGACACGCATCACACCAGATGCGTAAGTGTCTTCCTTGCTTCGGACCACTGCTTCTGCCAGGATTTGACGGAATGAAAGAGTCGGATCTACACGGACCCGTTCTGATAGCGCTCTCCTCAAGGATGTGCTATGCAGTCCCAGAATGAATTGTTCCCGGAGTATCCGGTCTGTGGAGCCCATGCCCATCCATCTCTTTCCTTTGCATTTCTGCCAACACTTCTTGCAGTGTTGTCGCATACTGAGAGATCCCTTCTTCTTTCTGCTGCAGTCTAGAGAAAAAATTGGCACGGAGGTGTCCCATGCTAGCAGTCTCGCTGTAGATCTCTTCCAGGAATTTCACTAGTTCCTTCAGGGTACTACGGGTGAGTTCCAGCTGTAGACAGACGTTTTTACGGGCCTCTCCCTCCAAGGCAGTCAACGCGATGTCCACTTCAAGGTCTGTGCTGATGTTATAAATCTTCAGGGTGCTTTGCAGCTGGGACACCCAATCCGACAGGGGCATATTATTGCCATCAAATTTTGGAAGCACACTAAATATGGTGCCCATAGGGAGTGTCCTTGCAGGGGTTCCACCAATGCCCACAGCATCCCCACTAGCACTAGCATTCTTGCCGACTTCTGCCTGCATCTTGGTGATAGTCACCCTGCTCGCAGCGCCACTTGAAGCGATGGCCGGGGGACCACCACAATGCAGGGAGACTACGGTACACAAGATGAGGTGCAAGCAACAAAGGGTTAATTTATTTACAGGCAAGGAATGCAGTGTTAGGAAAGTGTAAACAGGGGCATGCAATGACATAAAGCAATTTACAAAACTGATATTCTCTAGCTGGGCCGTACAAATGGCACAGAGCACCAACTATTACAGATCAGTGTATTTTGCGAAAGGTAAAAACAACACAACAAAGAAGAGTATGCAGCTACTCTAACTGTAGCCTGACTGGCCGCTGCTACTTCGGCCGCACGGCTACCGTGCTCTGTCTATTGCAGCCTATCCTAAGCCCTAAACGTGCGCACACGGGGTTAACACTCACGGTAAAGTTGGTGTCTCAGTTCCTTCCTGGGGGCCCCATGCAGTTCTCTGCAAGATGATGCGATGTCCTCCCTGGAAGCTCTGTGCAAAGTGGTCCTGTCTTTTCTTGGTGGCTTCTGGCAGCAAGGCAGGAAAGCCACCTTTTAATCCCCAGAATAGTTTACAGTCACAGTCTCAGGCTAAACGTTCTTTTTTCCTCACAGCTCAGGCAGGCCCATCTGCTTCCTGCAGAAATCTCCTCTTCTCCACCCAGAAAAGCAGCTCCTCCCTTCTGTAGTCAGGCAGATGAAACCAAAACAGCCTTTACAGCAGGGAAGTGCAGAACGTCCCACTGATCTAACCAAGGGGGTGCTATTTCTTAAAGGAGCACCTTGTCTCTACTGTCCATAGCAATGCCACCCCCTTACACTAGCACCGATCACAGGCGTTTAGCCAATCTAATGTCGCTGTCAATAGTGACAGTGATATCACGGGGCATCACAGAGGAAATGAGCTCCCTATGTGCTCCCTGGGCCGAAAGATGGCTGCGGAGTCACCCAGGGACGGTGGCCTGCAGGAGCTGACACACCTTCTCCCTGCATGTGAGACACTGTTTAATGCGTTGCAGTGCAGAAGCATTGCACAGTATTAAATTAGTGATCAGTCAGTGTAAAGTTGATGTCCCATCCAAGGAAAATGTAAAAAAGTTTAAAAAACAAGTTTATGAAAATTGCAAAAATATATATGAAAAAACACAAAATAAAGAACAAAACAAAAGAAAAAAATATTAATCCGATAAATACATTTATTTATGTAAAGGTAAAAATAAACTAAAGAAAAAAAAAAAAATATATATATATATATTTAGTATCGGCATGTCCAGAACGACTTCCCCTATAAAACTGTCCCAATAGTTTACCCCTTTAATGAACGTTATAAAAATAAATAAAAAACAATGCAAAAAAACTATGCTTTACTGCTTTGTGCTATACTGCCGAGCAAAACATGGAATAAAATGCAACCAAAAAGACAAATGGAAATAAAATTGGTATCTATGAATACGTCATCTTGTCCCGTAAACAAGCTATCATACAGCTCCATCAGCAGAAAAGTAAAAAAGTTATAACTCTCAAAATAAAACTATGCAAAAATAATTCTTTTATCTATAAAATAATTTTTATCACATAAAAGCGCCAAAACATAAAAAAATATAAATATGGTATCGCTGTAATCAAACTAACCCGAAGAAAAAAGCTGCCTTATCAATTTTACTACATGTACAATGGTATAAAAAAATTCCTGAATTGCTGTTTTTTGTTCATTCTGCCTCCCAAAAATCGGAATAGAAAGCAATTTAAAAATGTCATGTGCCCGAAAATGGTAGCCATAAAAGCAACAACTCGTCCCACAAAAAACAAGCTATCACATGACTCGGAAGAAACGTGGAAAAATTATAGCTCTCAAAATATGGTGATGCGCAATAAAAAGCGTATTTTAGTGTGTGACAGCAGCCAAATATAAAAGCCCTATATAAATCTGGTATCACTGTAATCGCACCGACCAGAAGAATAAAGTCGTCTAATCACTTTTACCGCATGAGGAACGGCATAAAAAATAAATAAAACCAATTCTTCACCTGCTGTTGATTTTTTTTTATTCTGTTTCCCAAAGATTGCAGCAAGGCTCGGCACACATTTATCCTGCGCACTGTGCTGAGTGCTTCCACCGGGATTTCCGTGTAAATCTCTGAAATACGTGATTCATATGGAAATACCAGTGTTAGATTCCCTATCATGAGGCAGATGGAGGAAACTGTGGATGCCATCTTACCTGCGATTCGGCGGTGACCATCTTTTTAAGCATGCACAGTTTTGTGCACTTCTGAAAACAAGGACAATGCTGAATAGAGGCCATACGGAGTCCAAAGTAACTCTGCTGCCTCATTATTTTATTGTAAATGGCTGGCTCGGGGATTTTATCTGAATAATGGGACTCAGAGTTTTAGATGTAAACACTGATATAAGTGCTCAGCGTAGAGCGCCAGATAAATGTGATCTGAAATGTTATGTAAAATGTTCCCAACAAAAGCTTCAACTCAATCCACAAAAACGCAAGTCCCCAGTCAGCTTTGTCATCTGATAATGGAAATATAGGGGGCTTTCACGTTACTGGTAGCGCAAAGGCTCTGGAAAAGCAAAAAGAAGTAAAATAGCTCCTCAACCCCCAAAGGAAAACCAGTGAGTTCTGCGCTCCCAAATCCAAATGACCCCTTCCCATGTGAGCCCCACAGTGTGCCTAAACCACATTTAGAGTCCACGTTTGGCATTTCTGTAGCTACAAGAGCCTGCTTAATTTACAGGTGCATGTTTACAGAAGCATGAAGTAGGCACCACAACGTACAAGTCACTACCATGTACTAGGCACTACAATGTACTTGTCATGTCCCACGACTTGGGAAATCATTTAATATTTGCATTGTTTGTGTTGCATCATCTGTTGCTAGGCAGAAGTTTGCCTTTCCCTGTATTTTGTCCCAACTCTCTCCCTGTAGTCCTGTGATGTATGTTTGTTCCCTCCTTCATTCTCCATTTTGTGATCGTCCCTCCATCTGTATGCATCTTCTTACATGTCCTCTGAAGAATATTCCTTTTTATCTGCTGCTTTCATCATAATACAAGAATTTCAGTTAAAGCATCCCTCTTTTCCTGGAGTCTTCTTACATGAGATCGTGGCTGAGTTAAGCTGTCTGATTAATCGGTATGAACGTGAGTACAGGTCGATACGGAAAGGGCCCAGAAAGAGAGGTCTATACGTTCTACATATCCATGAGTCAGAATAGTAAAAAGGAATAACCTGCCTTCAGAGACAGTAACTCAAGGTCTGTGCTGAATCTCAGTGGAAAAGGACATTTTCCAGATAGACTGTAACCCAGTTCCAGCCAGACCCCAGCGTGCATAGAAGCCACTGCAGCTGAACAGAGAGGAATATAACTCCCATCATTACACTGGACCCTGCAGCTGCTCCAGCATTAGATACAAAGTATCAACTCTGTGCAGAGTCTGTGTATTTCCTGTTGCTGAACAGTGAGAAGTATAACCCTCATCATCCACTCTTCCTGCCTGCAATCTAATCATGTCTGAAGCAAGGAATACAATGTCCCTACCAGACTTACAAGCACAGGAAAGAGACCCAGACCCCCATCCACCATCTAGCGAAAGGGGAAAACGTACAGTCAAACCCACATGGAAAGTCATGGAGAATTTAGAGACTGCAAAATGTGAATTATATAGTGATGTGTCTTCAGTATGGAAGAAAGTGCTGAGTCATATAGACACTGCATCAAGGCCTGCTTCTCATGAGTTACCACCAGAGGGAGTCCTAGAACAATTATGCACAGCATACCAAATGTATATGGAGAAGAGTGACCAATATATTATTCTCCTGAAGAAACTGAATCTCCCAGAGACTTTAAACGAATTGCAAGGTTTCCAGCAGCTTAATTCTGAAAGAGACTGCACTGTACGTGACATTAAAGCCAAGATAGAGGCTAGAATCGCACGAACACCAGATGCATCAACTCGCACATCCAAATCGTGTAAGCACTCAAAACGTTCATCTAGGTCAAGTTCATCAAAATATTCTACTCTTAGTGAGCAGCTTATAAGAGCACGTGCTAAGGCTGAAACTACTAAGGTACAAGCTGCCTTTGCACAAAAGAGCAGAAATGGATGCAGCTGCTGCACAAAAGAGAGCAGAAATGGATGCTGAAGCGGCACGCATGGAAGCTCTAGAGAAGGAATGTGAGCATGCAACAGCCATGGCAGAATTAAAGGTACTCGAGCAGGCTATCAGTGGGAGTCAAAGAGATGGCGTCAGTTTGTGTGAAATGGAGGCAGAAGACCCTATCGAACGCACAAGAGACTACGTGCTAAGCCAAGATGGCGAACCGCAGATCATCACTAACACTCCTGATGGTGTTGACGCTTCTCCAGAGCACCAGGATGCCGACCCACTTACAGAATCCTGCATTCAAGGTCAGTACAATGCTCCCAAACTTGAACTTCCTTCATATTCCAGTATGCGCCAAAACCCTGCATCTCACCAAACTCCACAGGCTAATACCTACATGCAACCCAATATGCCGGCAGGTCATTATACCCTCGACAACCACACAGTGCCACCTCCGCAGGTAGCAGAAACTATACCCACCAAACCAGTTGCTGGACTAAATGCATATGCCACTCCATACTTCCCCATGTTTCAAGGCCAAGACGTCTCCACCTCTATGTACAACACCGCTCAGCCTACAATTGTGCATCCTAAGTCAGAAAGAACAGACATGTCCGACTTCGCAAGGTACATGATTCGTCGTGAACTTACTAAAACCGGTCTCACAAGGTTCGACGACCAACCTGAAAATTACAGAGGTTGGAAAAGTGCCTTTAGAACCGTAACTAGTGACCTCGGCATCACTGCTGCGGAAGAGCTGGACCTGCTGATCAGATGGTTAGGACCACAATCCACAGAGCGTGTCAAGAGACTCAGGTCTGTACATATCAGTAATCCAACGGCTGGTCTCATGGCTGCATGGGAAAGACTAGAGAGAAACTTTGGCAGTCCAGAAGCCATAGAGGATGCACTGTTCAAGTGACTACAGAGTTTTCCAAAGATATCCAGCAAGGACAGTTCAAAGTTCCTAGAGCTCAGTGACCTGCTGTTAGAGCTCCAGCTGGCCAAGGCAGACACTCACCTACCTGGCCTCAGCTACCTGGACACTGCTCGTGGAGTAAACCCCATTATCTCCAAGCTACCATACAATGTACAAGAGAAGTGGACTGCAATAGGGTCAAAATACAAGAAAGACCATCAAGTGTCATTTCCTCCGTTCTCCTACTTCTGTGAGTTTATAAAAGACATTGCAGAGCGTAAGAACGACCCAAGCTTTTCCTACGGAGAATCCAGTGGCCCAGCTTCACCTCCCTCTAAATACGTGAGCACACGCTCGAATGACAGAAACCGCAGGAGTCCAGTTTCAGTGAAGAAGACGGATATTCTTCCCTTACCAACATCAGCCCCAGGCAACAGCAACAAGGGTGAAAAGATAGAGAACCCAAATCGTGAGTGTCCCATCCACAAGAAGCCACATCCCTTAAAAAAGTGCATCGGCTTCAGGAAGAAACCGCTCCAAGAACGCAAGGAACTTCTAAAGAAGTTCGGGGTATGCTACAGATGTGCTTCTACTGAACACCTTGCTAAAGACTGTAAAACTACAATTAAGTGTATGGAGTGTGACAGTGAGGATCACGTCCAAGCACTCCACCCATACCGTCCTGACTCTACACGTACTCCTTCCCCCACCACGAGCCATGGCGGGGAGGACGCAGCTCAAACTGCAAGTCATACCACAATATCTTCATGCACAGAAGTCTGCGGAGAAGGTCTCTGGGACAAGTCCTGTGCGAAGATTTGCCTGGTGAACGTATATCCCAACGGTCACCCAGAGAAAGCCGCAAAGGTGTACGTCCTCTTGGATGATCAGAGCAACCGATCACTTGCAAGGTCAGAACTCTTTGATATGTTTAACTTAAAGGGAAATGCTTACCCTTACACCTTAGGTACCTGCAGCGGTGTTACAGAGGTCTCTGGGAGAAGGGCCAGTGGTCTTATAGCGACATCCCTCGACAACACCGTGGAGATACCCTTACCCACACTTGTCGAGTGCAACCAGATTCCATCCAATCGAGAAGAGATCCCAACGCCAGAGGCTGCTCTTCATCACCCACATCTCAAGGGGATAGCAAACAAGATACCAGCCCTCAACAACAGCGCAGATATCCTGATTCTGCTTGGCAGAGACATTCTCCGGCTGCACAAGGTACGTCAGCAAATTAACGGACCACACAACGCACCATTTGCCCAACGCTTTGATCTAGGCTGGGTAATTATAGGCGATGTTTGCATACACAAGATGAAGAGACCTAATAACATCTCCTCTTACAAAACACACATCTTGCAAAATGGTCGCAGCACTCATTTTCAGCCATGCCCACATCATTACTGGGTGAAAGAGAAAGTGAGCAACACCAAGAGGCAACAGGAATCCTTCAACAACATGAACATGCTCCAGCCCTGGGACGAAAACCTCGGGTCAACAGTGTTCGATTCCACAAGTGAAGACAACAAGTTAGCACCCACAAGGGAAGATAAAGAATTCATAAAGGTCATGGACAAAGAATTTGTTCAAGATGACTCCAACAGTTGGGTAGCTCCTTTACCCTTTCGTTTCCCAAGAGCGAGGTTGCCAAACAACCTGCAGCAAGCAACTGCAAGGTTCTCATCCTTAAAACGTACCCTAAAGAGGAAACCAGAGATGGAGAAGCATTTCATTGAATTTATGCAGAACATCTTTGTTCATGCTGAACCTGCGCCACCACTGAAGGAAGGAGAAGAATGTTGGTACCTTCCATCCTTTGGCGTCTATCACCCTCGCAAGCCTAACCAGATCAGAGTGGTGTTTGACTCCAGTGCTCAGTATGAAGGCCTCTCTCTCAACAACCTGCTACTAACTGGACCCAACCTGAACAACAGCCTCCTTGGAGTATTGATCCACTTCAGACAAGAACCTGTTGCTATAATGGCCGACATCCAGCAGATGTTTCATTGCTTCATCATGAAGGAAGACAGCAGAAACTATCTTAGGTTCCTATGGCACAAAGACAACAATGTCAACAATCAAGTCATAGACTACCGGATGAAGGTCCATGTCTTCGGCCACAGTCCTTCACCTGCTGTGGCGATCTACGGACTGAGACGGACAGCCCAGGAAGGTGAGAGAGAGTACGGATCCGATGCTCATCAATTCGTAGAGAAGAACTTCTACGTAGACGACGGGCTCAAGTCCTTGCCCACAAGTGAAGAGGCAATTGACCTACTCTCCAGGACACAGGAAATGCTATCCACATCAAACCTCAGACTCCACAAGATCACCTCTAACAGTCAAGAAGTAATGAGCGCGTTTCCATCTGAGGACCATGCCACAAACCTAAAGGACCTCAACCTAGGTTCTGATGTTCCTCCCACACAGCGCAGCCTTGGTCTACTGTGGGATATCAAACAGGACACCTTCACCTTCCAAGTGTCGCCCTGTGACAAACCCTTTACCAAATGAGGAGTCCTATCTGTCATAAACAGCATCTACGATCCTCTCGGGTTTGTAGCATCCATCACTATTCAAGGCAAGATACTGTTAAGACAGCTCACTGCCGAGAACACTGATTGGGACACCCCGCTTCCGACTCAGAAACAGCAAAGGTGGGAGACATGGAAGAAGTCCTTGAAGTTCTTAGAGCAACTCCAAGTCCCACGTTGTTATTCTCCAATGATTCTTACCCCAGCTACACTTCTTACACAGAAGATTGGAGCTGTTACAGTTCCTCCCGGGAATTTCGATAACAAGGACATTTACAAACGTCAGTGGAAGCAAGTACAACACATAGCTAACGTGTTTTGGCACCGTTGGAAGACCGAATACTTGCACCTGCTTCAAAACCGTCACAAATGGCAGACACCCAGTCCCAATCTCCAAGAAGGAGACCTTGTCCTCTTAAAAGACAAAGAGGCACATCGTAACGACTGGCCAATGGGTCTTATCACCAAGGTCATGCCCAGCGAGGACGGAAAGACTCGTAAGACAGAAGTTAAGGTGACAAAAGGGGGCTCTACCCGAACCTTCTTCCGTCCGGTCACTGATCTCGTGCTGCTTCTACCAAAGGAGGACGTCACATGAACTGAACATTGCTCCTGGACGTTGCTCACGGCGGGGAGCATACCTACTCATTCCCCAGTTTTATTGAACATTGACATTTTCCATTGGATTGAACTTTGAACATTGCCATTGGATTGCTGGGTTGGTGGAAGAGTTGGCATGTTTGCGGCTTCCCCAATCCGAAGATGGGTTTAATAGACTTGGACTTATCTTCCGGTGTGATCTACGGGTCAACAACAACGAGTTGGACTTTAAAAATGTTTATTATTGCATGCATGTTTTTCTTTTCTCTTGTTTTTCAGGTTCGAACGACTTCGAAGAATTAAGGACATCGTGAAATCCAAGGATTTCAGACGGGGAGTGTCATGTCCCACGACTTGGGAAATCATTTAATATTTGCATTGTTTGTGTTGCATCATCTGTTGCTAGGCAGAAGTTTGCCTTTCCCTGTATTTTGTCCCAACTCTCTCCCTGTAGTCCTGTGATGTATGTTTGTTCCCTCCTTCATTCTCCATTTTGTGATCGTCCCTCCATCTGTATGCATCTTCTTACATGTCCTCTGAAGAATATTCCTTTTTATCTGCTGCTTTCATCATAATACAAGAATTTCAGTTAAAGCATCCCTCTTTTCCTGGAGTCTTCTTACATGAGAACGTGGCTGAGTTAAGCTGTCTGATTAATCGGTATGATTGTGAGTACAGGTCGATACGGAAAGGGCCCAGAAAGAGAGGTCTATCCAGGCACCATACGTTCTACATATCCATGAGTCAGAATAGTACTTGTGACTATAACTTACTGCACACTACCTGTCACGCCGGCGCTGCCATTACCGGAGCCGCCTGTCTGGTCGGGTCCCTCCCCGAATCCCCGCTTACCGCTCTGGCCGCCGCGCTGCACCTTCAGCCTCCAGTCCTGCAGCCCGGGGGATTTAGCACGTGGGTTCCTCTTCCTGTCCGGCTCCTGCTCCTGTTACAGGTATGCGCCTTAGGCCACGGGCGCGCGCCCTTCTCTCCTCTTAACCTCTTCTGCACCGCCCCTGTGGAGTGAGCATCAATAAAGCTCCTGCACAGGGTATATCTGGCGACTCCTCCCTTATGGAGGACCTGATTATCGTGTGCCTTCCTTACGGTACTCTGGCCCCGTCTGGTCACTCCTGTCTCCAGTCGCCTCTGACTCTGGTCACCTCTGACTCCAGTCACTTCTGACTCCGGTCACTCCTGACTCCGGTCACTCCGGTCTCCAGTCGCCTCTGACTCCGGTCACCTCTGACTCCAGTCACTGCTGACTCCTGTCACTCCTGACTCCGGTTACTCCAGACTCCTGTCACTCCTGACTCCGGTTACTCCTGACTCCTGTCACTCCTGACTCCGGTTACTCCTGACTCCGGTCACTCCTGACTCCTGTCACTCCTGACTCCGGTCGCTCCTGACTCCAGTCTCTCCTGACCCTTGGCCTTGTCTGTCTTTCTCGTTCCTGAGCTGCCCCTCTTGGTGCCAGCTGTCACGGTATTCGACTCCTTCGGGCCTGCTCCTAACGGTCCCTATATAGGGGTCGGCACCACATGGCCAGCTCGCCCCAGGGATCCCGATACCGTGACCCAGAGGGTCCACTCTTGTTACCCAAGTCTAACAGTATACTCAGGCAAGGACCCCGCTGGTGTCTCGGCAGCCACCCAAAAGAAACTACTCTTTTTGCGGGAGAACCAGACCTGGATTATGACTTTTATGAAGTCCATGGACACTCGGTTATCCGCCATTCAAACCTCCGATCCAGGGAGCGCCCTTCTGCTGGCGGGACTCCAGCAGGAGCTCGCGCAGCAGCGTGATACAGAGTCCCATGTCCTTAATTACATGGCGTCTGTTGATGACTGCTTGCAGTCCCTGCAGTCATCCACAGCGGCCTCTCCCCCGCCACACGAATCCTGCACCTCACCCACCGCCACGTTTGGGGAAGCCTCCTAGGTATTGTGGGGATCCGAAATTATGACGGGTTTATTAACCAGTGCTGCCTACATTTTGAGCTGCTGCCCCAGCAATACCCGTCTGATAGAGCTAAGGTGGTATTTATCGTGTCCCATCTCGAGGGGGAGGCCTTGGCATGGGTGTGTGGTGCCCCTGAGGCTTCAGTCACCACAGAGGTACTCCACCTTCTAAGGTGTAGTGCCCCACCATCCAGGTAAGGTGGGAACTCCTGACCTCGCTCCACACCTGCATTCCACACACAGGATAGTTCAGGGGGCCACCTAACAGCTTCATGCTGGAGGCTAGCAGAGCACCCCTCGTGGAACCCTGCTTCGTAACACGAGATGTGCTGGGAGGCGGGTGGAGTAAGATGATACAAAAGAGTGGGAAGAGTGAAAGTTAGTGGTTAGTTGGTTAGAGGAGAGAGAAGAGAGAAGATGGGTGTCTGAGGGACGTGCTGCAGCAGGTCCCAGTGATCTGGGCTGCTGGCACGAGAAAGACCAGAGAAAGAGACAGATAAGATTGATAACCTAACCTTCCATAAGAGAGAGAGAACAGATCAGAACGAAGGAGAATAGAAGGACGGTGGGAAGCAGGTTGAGAAAGAGAGAGAACCCTTCCAGTCCAGAGAGCGCAAAGGCCGGGGCCCGGTCCCCGAGGTTGATTGGATCTTTATGTCCGGCAACAGACATCGGAGGCGTAGTGAGCCGCTAACGCCTTGCTCCCATCATAGACTTGGGACACAACAGCAACTGAATAGAGAGCTGGGACGCAGAGTGGAGTCCCCGAAGCAGGCTACAGCTGTCTGTCATACAAGTAAAGACTAGGAACACCTAGAGAGAGGCATTACAGGGTAACTAAGTACTGGAGTGCTTCGCACCTAAAGGCGCATTGGAGGAGTCGTTCAGTAAGGTACATGGCGGAGTGTGGAAGGGAGAATCCTATCCTGCCTGGAGGTTGGCTGGAGCCCTGACCTGGAGAACACAGTACGGAGGCAGGCAGTTGTGTGAACTGCAAACAGTGAGTAAAACTTTGGAACCGCATACTCTGGTGTCCTCCAGTTATTCCAGCACCACTACACCTGGGTACCAGCCTCCTTACCATTCTGCGCCTCTCCTCATCCATTGCACCTACACTGCCCTGGGACTACAGCTCCACCTGTGGGGAGCTATACCATCTCTGCTGCACCACACCATCAGTCCCAGCGGATCTGTATGCAGCGTTGGCTTACCATCTTACTTGCCAAACACCACGGGTGGCGTCACAAACTATTCATATAAACTTCAACAACATTAACATCACCACCATTGATATTGGGCGCTCAGGGCCACGGACCGGGTCACCGCTGCTGTGACACGTTCCCGCCTTGACACCGGCCCGGTACCGAGTACCCCGCTGCCCTGGGTGTGCGAGGGCGACCCAGGTGAACCCCCTGTGGGAGCGGGATGATCTGGTGGTATCCCGCTTTCACGACTTCTTGGATACTTTCTGCTGGGTCTTTGACGAGCCCGGGCGTTTGGCCTCCACCATGGAGTCCCTTTTCAATCTCCGTCAGGGAACTCTTACCATGGGACAGTACGCTATCCGCTTCCGGACCCTGGCCTCAGAGCTGGGGTGGAATAATGAGGCGTTGGTAGGGGCCTTTTGGAGGGGCTTTCGCGGAAAATCAAGGACAAGCTTGCTGGTCGGGACACCCCCACCTCTCTAGAGGACCTTATATCCCTGGCTACTCGTATTGACTTGCAGTTCCAGTCACGCTCCCGCGAGGCTGTCAGGGAGAGAGGCCCATCTAGGTTCAACCCTGTCCCCAGCCCTAGTTCGTTCAAGCCTGCCAGTATTTCTGCCCCGGAGCCCATGCAGGTGGATCGTGTTAAGCTATCGGAGCTGCGGCACAGGGAAAGGTTGGAGCAGGGTTTATGCCTCTATTGTGGTGGAACCAACCACTTCCTGCGTTTCTGTCCTGAGAGGCCGGGAAACTCCTCCGCCTAGGCCAGGTAAGAGAGGCCTTCCTAAAGTAGGTGACTCTGTTCCCTCTCTACCCCTTACTATCTCAGCTTTAATTCTCTTAGGTCGGGAGCGTAGATCTGTGGAGGCGTATGTGGACTCGGGTGCGGTGGGCAACTTCATTCGGATGGAAGAGGTGGACAAGTTTCGAATTCCTGTCGTCACCCTTGATGAACCGCGTGTGATCACCTCGGTGGATGGCAAGCTGTTACCTGTTCCCATCACCACGGTCACTCTCGAGCTGGAAATGCAGATTGGAGCTCTCCACCGGGAGAGAATTGCTTTTTATGTTTTGCCTAATTTGTCTCACGCTCTGCTCCTTGGCTTGCCCTGGCTTAGGTCGCACGAGCCAGTCCTTGCTTGGCGCTCAGGGGAAGTTCTTCGCTGGGGTCACTCTTGCCAAGAACGTTGTCTGCTGCCTGTTACCTGTACCACTCTGCAACAAGTGCCTGCGGACCTTCCAGGGCTTCCCGTGGCCTACCATTCATTTGCGGATGTCTTCAACAAGAAGGAGGCTGAGACCCTTCCTCCGCACCGGGCCTACGATTGCCCAATTGAGCTAATTCTTGGAGCTACTCCTCCCAGGGGAAGAATATACCTGTTGTTGCCTGCAGAGACCTCAGCCATGACGGAGTACATCCAGGAAAATTTGGCCAGGGGCTTTATCCGGAAGTCGTCTTCTCCGGCTGGGGCCGGGTTTTTCTTTGTTCGTAAGAAGGATGGATCCCTTTGACCTTGCATTGACTACCGAGCCTTAAATAACATCACAGTCAAGAATAGGTATCCTCTACCACTTATCGCCGAACTGTTCCACCGCCTGCATGGTGCCCGGATCTTTACCAAACTGGATCTACAGGGGGCCTACAATTTGGTCCGAATACGTGCCGGAGATGAGTGGAATACCACCTTCAACACGCGGGATGGCCATTATGAATATTTAGTCATGCCCTTTGGTCTTTGTAATGCCCCAGCGGTCTTCCAAGAATTTGTTAACGACATCTTCCGGGACCTTCTATACTCGTGCCTCGTGGGTATTTAGATGACATCCTCATCTTTTCACCAGACCTTTCCTCTCACAGGAGGAGTGTTTGCCTGGTCTTGCAATGCCTGCGGGAGAATCAACTTTATGCCAAGTTGGAAAAATGCCTGTTCGAGAAGACCTCCCTACCCTTCTTGGGGTATATCATCACGGACTCGGGGTTGCGAATGGACCCAGAAAAATTGTCCGCGGTGCTCAAATGGCCACGATCTGTCGGAGTGAAGGCCATTCAACGATTCTTGGGCTTCGCAAATTACTATAGGCAATTCGTCCGCACTTCTCTGCTTTAACCAAGTCTATCGTTGCCCTTACCCGGAAGGGAGCAAGACCAAGCATCTGGCCCTCGGAAGCTGAAGACGCATTCCTCGCCCTGAAGCAGGCCTTTGCCATGGCCCCAGTTTTGCATCGGCCAGAGGTCGGCAAGCCCTTCGTCTTGGAGGTAGATGCATCTTCTACTGGGGCTGGGGCGATTCTTTCCCAAAAGACGTCCACTGGGCGCTTGGCTCCGTGCGGGTTCTTCTCCAAGTCATTTTCACCCGCAGAATGTAACTACACGATTGGGGATCAAGAGTTGCTGGCCATAAAGATGGCACTAGAGGAGTGGCGTTATCTCCTGGAAGGGGCAGTCCATCCCTTCACCATATTCACCGACCACAAAAACTTGGCCTACCTCCAGTCTGCTCAAAGACTCAACTTCAGACAAGCCAGGTGGTCATTGTTTTTCTCTCGCTTCGACTTTGAGCTCCACTTCCGACCCGGTGACAAAAATACCAAGGCAGATGCTCTCTCCCAGTCCCTGCAGTCACCCGAAGTGGAAGAGGCTCCGTCGCATGTTATTGATCCTGCCCGACTCATCACGGTAGCTCCCATGAATCTTCATTCCGTGCCACCGGGTAAGACAAAAGGGCAGAAGTACTATGCTGGGGCCACTCCTCCAAGATCGCAGGACATGTTTGCATCAAGAGGACCCTTGCATTGGTTTCCCGCTGTTACTGGTGGCCTTCTCTATGCCAAGATGGGTCAGACTTCGTGGCCTCCTGCTCAATTTGCGCCAGGAACAAGGTACCTAGAAGCTTGCCCTCCAGCCTCGTTCAGCCATTGCCTGTTCCCGAAGCTCCTTGGCAACACATCGCCATGGATTTTGTTACTGACTTGCCCCGCTCTTCTGGATGCACGACGGTTCTGGTGGTAGTCGATTGGTTTTCCAAAATGGCCCATTTTGTCCCGTTACCTGGCTTGCCCACAGCCCCCGAATTGGCTAAAATCTTCATTCAACAAATTTTCAGATTACACGGGCTTCCTCAGCGAATCGTGTCTGACCGCGGGGTACAGTTTACCTCCCGCTTCTGGAGAGCACTCTGTAAACTCTTAGGCATATCCCTGGATTTCTCTTCCGCTTATCATCCACAGACCAACGGGCAGGTCGAACGGGTCAACCAAGTTTTAGCCTCCTACCTGCAGAACTTCTACAACACCCACCACGACAATTGGGTCGACCTCCTTCCTGTCACGTGCCCCGTCCTGTGTGACACGGCCAAGTGGCCAGTACTGATACAACAGGACACGACACATGTAATTGTCCAGTGTGACGCGGCCCGCAGGCCGGTAACTAGTACAACCAGACACAGGGAATAGGGGAAACCTGGGTAACAATAACAATGGTGGCCCTGCGATAGGGAACGGGGATGTGGAGACCTCCTGCACTCCCCTGAGTCAGTGTCTCTACACTCCTAATATTCCCTAGGCCGGTTCTGCACCGGGCGCCGATCAGGAACCTAAAAACCCTTACTAGCCCTGCACCTAAACCCTCACTAGGGAAATGGTCGGTGTGGAAACTAATCCCACCACTGCACTAAACACACATAAGGAAAAGTGACAAAACAGGGGAAACACCACTTAGCTTTGCTCTGTTGCTTATGCTCCCAGCAACAGAGCCCACCACCTGCATGCATCTTTTCCTCCGACCGGATCCAACACCATAGAGCAGCCTTGGAGCAAACAGAGTCCACCACCTGCGTGCAGCTGTCCAGAAACAGAGTCCAGCAAATGAGTCCAGCTTTTCTGCCAACGAGTCCAACATTTTGAGTCCAGCTTTCCAGCAACCGAGTTCAGCATCCTGTGTGCAGCTCTACACCATAGCTGCCACTCCACCAAGCAATGCCAGCCCTCCTTGCAGACACCATAACTGCTACTCCAGCACTCTGACTGGGCTGCCCGTGACTCTCCTTCAGCTCCATTCTTCACCCAGGCTTGCTTGCAAATGTGGAACTATCTCCAAAAGTGATTGACACACTTGACACTCTGTTATAGAGCAATCACACCTGTTACATAATCACGTGCACAAGCTAAGGTAACCAGAGTGCAATGACCCTAATGGCCACTGGGGGGAAAACTACAACTGAAATCACCACAGTGCAATGACTCTAATGGCCGCCAGGGGCAAAACCACCTTAAGCACAGCTTAGGGAAAAAAAGGTTACTTTGTGCATTATATCAGTCATGATCCAGCATGGATCATGACACTTCCATGGGCAGAGTTCGCCCATAACAATCACTCCAATGAATCCACCACCAAGTCTCCGTTTTTTGTGGTCTCCGGTCAGAATCCAGGTGTGCCTCTTCCAGTATCTTCATCCTCCGGCGTACACACCGCCGATACCCTCTCCCAAGAGTTTTCCCAGGTCTGGAGGAAAACCAAAGAGGCTCTGGTACAGGCCATGGCCTGGATGAAAAGACATGCCGACAAGAGACGGAGGGATCTCCCACCATACCATCCAGGTGACAAAGTCTGGCTGTGAATCAAGCATATCCGCTTGAAAATCCCTTCTTATAAGCTGGGTCCCCGGTACATCTGCCCCTTTGAGATTCTTGGACGCATCAACAATACGGCCTACAGATTGAGGCTGCCTGCTTCACTCCAGGTCCATAACGCCTTCCATGTCTCGCTCTTGAAACCGGTCATCCTCAATCAGTTCTGTCCTGCGCCTCCCGTTGTTCCCCAGCCAGTAGGGGTCGATGACGTCTTCAAAGTGAAGGATATTTTGGCCTTGAAAAAGGTTAGGGGAAAGACCTTTTTCCTCATCGATTCGAGACGGTTTGGTCCTGAGGCGAGGTCTTGGGAACCGTGAGAGAATGCTGATGCTCCTCGCATCATGGCCGTTATTACCAGCGTCGCCTGTCAGGTCGGGGCCGCCGCCAACTACCTCACCGGGTCCCATCCTTCCTGCTGTTGCTCCCAGGGTCCCTCCCCGAATCCCTGCTTAGCGCTCTGGCCGCCGCGCTACACCTTCAGCCTCCCGTCCTGCACCCGGGGGATTCAGCACGTGGGTTCCTCTTCCTGTCTGGCTCCTGCTCCTGCTCCTGCTACAGGTATGCGCCTTTCCTGTCCAGCTCCTGCTCCTGCTACTGTTACAGGTATGTGCCTTTCCTGTTTGGCTCCTGCTCCTGCTCCTGCTACAGGTATGCGCCTTAGGCCGCAGGCGCGCACCCTTCTCTCCTCTTAACCCCTTCTGTACCGCCCCTGTGGAGCGAGCACCAATCAAGCTCCTGCACAGGGTATATCAGGCGGCTCCACCCTTATGGAGGTGCCTGATTATCGTGTGCCTTCCTTACGGTACTCTGGCCCCATCTGGTCACTCCTGTCTCCAGTCGCCTCTGACTCCGGTCACCTCTGACTCCAGTCACTCCTGACTCTGGTCACTCCTGACTCCGCTCACTCCTGTCTCCAGTCGCCTCTGACTCTGGTCACCTCTGACTCCAGTCACTCCTGACTCCGGTCACTCCTGACTCCTGTCACTCCTGACTCCTGTCACTCCTGACTCCGGTTACTCCTGACTCCTGTCACTCCTGACTCTGGTTACTCCTGACTCCTGTCACTCCTGACTCCGGTCGCTCCTGACTCCAGTCTCTCCTGACCCTTGGCCTTGTCTGTCGTTCTCGTTCCTGAGCCGCCCCTCTTGGTGCCAGCTGTCACGGTATACGACTCCTTCGGGCCTGCTCCTAACGGTTCCTGTATAGGGGTTGGCACCACCTGGCCAGCTCGCCCCAGGGATCCAGCTACCGTGACCCAGAGGGTCCACTCTTGCTACCCAAGTCTAACAGTACCACGGACTAGGCACTGCAATGGCAGTTTGCAATTTTCACTTAGCAACATCCACTACTGCTTGTTTCTAGAAAACACCCATGGAGTCAAAATAGTTACTACACTTGTAGATAAACTTCCAAAGAAGTATAATTTAAAAAAAGGGGTCATTTGAGGGGGGATTCTGCTAGTGGCTCTTATATCTGAACTCCAATATGGCGCTTTTTCCCTTCTGAGCTTTGCACTGTGCCTCAAAAGTAGTTTTTGACTACGTATAGGGTATTGATGCACTCAGGAGAAATTGCACAACAATATTTGGGGTCCATTTTCTCCTGTTAGCCTTCTAAAAATAAAAAATTTGGGGCTAAACAAACATTTTTGAGGGAAAAAAAGGATTTTTTTTTTTAATTTTCACGGCTCAACATTATAAACGTCTTTGAAGCGCCTGGGGGTTCTATATAAATTCCTTGAGGGGTCTAGTTTCCAAAATAGGATTACTTTCCACTATTTAGGCACATAAGGGGCTCTCCAAACATGACATGACACCCGCAAAACATTTAATCAAAATCTGCATTCCATTATGTCAATTCATCCTTTCTGAGCCCTGCCGTGTGCCCAAACAGTAGTTTTCCCCACACACATGGGGTACTGGCATACTCAGGAACAATTATACAACAAACTTTGCGGTTCATTTTCTCCTGGTCCCTTGTGAAAATAAAAAAATTGGGCTTAAAATAACATTTTTGTGGGAAAAATTTGATTTTTGTATTTTCACGGCTCAAAGTTATGAACTTCTGTGAAGCACCTTGGGGGTTCAAGGTTCTCACCACACATCTAGACAAGTTCCCTGACGGGTCTAGTTTCCAAAATGGGGTCACTTGTGGGGAGTTTCCACTCTTTAGGCACATCAGGGCCTCTCCAAACACGGCATAGCGTCCGCTAATGATTCCAGCAAATTTTGCGTTCAAAAAGTTAAATCGCGTTCCTTCCCTTCCGAGACCCACCGTGCATCCAAACAGCAGTTTTCCTCCACAAGTTTGGTATTGGCATACTCAGAAGAAACTGCACAACAAATTGGTGCAATTTCTCCTGTTACCGTTGTGAAAATGCAAAATTTGGGACTAAAAAACATTTTTGTGGGAAAAATGTGATTTTTTTTATTTTCACAGCTCAACATTATAAACTTCTGTGGCGCCCCTGGGGGTTCAAAGTTCTCACCACACATTTAGATATGTTCCCTGAGGGGTCTAGTTTCCAAAATGGGGTCACTTGTGGGGAGTTTCCACCCTTTAAAAAAAATTGGGCTTAAAATAACATTTTTTGTGGGAAAAATTTGACTTTTGTATTTTCACGGCTCAACGTTATGAACTTCTGTGAAGCACCTTGGGGGTTCAAGGTTCTCACCACACATCTAGACAAGTTCCCTGAGGGGTCTAGTTTCCAAAATGGGGTCACTTGTGGGGAGTTTCCACTCTTTAGGCACATCAGGGCCTCTCCAAGTGCTGCACAGCGTCTGCTAATGATTCCAGCAAATTTTGTGTTCAAAGCGTCAAATCGCGTTCCTTCCCTTCCAAGCTCTGGGGGTTCAAAGTTCTCACCACACATTTAGATATGTTCCCTGAGGGGTCTAGTTTCCAAAATGGTGTCACTTGTGAGCGGTTTCCACTGTTTAGGCACTTCAGTGACTCTCCAAGCACAACATGGCATCTGCTAATTATTCCAGCAAATTTTACATGCAAAAAGTCAAATGGGGCTCCTTCCCTTCCAAGCTCTGCTGTATGCCCAATCAGTGGGTTTCCCCCACATATGGGGTATCGGCGTGCTCAGGAGAAATTGCACAACAAATTTTACCCCTCTGAGAATAAAAAAAATTGGGGTCTAAAGTAAAATTTTATTAAAAAAAGTTGTTATTACTATTATTATTATTTATTATTATAGCACCATTTATTCCATGGCGCTTTCCATGTGAGGAGGGGTATACATAATAAAAACAAGTACCGTAATCTTAAATAATACAAGTCATGACTGGTACAGGAGGAGAGAGGACCCTGCCCGCGAGGATTCACAATCTACAAGGGATGGGTGAGGATACAGTAGGCGAAGGTAGAGCTGGTCGTGCAGTGGTTTGGTCGATCGGTGGTTACTGTATGTTGTATTCTTGTCAGAAGAGGTAGGTCTTCAGATTCTTTTTGAAGGTTTCCACAGTAGGCAAGTGTCTGATATATTGTGGTAGAGAGTTCCAGAGTAGGGGTGATGAACGGGAGAAATCTTGCATGCGATTGTGGGAAGAGGAGATAAGAGGGAAGTTGAGAAGGAGTTGAGGATCGGAGGTTATGTGCAGGTAATTACTGGGAGACAAGGTCACGGATGTATGGAGGACACAGGTTGTGGATGGCTTTATATGCCATGGTTAGGGTTTTGAACTTGAGTCTTTGTGTAATTGGAAGCCAGTGCAAGGATTGACAGAGTGGAGAGGCCAGGGAATAGCAGGGCGACACGTGGATTAGTCGGGCAGCAGAGTTTAGAATAGATTGGAGGGGTGCAAAAGTGTTAGACGGGAGGTCACAGAGCAGGAGGTTGCAGTAGTCGAGGCAGGAGATGATGAGGGCATGGACTAAGGTTTTTGCAGATTCTTGGTTCAGGAATGTACAAATCCGGGAAATGTTTTTGAGTTGAAGTCGGCAGGAAGTGGAAAGGGCTTGGATATGTGGCTTGAAGGATAGATCAGTTTCAAGAATTAACCCAAGGCAGCAAGCTTGTGGGACTGGGGAGAGTGAACAGCCATTTACTTTAATGGATAGGTCTGTTGGGGGGGGTCAAGTGAGATGGGGGAAAGATGATGAATTATGTTTTGTCCATATTAAGTTTTAGAAATCTAGCGAAGAAGAAGGATAAAATAACAGACAGACATTGTGGGATTCTGGTTAGTAGGGAGGTGATATCTGGTCCAGAGATGTAGATCTATGTGTCATCAGCATAGAGATGATACAGAAAGCCATGAGGTTCTATGAGTTGTTTGAGGCTGAAGGTGTAAATGGAGAAAAGCAGGGGCCCGAGGACTGAACCTTGCGGGACTCCGACAGATAGGGGGCGAGGTGAGGAGGTGGTGTGGGAGACACTGAATGTCCGGTCTGTTAGGTATGATGAGATCCAAGATAGAGCTAAGTCAGTTCCAAGAGATGAGAGGGTCTGTAGCAATAGGGGATGGTCCACTGTGTCAAAGGCAGAGGACAGGTCCAGGAGGAGGAGGACAGAGTAGTGTCGCTTGGCTTTGGCGTTTAATAGGTCATTGGTGAGTCTGGTGACTTTAGTTAGGGCAGTTTCGGTTGAGTGATGCAGCCGGAAGCCAGATTGTAAGCAGTTGAAGAGGTCAGACAGTTTGACATGGCCATGTTGTTCCAGTAGTTTTGAGGCATAGGGGAAAAGTGATATGGGGCAATAGCTAGATACAGAGGATGGGTCAAGAGAGGGCTTTTTGAGGATGGGTGTGATTGAGGCATGTTTAAAGCTTGAGGGGAAAACACCAGTTGTTAGTGATAGGTTGAAGAGATGGGTTAGGGTTGGGATGAAGACTGGTGAGGTTTGGGATGAAGTGGGATGGGATTTGGTGAAGTGCACAGGTGGTGAGATGTGATTTTGAGAGTAGAGTGCAATTAATTTTTTTTTCTTTCTACAGTCCATTAATTCCTGTGAAGCACCTGAAGGGTTAATAAACTTCTTGAATGAGGTGCATTTTTTAGAATGGTGTCACGTTTGGGTATTTTCTGTCATACAGACCCCTCAAAGTCACTTCAAATGTGATGTGGTCCCTAAAAAAATAGTTTTGTAAATTTTTGAGGAAAAATTAGAAATTGCTGGTCAACTTTTAACCCTTATAACTTCATAAGAAAAAAAATTATGTTTCAAAAAATTGTGCTGATATAAAGTAGACATGTGGGAAATGTTATTTATTAACCATCTGTCTTATTTCAGGGCATAAAAATTAAAAGCTTGAAAATTGAAACATTATCCAAATTTTCATCAAATTTCCGATATTTTCACAAATAAACACAAGTCATATCAACAAACTTTACCACTATCATGAAGTACAATATGTCACGAAAAGAAAACAATCTCAGGATCACTGGGCTCCGTTGAAGCGTTCAGAAGTTATAACCACAAAGTGACAGTGGTCAGAATTGTAAAGTTTGGCCTGGTCAAGAAAGTGCAAACAGGCTTGGGGGGTGAAGGGGTTAAAAAATGCCTTTTTTTAAATGCATGTAATACAACAATCTAATTTAAACAATAACTTCCCTTTTAGGTACCAAAACATAAGTCAGCAACTATGAGGCGCCATAAATAGTGCATACAGTACCTCCTAAACAAACCGACCTAGACCCACTGAACTAAAACAGACTCTGTACCAGATCATGTATGTAAACCATAGACGCAGTTAATTAATACAGACACAGATCAGACCCTTCAAGCTCACACAGACCCCAGACTCTACAGATACCCACGTCTCCCTTATCCTGCAGCTTGCCGTGACGCCTTCCTCTTCACTCGTAGGCGACACATCCTATCATTCCATATGGTGGAGTCCAGGAGTGAAGAGACTGAAGAGCCAGATAGATTTTGGTTGAGGGGAGTGGGTGGGTTTTTCCCCATTTTTTTTTTATTTAAATTGTCCTCCACTCATATATTAATACAGATGAATACATTTCACAAAGTTTGTACTGACTGCAACATTCCCTAAAATGAAAAATGTATTGTATTTGCAATAAAATCCAGACTGTCATCACAGTAAATAATTACTTAAAGGAATTTTCCACATTTTTTTCTTTACTTATATGCATGTATTTTGGATTAAAAGTAATTTTTGAAACTGGGTTTCATTAAAAAATTTGCATCGTTTGGCTTTTACTGGCTCTTTGTTTCCCAGCACATTCAACTTTGATATTGTCTAAGGTCATAAATAAGCTGAGAGAAGCTCAGAGAAAGACAGAAAAAAAAGAGATACAAACTCCCCATCAGACTCATAGGGAGCTCACTGATGGATTTCCAGTTAAATTCTGCAGCCAGCAATAGTCAGTGCAACACAGGGGCTATAGAAGGCAAACGGTCCAAAAAACTGGCACAAAACTCTTGATGATTTCAACTACTTTTACTACTATAAAAGCCCCCATTTTTTTTACATATAAGCAAAATTGTGACATTTTTCTTACCGGCCAAATAGAGAGTCTTTAATCCCGGGTCAGTCATGAGAGGCAGGTAGGTCATCCTTGTGTTGGCGCAGGCGATGGTGAATTCAGAGAGGAGACAGCCACTAGGTAGGGAGGGAATGTGAGGTAGTGTTGGTCGAATGAATGACGGCACACTGGGCATGGTTGGAGTTGATGGGAATAACTCTATGTCCTCCTGCTTGGTCTTAGTTTCCACGTTTGACATTTTTGGTTTCATTGTACTCAGGATTTGTGTTGCCCCCTTTTTTATTGCTTTGTCTTTTGGTTTCACTGATGATATAAAAGAAGAAATATTGGGTTAGAATAATTATGATCACTTATGTAGACTGTCTATTTCCAGAACATACTCCATGTCTATCAGGGGGGGCTACAGAATTTATATTCCACGGAATTAATATTAATATATATAATATAATATATAATTATGCATAATTATAATATATTAATGTTTACGGTGGCACAACCTATTTAGCCGATGTTCATATCTACATTGTGCAGTGCCCCACAAGGGGTACCACAGGGACACAACAGTCGCCTCTGATTATAATGGGGTCAACTGGGTTCCTATGCGGGGTACATGGTTTTATCTGTTTGCTGCATTATGCTTCATGTTAAATTTGACCAACTGCCATCAGAGAAAAAAAAAAATCCAAACATTGCTTGTTCTGCTGTTGCTCTTATTTTATTCTCGCTGTTCCCCTAAGTACGATGCTTTTTGTTTTTTCTAAATCCGTCATACAGTTCTTGAGATGTGATCCATTATATTTAGTGCTAATTTTTATGGTCTTTATTAAGGGGGCGTGACTAACAGATCCTCTGGGGCGTGTAAGCCACACCCACTTGTAAAGACCATAAAAATTAGCACAAAATAAAAAGGCCCTTATCTCTGGAACCGTATGGCGGATTATATAAAGACTAAAATCGAAAATCTTAGAGGAGAAGTGGAAATGAAATAAGAGCAAAAACAGTCCTCTTCTGATGGCATGTTTAACACCCATGGGGTGACCTCACATCATATTGGGAAATTACTAGTTAGGTCATTATATAATATAATGGTTCCCAACCTGTGGCTCTGTAGTTTTGCAACAGTTATAGAGCTACAGATTGAGGACCATCCTTGAAATAGACCATTGACCATTGGTGTTTATATCTAACCCTCTGTTGGCTGCTTCTTCTCAGGGGTCTTCAAACCTTCTACATGAGAATTTTTCTCCCTGTTTGCCTCTTTCTTTGGATTAGAAAGCGTCACTTGTTTCTTCTGGACATTGGTTTCTTGTTTTCTATTATTTATTTCCTTTTTTGCTGGAGATATCCCTTGGTTTACTGGAGTCTTTCTCGATTTTGGGGATGTTAAGGTTGCTGCATTAATATTCATTGTTGCGTTAGATCCCAAGGCTGGTCTGGATATTATCTTTGTAGGCTCTCCTTTGACTTTCATCAGCTTTGTGTCCTTTTTAACGTCCTTGTGTTTTTGCATTGTTACTTTTCTTTGGTTGAGCGTTGCTGCTGACACAAGTGGAACATGAGTAGTTTCTGCAAGGTACAATATCTAGATTACAGGATAACTGTGATATATTTAGGCACAATAATTGCTGTCATAAAATTTATAAGTGTAACTGGAAACATGCCAAAAACCATAAGTGACTTAGAAATCACGATGGAACCCACTGAGTTGACTGAGAGCTGCAATATAGCCTGACACATAGGCTTTTCCCTTCTGCAAGTCCTTGAAATCCTGCAGTCATGACCCTTAGGCCCCATAATATGGGCAAATTTTGGCCATAATACTCTAAACCTTCAATGTTCCACTCAACCTAAATAAGCTCACTATAGCATCTAGTCCGCTTGGATATTCCTCAGGAAACGAAACATCTTCCATGCTTATCTACAACCCCTGGCAAAAATTATGTAATCACCGGCCTTGGAGGATGTTCATTCAGTTATTTAAATTTGTAGAAAAAAAAGCAGCTCACAGACATGGCATAAAACTAAAGTCATTTCAAATGGCAACTTTCTGGCTTTAAGGAACACTAAAAGAAATCATGAACAAAAAATGTGGTAGTCAGTAATGGTTACTTTTTTAACCAAGCATCGGGGAAAAATTATGGAGTCACTCAAATCTGAGGGAAAAAACTATAGAATCACCCTGTAAATTTTCATTCCCAAAACTAACACCTGCATCAAATTAGATCTGCTCATTAGTCTGCATCTAAAAAGGAGTGATCACACCTTGGAGAGCTGTTGCACCAAGTGTACTGACATGAATCATGGCTCCAACAGAGATATGTCAATTGAAACAAAGGAGAGGATTAGCAAACTCTAAAAATAGGGTAATTAATCCACAATGTTGCAAAAGATGTTGGTTGTTCACAGTCAGCTGTGTCTAAAATCTGGACCAAATACAAACAACATGGGAAAGTTGTTAAAGGCAAACATACTGTTAGACCAAGGAAGACATCAAAGCGTCAAGACCGGAAACTTAAAGCAATATGTCTCCAAAACAGGAAATGCACAACAAAACAAATGAGGAATGAATGGGAGGAAACTGGAGTCAACGTCTGTGACCGAACTGTAAGAAACCGCCTAAAGGAAATGGGATTTACATACATAAAAGCTAAACAAAAGCCATCATTAACACCTAAACAGTAAAAAGCAAGGTTACAATGGACTAAGGAAAAGCAATCATGGACTGTGGATGACTGGCTGAAAGTCATATTCTGTGATGAATCGCGAATCTGCATGGGGCAAGGTGATGATGCTGGAACTTTAGTTTGGTGCTGTTTCAATGAGATTTATAAAGATGACTGCCTGAAGACAACATGCAAATTTCCACAGTCATTGATGATATGAGGCTGCATGTCAGGTAAAGGCACTGGGGAGATGGCTGTCATTACATCTTCAATAAATGCACAAGATTATGTTGATATTTTGGACACTTTTCTTATCCCATAAATTGAAAGGATGTTTGGGGATGAGGAAATCATTTTTCAAGATGATAATGCATCCTGCCATAGAGCAAAAACTGTGAAAACATTCCTTGAAGAAAGACACATAAGGTCGATGTCATGGCCTGCAAATAGTCCGGATCTCAATCCAATTGAAAATGTTTGGTGGAACTTGAAGAAAATGGTCCATGACAAGGCTCCAACCTGCAAAGCTGATCTGGCAACAGCAGAGAAAGTTGGAGCCAGATTGATGAAGAGGACTGTTTGACACTCATTAAGTCCATGCCTCAGAGACTGTAAGCTGTTATAAAAGCCAGAGATGGTGCAACAAAATACTAGTGATATGTTGGAGTGATTTTTTTTGTTTATTTGTTTTTCATGATTCCATAATTTTTTTCCCTCAGAATTGAGTGACCCCCATAATTTTCCCCTATGCTTGGTGAAAAAAAGGTAACCATTACTGACTACCACACTTTTTGTTCTTGACTTCTTTTAGTGTTTCTTAAAGCCAGAAAGTTGCCATTTGAAATTACGTTAATTTTGTGGAAAAAAGCAGATCACAAACATGGCACAAAGCTAAACAACTGAATGAACATCCTCCAAGGCCGGTGATTACATAATTTTTGCCAGGGGTTGTACTCATATAGCTGACCATTATGGTAGCTTCTTTTTGTGGTGTGTTAATCTGGAGATTCTTGGGCCCCTTTTGTGCATGATGTCATTTGTTGAGCAACTTAGACCCATAATAGGTTCAAGCAGTCCTTAGAGTTGTGCGTACCATAGATATGTTATCATAAAACCTATATAGCTGCATTAGGGAACATAAGTAAGGGCAACAATTGTGTCCCTTTTCTTATGAACTTTGTAAATCTGCACATGGCCTCTCTTTTTCATAGTCATTTACAAATCCATAAAGGAGAAACTGTCCCACTCATGGGCCCTTCCCAGCTATCTAGGCTTAATGATGAAAATGTCTTTCGTATGTATGCCCTTGTCCCAAAACATAACAGAGGGTGACTCTTAAGGATTCTTTGTCCTGTAATGGGACTAAGATGCTCAGCTTTGCACAACAATGGCCCAAATAACACCAGATTCACACTCTAGAAAAAGAAGCCACAATAATGCTGTTGGGTTTACCTGGTGAGATGGATACACGAAGTCGTGGGTCTGGGTAAACACATGGACTAAGGGCAATGGTACTGCAAGGAGTACCAGGGCTATGCTGGATGGCAAACGAACAAGTGGAGAAGGACACAACGGAAGCCACAGGAGACTTCAGAAAGGATTGCAACATAATGTAAATAGTTTGTAAGCGACAGTTCATAATGCTTATAGTAAATGATAGGTTAACCAGCAGTTCTGAGGAGTAATAGATGCAAGTTGTAGAAACCACAGGAGAATGAAAAAATGGTTGCATTGTAATGTGAATAGTCTCTAAATAAGTTTTTAATGCTTACAGCAAATAGTGGTTAACCTATAGGTCTAACAAGCAGTAGAAGCTAGTTGTAGAAAAATACACAGAAAAATGCAGAAATGATTGCAGCATAATGTTAATAGTCTCTAAATAACAGTTTGTAATGCTTACAGTAAATGATGGATAAATCAGCAGGTCTGAGGAGCAATAGATGCAAGTTATAGAAACCACAGGAGAATGAAGACATTATTGAGTTGTCTCAAAATAATTTTTCAACGCTTATAGCAAATGATGGTTGACCGATAGGTCTAAGAAGCAGTAGATGTAAGTTAAAGAACAACACAGGAAAATGTAGAAATGATTGCAGCATGATGTTAATAGTCTCTATCAGTTTTTAATGCTTCCAGCAAATAATGGATAAACCAGGAGGTCTGAGGAGCAATAAATGTAAGTTGTAGAAACCACAGGAGAATGTACAGATGATTGTAACATAATGTAGATAGTCTCTAAAAAATAGTTTGCAATGCTTACAACAAACGATGGGTTAACCAGTAGGTCTGACTAGCAGTGCAAGATGTAGACAAGACAAGAGTTTGAAGAGTTGATTGCAGCTGAAGGAACTGGATGGTGGCACAACTCCAAGGGTCTGGCAACTGAATATTACACAGATTGAATGCTTAGACACCAGATGTGTGTCTAAGTGGAGCTTAAAAGAATTTGAATGATGTCAGAAAGGTACGCCAAGCAGCTTGTTAAACCTAACGTAAACATCAGTCGGAGGTGGCAGCCATAAGGGAAGGGAGCGGAGCCTGAACCTGAAGTCGAGACATGTACGTAACAACCATCCAGATATTTAGGTAGATAAGTATGGAAAATGTGTGCTATCCTTATGGATGTCAAAGAAACTGACTACATGTTTCTTTAATTTCATGGGTTGGAGGATTGGATGAGATGTGTCAGGTCTGTCTGATGGCTGGTAAAGTGTGATGGCATACACAAGTAAAGGAACCCTGTTTTCATTTGATGCTGTGGACTTGGCTAGATAAAATATACTATAATACTTATAAATATATTTAAGTATACTAGTATCAATGTATCAATGCACCATATTGCTTATGTATACGTCTTCAAGTCAACGTGATGACGGTCAACATTTTTTTCAGTGATACAACCATAAAACAGAAAATATAGATCCCCCATTGGAATCAAAGATTAATTTCTCCAGACGGGTACCTACCTGTCTTCACACAGACCGGGCAGCATTCACCTGGAGGTATTTGTAGTTTTCCACCCAGACAAGTGATATCTTCTTCACAGTCAAGAGGCTCGCATACTTTCTTTCCTTGGTCACATACACATATGGTACATTGCTGGGGGGACCAGGCTGCTCCATTGTACATGATCATCCCATTCACCAAGCACTGTCCTTTTCCTGATAGAAAATTAACATTGACCCATAAGACACATAATTATTCTCATAAGCAACGTAAAGACAAAAATATGTCCATGAATAATAATTATTCTGCCCTCTGGATATAGGGCAGTCTGTTGTGTTATGTGCTCTGAATAAAGCAGTCTGTTTGTATTATGTGCTGGGTTAGTTATAGCACCATCTAGTGGTGGCTTAATTTAGAGCTGTGTCTTAAATAGCATTTACAGCCTGTGCCTTTAACAGAAGCAATACGCTGTGGGATTGAAGCAATGCATGTGGGAATGAAGCAGTGTATCCTGGGATGGAGATGCCATTTTGCTTTTGTGTATCTCATAGGACGCACTTGTTATTTTTGTCCTGCTGTTAACCTTTGTTTTCCTGTAACTTCTCTACTTGAGTCGCTATCTGGGTAAAGTATAGCTGGTAAGAATCAGTGTTTTCTTGCAATGCAGTGATTTTCAGAGGTGTTAGTTATTGTTTAGCAGTCAGGAGATGTTATGAGATGTCATTAACTGTTTAGCTGCCAGTTCACAGTGAATGTAATCAGAGACTTATATATTCCTATGAAATGTTTGCATCACCGTACACTTTCTATAATTGTGTTAGCTGTTTCATCATCTGCCTAATACTTACCCATGTCGTTTGTATTCCTTATAGTTTTACCGCGCATGTTCTACACTGTTCACCAATAAACAAGTTAGACTACAGAGAACAGTCTGCTTATTTGGAACACAGAACAGTGGTTTATGCAGTACGCTGAATTACACACTGTGTCAACGTGTATGAAGGCAGATCAATAATATATCATTTTACTCTCTCTGAAGCAGACTCGGTAAATCACAATTTTTTTGTTACTAGGTGAGAAGCAATATATGTAATATATATATATAGTGGTACAGTAGAGGGTGTTTTACTGGATGGGAGATACATTTCTCCCAACAGATTAATGTTTGGCTGGGTTTTTCCCTAAAGACATGTCATGTGATGATGTCATGGTCACGTGATCAGCCCATGCGATGCCTACCTCACTTGTGGGAGGGGTTATGGGCTATGCAATGGAGGTTGGTGTTTGGCACATGGTGAGTGTGTGTCTGGAAGTCACCAGAACTTGGCTGGACTTAGCCTGAACTTGTATACAGGATCTCCGTGCTGCAGGACTATAGCAGCAAGACTCTCAACAACCCTGGGAATGGCATCTGGCGGATGCCGCTTAGTTAAGCCCGTCCCGTGCAATGGGTGAGTCTGGGACCAGTGGTTCTCCAAGCTGGAGTATATTTATGTCTTACTTTCTGTTAATCTGCTGTTTGCAACGTGACATTAAGCCACTGAAATTGGACTTTAAGCCTGTGTGTTGCCTCATTACTGCAGCCCTGCCATTATCTACCAGAGCGAATGAATCCCTACAATATATATATATATATATATATATATATATATATATACTGTATATATTAGAAAAATTTAAAAGCAGCACTATGCAGGCAGTATGGGAAAGTCAGGAGCCTAGCCTTCCAGGCATAGACCAATTCTCAATGTAACGTAGAAAAAATGAAGACCGCACTCATCTTGTAAAAACGAGTATGGTGTTTTAATGGCCCTTAGGGGCTTCAGCAACATTTTCGGTTCCAAATGTGAGTCTTTCTCAATGGCCTTATGGTACATTAACCCCATTCCGACATTGGGCGTAATAATACTCTGATGTCAGAATCCCCATTTGGTGCGGGCTCTGGCGCTGAGCCTGCACCTTTCCGGGCACATGTAAGCAGATATATACAGCTGACATGTGACAGCAACAGCCATGGGTGGAATTGTGATCCACCTGCAGCTTTTAACTAGTTAAATGCCGGATCAAGAAAAATTGAGACGCTACGGGTATTGGAACATAGCGCAATTTTTTTTAACAAACTTTGCATTTTTTTTTTCACCACTTACGTAACAAAGAACCTAGATATGTTTGGTCTCTATGAACTCATAATGACCTGGAAAATCATAATGGCAGGTCAGTTTTAGCATTTAATGAACATGGTTTAAAAAAAAAAAAAACAACTATGGAATTGCACTTTTTTGCAACTTCATCGCACTTGGATTTTTTTTCCCGTTGTACAGTACACGAGACATTAAAACTAATGGTGTCGTTCAAAAGTTAAACTGGTCCCACAAAAAAACAAGTACTCAAATGGCCATTTTGTTTGGCCAGAGTTAGGGCTCTGGGAAGAAGGGGAGCAAAAAATGAAATTGCAAAAACAAAAATAGCTCTGGTCATTAAGGGGCTCACCATTCTTATTTTTCCTAGAGGAGTGCTGTCTTCATTCATTCTAAAATATATACATAGCGATGAGCAAAATGGTGGGGCCAGGATCACACTTGCTAGAAACTCGCACGAGTCTCGCACCTCAATATCCGGCACTGCCGCCAGCACTCGGGACTGGAGTGTGTGGATGCATGTATCTCTATGCAGCCGCAAACTCCAGTCCCGAGTGCCGGCGGCAGTGCCGGATAATGAGGTGCGAGACTCGTGCGAGTTTCTTGCAAGTGTGTTCCCGGCCTAATAGTGTTTTGAATTTTTGACCTTCAGGCTCCATATCTCACCATCCACTACTGCTTCCAACCTGAGATTTTACATTTAAATGTCCCTTAGGTGCTTCATAAACCAGCCATAAGAAAGAAGATAGAAAAATAAACGGCCTTTCATTGCAGGCAAAACAAAGTTAAAGGTTCTTCACAAAGTCTCTTTAAAGCCAATTCTTGGTCACATTTGCTGGAAGCATCTGTCAGGTATAGAGAAAGCTGTCTTCTCCTTGGCTTCTTGTGACATCAGGATTTGCCAATATCCCTTTGTTAAATCCAAGGTGGTTATTTACTTTGTCGGCCCAAGTCTCTTGATCAGCTCTTTGACACGCAGCATCAGATATGCATCGAACTTGGAGACTTAATTCAGCTTCCTATAATCGTTACAGAATCTCCAATCGCCATCCGATTTTAAAACCAGGACAATCGTGCCAGACCATCCGCTCTTGGATTACGCAATGACTCAGAGTTTCAACATACAACTTACTTCCTTGGAGATTAGCTCTCGTCTTGCCTTGGGAATTTGATAGGGCTTCCCAACACAGTTGCTTTTGGGCCTTCTCCTCTATTGTGACTCCTTCAACATCTGTTTCTGGCTTGACCAGCAAGCATGGAGGCATACAGGCTGTCTTGCCATGGCTTGATAAGATTGACATGGTAGACCTTGTACGGCGTACATCTTCCCGGTTGATGAATCTTGTAGTTGATTTCTCCAAGCTTTTCCATCACCTCATGAGGCCCTTGCCACTTGGTCATGAGCTTATTCTCCACAGTGGTAATTAGTACAAGGAGTCTGTCCTGGGTTTAACTGCCTCTCCCTTGCTGACTGGTTGTAGACCCTAGCTTGAGTTTCTTGTTCCTTGAGGAGATGTCATTGTACGATGGGCATCTTCAATGCAATCCTCTCCTGCATGTGAGTGACATGCTCAATGACGCTCCGGTGGGGCGTGTGTTTGGTTTCCTAGGTTTCCTTCGCTATATCAAGGAGACCCCGCAGATGTCAGCCTTTCAGAAGTTCGAACAGAGAGAACTCAGTAGAGGCCCGTGGAATCAGATATTGTAGGAGATAGTCCCAGTCCCAACCGTCCTATTCTATGGCCTTCCTAAGAATATTCTTCAATGTTTTATTAAATCTTTCCACAAGGCTGTCCATCTAGGGATGGTATACTGACGTGTTCAGTTGTGTAATTTGCAAGGTCTTGCACAATTCCCTCATCAGCTTACTCATAATGGATGTTCATTAGTTAGTCAGGATCTCCCTCGGTAACCCAGTCTGGGAAAAAAGTGGGCAAACTTGTGTGCCGTAGTTTTCACAGATGAGTTTCTCGGGAGAAACGCTTCAGGGTACCGCATAGCATAGTCAAGGATGTCCAATATATATTGCTTCCCATGAGCAGATTTAACCAGGGGACTGACCAATTCCATGGCAATTCTCTCCAACAGCACTTCTATGATGGGTAATGACATAATGACACAAGGGGGCATCAAAAGTGTGAGGTGGGGGCAGTTATCTGGGAGGTGGGACAGGACCTGCAATACTTTAAGATTTCCCAGTGACATCTGGACAAATAGAACATCTGCATGACACATTGTTGAATTTTGTCCACCCCCAGATGGCCACCCAAGACGTGTGAATGGACCATGTCAAACATCCTCTGTCTCTAGGGTCCCAGTACCAATACCTGTTCTACTATCTCCTCCCCCACTTTCGTAACCCGGAACAATAAGTCTCCACATAACATAAAGTAGGGAAACCTGGTGTCAGCCCCCATTTTTTGTGGTATACCATTTATGACAGTTACATTATTGAACTCCTCCCTTAGAGTTAGGTTCCTATGTTGGGCGGACCTAAGATTTTCACAGGTCACCCCTAACTCAGGAATTTTGGCCTCAGAGGATACTACCTCCTCATCCCTCACAAAGACATAAAAGGGAAACCTGTCAGACTCTGGGTGTGGTGATACTTCTTTAGGGCCAACCGACTCTTATCCTAGCAACCGAGCCTTGTCCCCTTCCCTTAAAGGTCCAAAAACAGACAGAAGTCCCAGCCTATGATAATGGGGTGCAATAAGTCCTGGACCACACGAACCTCATGAGACTCGGTACCTTTGGCCGTCTCAATGTCTACTCTGGCCAATGGATAGTATTTAGCATCCCCATGAATGCAGTGAACGCCATTCTTGTTCTCAGGAATGATGAAAGATAAAAAATTGTAGCAGTCTGTGGAGCGCTCAGATAAGGGATAATGTAAGCGTTAGGCGTCAGGTTTCTGCGTCTGCTCTGCAGTAATCCAGAGCCTCACATTCTGTGGTCTCCTGCTGTCTATCTACTGCAGAGAAGACTACTTTGCAGCAGACCGCTCCAGAGATTAAGTTCCTCTGTGCTCCTACTGGGCATGCTCACGAGACGATCTCCCACTGGAGATCGGGAGTCATGTGCCCAGGTCCTGCTCCAGATCTCATTGGTCCATCTCGGAAATCTGGAGGGTCCCGCACGGCTATAAAAAGCGCGCATGACCGTTCGGCCATGCACTAGTATAGACTATACTTGCTATGTGTGAATGGTGACGGATGTATGTTTCTGGTGACTGACTCATTATAAAACCCCTTCCCTCTGATATTACGCATGTGGATAGGGAATTAGTTTAGCAGTCAGCGCCAGTCAGTGGCAAGCCTTAAGCCACTGTGCACACCGCACCGCTACGCTAGCGTCCGACATTGCGCTTGCTTTCTGGCTTGTCGTCGAGCGGCAGTGTCCTACGCTGCAGTTGCAGCCCTTCTTGGCGCTCGCAGGAGCGACGCCGCACACACGGTAGGTCTAGAGGGACGCAGCTCCTCTGTCTTGGGTCCTGCTCCTGTGACCAGATACCGTGTGTGCATTTACCTGTGGCCTGTGACACTAACAGGCTCAGCGTTTTGTATGTTTTTGTTGCGGCACCTCTGTGTGTGAACAGAGCCCGCTCTGCGTACTCCGGGTGAAGTTGAACCCGTGCGCAGTATACCGCCATATTGGCACCTCTGTGTGTGAACAGAGCCCGCTCTGCGCACTCCGGGTGAAGTTGAACCCGTGCGCATTATACCGCCATATTGGCACCTCTGTGTGTGAACAGAGCCCGCTCTGCTCACTCCGGGTGAAGTTGAACCCGTGCGCATCATACCGCCATATTGCTCCTCTGTCATTACCTAGCAGCGGTGTAACACCTACTGCACGGTGGACCCCGAGCGGCAAACGCACTTTATTATTTATTTTTATTTAGTGCGCTCCTCCGTTCCTAACATTATGCTAGCGCCAGGGTCTGGCTAGTAATGGCAGATCAGCAGCAACTCCTTCAATGCATTCGCCAGCTAGAGGGCCGGTTAGCTACTCTTGAGAGTGTTATCGCAGCGGCGAAGTCTTCGGAGGCTGCTGTACACGCGATCGCAGATGCGGTTTCACGTATGTCCACGTCCTCCCAAGCGCCGACAGTTACCCGCCTCCCGTTGCCCGATAAATGTTCTGGCGATGGTGCCTCCTGTAGTGGTTTCGTCAGCCAGTGCTCTATCCAGCTTGAGTTACTGGCTGTGCGATTCCCTACGGAACGGGCCAAGGTTGGGTTTATTGTTTCCCTTCTGTCGGAAAAGGCATTGGAGTGGGCTACGCCACTATGGGAGCGTGGTGACCCAGAGGTTCGGACCGCTCCTCAGTTTCTAACAGCTATTAAGCAGGTCTTCCTGGGACCATGGGTCATGCACGACACCTCTCTTCAGCTACTCGCTTTGACTCAGGGATCCCTCTCGGTTAGTCAGTATGCCGTTCGTTTTCGGACACTGGCTTCCGAGCTGGAGTGGTCTGATAAAGCCCTCATCCCTGTGTTTTAGAGAGGTTTGGTGGAGCATGTTAAGGATGCACTCTCTACCAGAGAGGTTCCTGCAAGTTTGGAAGAGCTGATTGCCATTTCCACCCGCATTGATCTCCGTTTTTCGGAGCGCGGTCTGGAGCGTGCTCCATCCAAACGGAAGGTTACCTCTGCTCCCAACTTTTCTGAGCCTCTAGAACCACCCGAGCCAGAGACTCCACTCCAGAGTCCATTGGAGGTGTCTCGCACCGTTCTCGAGGCGCGTCCGGCACAAAACTCCATTTGCGGTTACCATTGTCAACGTGCTGTTTCTCAGGACAACAGTGTCCCGCAATGGCCAATCTGTGTGCCGCCGGGCAAGACTTTTGTCCCTCCCCACCTTCGGCCAAAGGTCCTCACGTGGGCACACGCGTCCAGGGCGGGTGGTCACTGTGGCTACATGCAGACCACAAAACTCCTGGTGGGGTCATATTGGTGGCTGCACAGGGCTCGGGACATTAAAAAATATATTCAGGCATGCGCCTCATTTTCGGGTTAGCCTCCTTAAGCAGAGAGTGGAGACATCCGCCGTCACACCGCGGCGTTCCATTTCAACTTATGCTCCGGGCGTTTTTGCCTCGCCCGTTGTCTCCCACGTGTCCCTTCTTAAACCTGGGATCTTGCCGCCTCTGATACCTTCCACGTGTCCCGGTTTTCCGTGTCACCTACTGGGACATCAGACTTGCCTCCGGACGAGTCTGAGGCCTATGCCTCTGATGGGCACAGGGTGGTGGATTGGAAGGCTCAGAGAGGAGGGGGCCCTAGGGAGGGGTAATGTTAGGCGTCAGGTTTCTGTGTCTGCTCTGCAGGAATCCAGAGCCTCACATTCCACGGTCTCCTGCTGTCTATCTACTGCAGAGAAGATTACTTTGCAGCAGACCGCTCCAGAGACTAAGTTCCTCTGTGCTCCTACTGGGCATGCTCACGAGACGATCTCCCATTGGAGATCGGGAGTCATGTGCCCAGGTCCTGCTCCAGATCTCATTGGTCCATCTTGGAGATCAGGAAGGTCACGCACAGCTATGAAAAGCGCTCATGACCGTTCGGCCATGCGCTAGTATAGACTATACTTGCTATGTGTGAATGGTGACGGATGTATGTTTCTGGTGACTGACTCATTATAAAACCCCTTCCCTCTGATATTACGCATGTGGATAGGGAATTAGTTTAGCAGTTAGCACCAGTTAGTGGCAAGCCTTAAGCCACTGAGCACACCGCACTGCTACGCTAGCGTCCGACATTGCGCTTGCTTTCTGGCTTGTCGTCGAGCGGCAGTGTCCTACGCCGCGCTGCAGTTGCAGCCCTTCTTGGCGCTCGCAGAAGCGACACCGCACACATGGTAGGTCTAGAGGGACGCAGCTCCTCTGTCTTGGGTCCTGCTCCTGTGACCAGATACCGTGTGTGCATTTACCTGAGGCCTGTGTCACTAACAGGTTCAGCATTTTGTATGTTTTTGTTGCGGCACCTCTGTGTGTGAACAGAGCCCGCTCTGCGCACTCCGGGTGAAGTTGAACCCGTGCGCATTATACCGCCATGTCGGCACCTCTGTGTGTGAACAGAGCCCGCTCTGCGCACTCCGGGTGAAGTTGAACCCGTGCGCATCATACCGCCATATTGCTCCTCTGTCATTACCTAGCAGCGGTGTAACACCTACTGCACGGTGGACCCCGAGCAGCGAACGCACTTTATTATTTATTTTTATTTAGTGCGTTCCGCCGTTCCTAACAGTAAGGACAGCAATCTTAGTGGCAGGAGCAGCTATGAGCACAGTCAATTCCTTTGAGAAGCTTAAGGACCTGCGGTGTCCGGGCAACACTGGATCCACACTCCTCAACTTAAGGACCTGCGGTGACGTGTATCCTGTTCCCTGATCACGTAACCAGAACCCGTAAGTGCTGGCTAGCAGCGTCGGTGCACGACAGTCTCCAAGGTTCCCAGGGATCATCCCTTCAAGCACAAACTGGGGTTGTGCAGGGGTGCACAACCCCATTAGGTTAGTGGCCACCCCCCCAGTTTAGTAATCCACTAATTCATCAGGTTTCACACATTTTGTGCATCTTGCTTTTGTTCTCATTACAATCTTCTTCTCAGGGATCAGCTGGAGAGGAAGTGTGGCCCTCCTGAGTCTAGCAGTCCAGTCACTTGCCAACCATTCACCTTTACGGGACAAACTTGAGGCCCCTCACTGGGTGGTCAGTTAACACTGCACGCTGGATGCGCATAGTATGAACAGTGGCGCCCCAGGCTGCAGTCTAACTGCTCAGAGGCCAGGGACAACAGGCGCTATATGGTCTGGGCTGTGACACTTCCAGCATATAATATTGCCAGGTGGGACCTTCAGCATTACCTCCCCCTCCCCTTTGGACCTTGGATGTCCCATCCCATCTTGGACCTCCGCCCTCTGTTGGGACCCCCAGTATGGAGTGGGTTGCTTCCTCAAAGAACTCTTGACCCCTGATATCTCTCGACCAGTCCGACCAGGTCATCGGCATTCTGGGGATCACCCTTAGCAACCCAAGTCTGTATTGGCCTTGGAAGTGAATGCACAAACTGATCCATCACCACTTGCTCCACCATCTGCACAAGAGTAGAGGACTCTGGCTGTAACCATTTTTGGACCAGGTGCAGTAGATCAAACAATGGCCCCAATAGTCAATGTCACCGCCAAGCACGCCAAAATTACAGTTTTCAGTTTGACATATTCCTTGGTGTATTGCAAGACTAGGTTATAGTAAGCCTTCTGACCATTGCTCTGGCGGAAGTATCTACTTCTCGATGACCCTTTTGGACATTGTCAAAAAGGCCTCTATGTCGTCACCCTCAGTGACTTTTTGCAGGGCTCCTCTTACCGTCTTCCGGATGTAAAAATCATCAGTCAACCTTTGAGGCAGAGCTGCTGCCTTGCCACGAACCACCTCTGTGAGTAGATTAAACTGCTGCTGCTGCTGTTGACGGTGCTGTTCCTGTATATGATGCATGAGCAGTTTATTTGTCTCTTACTATGCCAGCTGTTGTTGGTGCTGCTGCAGCTGGCCTCACACCAGGTGTTTCACCAGGTCCTCCATGCTGTCTGATATTATATGTTGGTTTATGGTCGCCTTCCCACAGAACATGCAGCACCTGTGTAGCCCTCACACGTGTTCCCTGGGAACCCTGCCCGCACTTCTAATACCAATTGTGGGATTGCTACTCACTTGGGTGCGTCGTGAGACAACACAGGAAGCGTTACAACATCCGCCTTACATGTATGGCGCATGTTGAATGCCACTGTCAATCTCTGACAGTAGCATATTACATGTGCCAACATGCGTGTGCATCATTCTCTCATCCATTGGCGTGCCCATGATGTGATCGCGGGTCACCGATTGGTTGTCATGACAGCCGTGGGGTTAGCTTCCTGTTGCCGGGCTTCAAAGGAGACGATGATTTGTACTATATGCAGCGATACTGTGGCATCACTGTATATAATAGCACATGCGATCGGATGATCGCATCTTCATGTCCCCTAAGGGGGCTCACTCTACCAGTGAAAAGTAAAAAAAAATATATATATATTTTAAAAAAGGTACTAAAACTTCAAATCACCACCTTTTATCCCATTGACAATAAAGATATTTAAAAAATAAAAAAAAATACACATTTTGGTATCGCCGCGTTCAGAAAAGTCCGAACTATCAAAATTTAAAAACAATTAACCCGATCAGTAAACACTGTAAACAGAAACAATTCAAGAATGCCAAATGTCCTTTTTTCTGGTCGCCACAATTCCACAAAAAAAGCTGTAACAAGTGATCAAACATCATATCTGTCCCAAAATGGTAATAATAAAAGTGTCTCGCCCCGCAAAAAAAGCTATCATACAGCTTCCCTGTGTGAAATAAAATACGAACTAGTCGCCGTCTTCTGCCGCTGTGTCGTTGCTTCGGTCTTCTTCGTTGCAGTGGAATATGGCCACTGGTAAGTATTTTACTACACACACAGGACCTACATCACTTATATCACTCCTGTGATTAAATTAAAAAAAAATAACCTGGAGTGGTATTTTGCATAAGATGATATATTAGCACTTCTGTGTGGTGTAGTATATGGAGTATGTGTCCTGTGGGGTATAGTATATAGAGGATCTGTCACCTTTCCTGTATGGTGTAGTATATAGAGGATCTCTCAGCTCTTCTGTGTGGTGTAGCAATGTGACAATGTAAAAGAAGAAAAAAGAAATAGGCCACAGACAGGGGATCACCCAAGGCAGGAATTAGCATAAAATTATACACACTTTATTTGACATAGAAAATACAAGCAAAAAAAACATTTAAAAACATTAAAAATAGTCACACATGTGACATACAAACAAATCACACTAGACTCATAATAGAGTAGAGCCAACCATCTGCAGCAAAAATACTCCACAAAGTACCAATGTATGTGATAGCCCTAGAACCATATAAACAGCATATCAAAATGTGATAGGTTTTTTGCTTGTTTTTTCTATGTCAAATAAAGTGTGTATAATTTTATGCTAATTCCTGCCTTGGGTGATCCCGTCTGTGGCCTATGTCTTTTTTCTTCTTTTACATTAGTATATTGATGATCTGTCAGCTCTCCTGAGTGGTGTAGTATATAGAGGATCTGTTGGCTCTCTTGAGTGGTGTAGTATATAGAAGATCTCTCAGCTCTTCTGTGGGTGTGTAGTATGTAGAGGATCTGTCAGCTCTCCTGAGTGGTGTAGTATATAGAGGATCTGTTGGCTCTCTTGAGTGGTGTAGTATATAGAAGATCTCTCAGCTCTTCTGTGGGTGTGTAGTATGTAGAGGATCTGTCAGCTCTCCTGAGTGGTGTAGTATATAGAGGATCTGTTGGCTCTCTTGAGTGGTGTAGTATATAGAAGATCTCTCAGCTCTTCTGTGGGTGTGTAGTATGTAGAGGATCTGTCAGCTCTCCTGAGTGGTGTAGTATATAGAGGATCTGTCAGCTCTCCTGTGTGGTGTAGTATATAGAGGATATGTCAGCTCTCCTGTGTGGTGTAGTATATAGAGGATATGTCAGCTCTTCTGTGTGGTGTAGTATATAGAGGATCTGTCAGCTCTCCTGTGTGGTGTAGTATATAGAGGATATGTCAGCTCTCCTGTGTGGTGTAGTATATAGAGGATCTGTCAGCTCTCCTGTGTGGTGCAGTATATAGAGGATCTGTCAGCTCTCATGTGTGGTATAGTATATAGAGGATCTGTCGGCTCTCCTGTGTAGTGTAGTATATAGAGGATCTGTCAGCTCTTCTGTATGATGTAGTATATAGAGGATCTGTCAGCTCTCCTGTGTGGTGTAGTATATAGAGGATCTGTCAGCTCTCCTGTGTGGTGCAGTATTTAGAGGATCTGTCAGCTCTCCTGTGTGGTGTAGTATATAGAGGATCTGTCCGGTCTCCTGTAGGGTATAGTATATAGAGGATCTGTCAGCTCTCCTGTAGGGTGTAGTATATAGAGGATCTGTCAGCTCTCATGTAGGGTGTAGTATATAGAGGATCTGTCAGCTCTCCTGTGTGGTGTAGTATATAGAGGATCTGTCAGATGTCCTGTGTGGTATAGTATAGAGACGATCTGTCAGCTCTCCTGTGTGGTGTAGTATATAGAGGATCTGTCGGCTCTCCTGTTTGGTGTAGTATATAAAGGATCTGTTGGCTCTCCTGTTTGATGTAGTATATAGAGGATATGTCAGCTCTCCTGTTTGGTGTAGTATATAGAGGATCTGTCAGCTCTCCTGTTTGGTGCAGTATATAGAGGATCTGTCAGCTCTCCTGTGTGGTGCAGTATATAGAGGATCTGTCAGCTCTCCTGTGTAGTGTAGTATATAGAGGATCTGTCAGCTCTTCTGTATGATGTAGTATATAGAGGATCTGTCAGCTCTCCTGTGTGGTGTAGTATATAGAGGATCTGTCAGCTCTCCTGTGTGGTGCAGTATTTAGAGGATCTGTCAGCTCTCCTGTGTGGTGTAGTATATAGAGGATCTGTCCGGTCTCCTGTAGGGTGTAGTATATAGAGGATCTGTCAGCTCTCCTGTAGGGTGTAGTATATAGAGGATCTGTCAGCTCTCATGTAGGGTGTAGTATATAGAGGATCTGTCAGCTCTCCTGTGTGGTGTAGTATATAGAGGATCTGTCAGATGTCCTGTGTGGTGTAGTATAGAGACGATCTGTCAGCTCTCCTGTGTGGTGTAGTATATAGAGGATCTGTCGGCTCTCCTGTTTGTTGTAGTATATAAAGGATCTGTCGGCTCTCCTGTTTGATGTAGTATATAGAGGATATGTCAGCTCTCCTGTTTGGTGTAGTATATAGAGGATCTGTCAGCTCTCCTGTTTGGTGTAGTATATAGAGGATCTGTCGGCTCTCCTGTTTGGTGTAGTATATAGAGGATCTGTCGGCTCTCCTGTTTAATGTAGTATATAGAGGATATGTCAGCTCTCCTGGTTGGTGTAGTGTATAGAGGATCTGTCAGCTCTCCTGTTTGGTGTAGTATATAGATTGTGTCCTGTGTGGTGTAGTGTATAGATGTGTTAGCTCTCGCGTGTGGTGTAGTATATAGGATCTATCCTGTGTGGAATTTTTGTATAACTGCATGGTGGGCCCCGAGAGTGATTTTTCTCTGGTGGGCCCTAGGTACTCCAGTCCGACGCTGAATGTAGTCCAGAATTCATTGAATCCAAATATCATAGACCGCGACTTTGTGTTGTTTTGGGACTTGTGAGGGAAGGGCAGAAGCCTTGATGGGTTGGCCCTAAAGAGGTCTCACCACACCAAGAGTCTTGAGGGTTTCCCTCCTGTGTAATGGTGATGGATGAGGAGGTAGTATCCCGATGTGGCCAATATTCCTGAAATTGGAGTGACCTGAGAAAAGCTTTGCTCTAAGAATGGGATCACACATGCGAGAAACTCGGACGAGTCTCGCATGTTAATACCCGGCACTGCCACCGGCACTCGGATTGGAGCGTGTGGCCGCATAGCAATACATGCAGCTGCACACTATGCTCCTATGTGCCGGCGGCAGTGCCAGGTATTAACAAGCGAGACTCATCCGAGTTTCTCGCATGTGTGATCCCGGCCTAAAAGAGGCATTCAATAATGTAAATGTTATACACATGTGGTCAAAATTGTTGGTACCCCTCATTTAATGACAGAAAAACCCATAATGTTCACAGAAATAACTTGAATCTGAATAAAGTAATAATCAATCAAAAATCTTTGAAAATGAACAAATGAAAATCAGACAATGCATTTCAACCATGCTTCCACAGAATTTTAAAAAAAAATAAAACTCATGAAATAGGCCTGGACAGAAATGATAGTACCCCTGAAAATAATGTGACAAAAGGGACATGTTAAATCAAGGTGTGTCCACTAATTAGCATCACAGGTGTCTACAATCCTGGAATCATTGAATGGGCCTGTATAGAGGGCTACAGATACTCACTGTGCTGTTCGGTGACATGTGTATCACACTCAACATGGACCAGAGGAAGCGAAGGAAAGAGTTGTCTCAGGAGATTAGAAAGAAAATTATAGACAAACATGTTAAAGGTAAAAGTTATAAGACCATCTCCAAGCAGCTTGATGTTCCTGTGACTACAGTTGCACATATTATTCAGAAATTTAAGCGCCATGGGACTGTAGCCAACCTCCGTGGACGTGGCTGCAGGAGGAAAATTGATGACAAATCAAAGAGACGGATAATACGAATGGTAACAAAAGAGCCTAGAAAAACTTCTAAACAGATTAAAGGTGAACTTCAAGCTCAAGGAACATCAGTGAAAGATCGCACCATCCGTCGCTGTATGAGCAAAAGTGGACTTCATGGGGGACGACCAAGGAGGACACCATTGTTGAAAAAAATCATTAAAAAAGCCAGACAGGAATTTGCCAAACTACATGTTGATAAGCCACAAAGCTTCTGGGAGAATGTCCTATGGACAGATGAGACAAAAATGGAACTTTTTGGCGAGGCACATCAGCTCAATGTTCACAGAATGGAAAATGAAGCATATCAAAAAAAGAACACTGTCTCAACTGTGAAATATGGAGGAGGCTCTGTTGTGTTCTGGGACTGCTTTGCTGCATCTGGCACAGGGTGTCTAGAATCTGTGCAGGGTACAAAGAAATCTCAAGACTATCAGGGAATTCTGAGGTGTTATGGAAGCCCAGGTTGCTTTGATAGCAGCCTTCAGCTCGTCTGCATTGTTGGGTCTGGTGTCTCTCATCTTCTTCTTGACAATACCCCATAGATTCTCTATGGGATTAAGGTCAGGCGAGTTTGCTGGCCAATCAAGCACAGTGATACTGTTGCTTTTAAACCAGGTATTGGTACTTTTGGCAATGTGGACAGGTGCCAAGTCCTGCGGGAGAATTAAATTTCCATCTCCAAAAAGCTTGCCGGCAGAGGGAAGCATGAAGTGCTTTAAAATCTCCTGGTAGACGGCTGCGCTGACTTTGGTCTTGATAAAACACAGTGTATCTATACCAGAAGATGACATGGCTCCCCAAACCATCACTGATTGTGAAAACTTCACACTAGACCTCATGCAGCTTGGATTGTGGGCCTCTCCACTCTTCCTCCAGACTCTTGATTTCCAAGGTCTAGTCTGAAGTATCCACAATCAATGATGGTTTCGGGAGCCATGTCAATGGAAAGACCCTATTGCAAACCGTTCAGGTGGTCATTGAGCAAGTAAAGCTCCGCATTGGGATACTGCACAGTGAGCAGAACGCCTTCTACGTGCTTCCTAGCCTGTCTCATCTGCTTCTTCTGGGCCTTCTGTGGCCCCGCATGCATGAACCTGCCCTTGACTGGCGATCTGGTGAGGTGCTTTGTTGGGGTCAGTCTTGTCATGAGAAGTGTCATGCTCCTGTACGACCTGTCCGGCCGCCAGTGGCACCATCTTCTCTGTCGGGATTACCATCTGCCTACTGGTCATATGCGGAAGTCTTTGACAAGAAAGAAGCAAATACATTACCTCCACATAGACCGTACAACTGCCTTTATTGACCTGTTTCCAGGATCCTCTCCTCACCTCCACATGGCCGTATTTACCCCCTGTCCCAGGCAGAGACTCTAGGCATGTCCGAGTATGTTAAGGAGAATTTGGCTATGGGTTTCATTCAGAAGTCCTTCTCCAGCTGGAGCTGGTTTCTTCTTTGTAAAGAAAAAGGGCGGGACCTTCCGACCTTGCATTGATTATAGGGGGTTACCACAATCTTTACAACATGTGGATGCTGCATCCTGAGAGTGCATTTGTTTGGGAGACCTGGGCAGGTAAGCACTGCTGCCCCTTTTCTGCTGTAATGATTACAGGGGGCTCAATCAGATCACTGTTAAGGACAAGTATCCATTGCTGTTGATTCTCGAGTTCTTTGACGGCCTCAAAGATGGTAGGATCTTTACCAAACTGGATCTGCAAGGAGCATACAACCTTATCCGGATACATGGAGGAGATGAGTAGAAGATGGCTTTCAACACCCGGGACGGTCATTATGAATACCGAGTTATGCCGTTCGGGCTCAGCAATGCCCCAGCTGTCTTCCAAGAATTTGTGAACAATATCTTTCAAAATCTCATCTATATTTGTGTCATGATTTATCTGGACAATATCTTGTTTTCTCCAGATCTGCCGTTGCATAGGCGGAACATTCGCCTAGTCCTGCAGCAACTCAGAGAGAATATCCTGTGCACTAAATTTGAGAAATGTGTGTTTGAACAATATTCTTTGCCCTTTCTAGTTTATAGCATCACGGGCACAGGCCTGGAGATGGATCTGCAAAAGATGTCTTGCATCCTCAAGTGGCCGTGTCCTGACAGCGATAAAGCTATCAAAAGATTCCTAGAATTCTCTAACTACTACTGACAATTCATTCCACATTTTCGTCCCGGACTGCTCTGAAGGTATGGACTCCAGAGGCTGAGAACGCTTTTATTTCCCGGAAACAAGCCTTCTCCTCTGCTCCAGTATTACACCGACCTGAAGTGCATAAATTATTCTTTCTGGAGGTAGACACTTCATATTCTGAGGCTGAAGCATTTCTTACTCAGAAGTCCCCTTCTGGACGTACGGTGACCTGTGGTGTCTTCTCCAAGGACTTATCTCACCCAGAGAGCTACTATTCACTTACCGACCGAGAACTGTTAGCAATCAAAATGACTCTTGAGGAGTGGCGGTACCTTCTCAAGGGAGCAGTTCATCCAGTCATCATTTATACCAACCATAAGAACCTGGTCTATCTGCAGTCCGGGTAAACACTGAACCCATGCCAGGCAAACTGGTCGTTAGTTTTTGCCTGTTTTGATTTTGTTCTATATTTCCTACCAGCTGACAAAAACATCAAAGCTGATGCATTTTCCCACTCCTTCTTGCCCAACGACCATGAGGAGAAACTGAATTCCTCACCGAGCCATCCAAGATGGTTACTATGGCTCCAGTAAACCTGTCCCAAATTGCATCTGGTAAAACCTTGTGTCAGAATCAGACAGGAAGCTAGTTCTGCAATGGGGTCACTCCTCCAAGGTGGCTGGGCATGCCGGGCAGAAGAAGACTTTGCAGCTCATATCTTGTCACTACAGGTGGCCTACCATGCATAAGGAGATCATGCAGTTCGTTTCCGCCTGTCCTTCCTGTGCCCGCAGCAACACTCCTATGCCACTCCCATCCGGACGACTCCTATCACTTTCATTTGCCTTGGTAGTATATTGCCATGGAGTTTATTACAGATCTTCCTGTGTCCTCAAGCTGTTCCGTCATCTGTGTAGTGGTGAATCACTTCTCAAAAATGGGACATTTCACCCCAACTACCAGGCATTCCATCCACTCCAGCACTGGCAGAGAAATTCATCCACCACGTCTTCACAGATTCCCTCGCCACATCGTGTCCCACCGAGGTGTTCAGTTTACATCCAGATTCTGGAGAGCTTTGTGCAAGCTTCTGAACATAGTTTTGCGTTTCTCATCTGCTTACCACCATCAATCCAATGGACAAGTAGAAACAATCAGACAAATTCTGGCTAGCTTCCTGCGACACTTCACAAATACACATCATAATGATTGGGTCAAACTCTTACATTGGGCAGCGTTCTCCTATAACAATCATGTAAAAGAATCTTCTGCAAGTTCTCTATTTTTTTTGTCTTTCAGCCTGGAGTTCCTCTTCCAGAGATGGCCGCTCCAGGTGTACCAGCTGCTGATGCCCTTTCAAAGGATTTATCAAAAATATGAATGGACTCTAAAGCTACTCTAGAGAAATCATCTGAGCGTATGAAGAAGAATGCAGACAAGAGACTTTTGGATCCTCCGTGTTGTCAGCCAGGGGTTAGGCTATGGCTATCCTCCAAGTACATCCATCTTAAGATCCCATCCTACAAGTTGGGTCCTGACTTCATCGGTCCCTTTGAAGTCTTCAAACAAATTAATGCAGTATCCTATAAATTGAAGCTACCAGCCTCCTTACAAATACCCAATTCCTTCCATGTGTCTCTCCTGAAGATGGTCACCTTAAGTCCCTTCTTTGAGGATCCTGGTGTTATGCCTGCTCCCGTCATCCGCGATGATGTCTTTGAGGTAAAGAATATCCTAGCCTTGAAGAGGATGATAGGGAAGACTTTTGTCTTAGTTAATTGGAAAGGATTTTGCCCTAAAGAAAGGTCTTGGGAGCCCCCGAAAATATTCATGCTCCACTACTTTTTCAGAAATTTCGAGCAGGCTTGAAGAAGAGGGTACATAGGGGGGGTACTGTTAGCACATCCTTACACGTGTCTTCTTCCTTCCTCCTGCAGGGACGCTGGCATCCTTATTTACATGTCCACACTCTCTCGGCATCTGCTTCCACCCAGGACTACTCACTTCATGCAGATATCCTGGAAGCCTCCTAAAGGGCCAGCACGTTAAAGCTGTTAAAGATGTCTACCTATCCCATACATCCTGCTAACCAGTTTCTGGCCGGTGCTACATGGGTCGCCCTCCCAGGGCTGTGGAGTACTCCGTGCCGGGACGGTATCAGTGGGATGTGTCACAGCAACGGTGACCCGGACCGTGACCCTGGGCGCCCAAATCAATTGGGGAAGATGTGAATGGTGAAATGTAGTTAGATGAATAGTTTGTGATGCCACCTGTGGTGTTCGGCAAGGGAGGTGTTAAGCCGACGCTGCAGACAGATCCTCTGGGACAAATGGTGTGGTGCAGCAATGGTGGTATAGCCCTCCACAGGCAGGGCTGTTGTCCCAGGGCAGTGTAGGTGTGGGGACACTTAGATCATGTAGTGTCTGGAGCAGGGGGATGTAGCAGTGCCAGGCGGATGGACGCAGGACGGAATGGAGGACACCAGGCATGTAGTTCCAACGATTTACTCACAGTCTGTAGTGCCCGCTTCTGTGCCATGTCCTCCAGGTCAGGGACTCAGTCAACCTCCAGGCAAGATGGAATGCTCCCTTCCACACTCCACCAACTTATGTGCCTTTTCTGAATGTCTCCTCTATAGCGCCTTAAAGTGTGAAGATCTCCTAGTACTGAGTTACACTGGAGTTCCTCCTGACAGATGTTCCCAAGAACTCTATTTGCACGGCAGACAGCTGTAGCCTGCTTCGGGGACACTCTACTCCTAAGTCCCGGCTCTCTATCCGTATTGCTGTTGTGCCCTCAAGTCTTAGATGCGAGTAGTGCATTTACAGCCTACTACTCCACTGATGTCTGCTGCAGAACCATTAGTGTCCATACAACCTCGGGGACCGGGCCCCAGCCTTGCGCTTAGAACTTCTAGGCAGGGTTCTTCCTCTAACCCACGTCCTCTGTGTTTTTTCTCCTACGTCCCGTACTTGTCTTTCTCTCTTATGGAAGCTCAGGCTTAAGTTCAATGTCTTTCTCCTTCTTTCCTTTCCCGTGCCAGCTGGCTCAGGTCACTGAGGCAGCTGCAGCACTCCTTCCTCCATCCCTTCTTCCAGGGATCCCCACTCCCCTCCAAGTGGCTTCCTCTCTCCCTCTCACTCTCCTACTGACTGACTCCTGACTGACTCAGTTCCTAAAACATCCCGCTCTTTAGTGTGTTCTCACCTCCACCCACCTCCCAGCACGTTTAGTGTCCCAAGCAGGGACCCACCAAAGGTGCTCTGCCTCTCACTAGGCAAAAGAGCCGCAATGTGGTTATGCTGAACTACTCTATTGTGTGGGGTCCGAGTGTTGGAACGTGGTCAGGATCTCCCAACTTACCTTGATGGTGGGGCACCACACCTTAGAAGAAGGTGCAGTACCTCAGTGGCGACAGAGTCAGCATGGGTTTCTAACTAATAAGTCATGTCAGACTAACTTAATTTCCTTCTATGACGGAATCACTGATTGAGTGGATCAAGGAAATGCTGTAGATATAGTATATCTTGACTTCAGCAAAGCATTTGACAAAGTATCTTATACAATCCTTATTGAAAAAATGACTAAGTATGTAATGGACAAGGCAACTGTTAGGTGGATTTATAACTGGCTTAGTGATCGGACCCAAAGAGTGGTTGTAAATGGCTGCACATCCAGTTGGAAGAATGTCTCAAGTGGGGTACCACAGGGCTCTGTCCTGGGCCCTGTATTGTTCAACATCTTTATCAACGATTTAGATGAAGGAATTGAGTGTAAACTGATTAAATTTGCTGATGACACAAAGCTAGGAGGGATAGCTAATACTAGAGAAGAGAGAGAGAGGATTCAAAAAGATATAAATAAACTGAAGTGGGCAGCAACTAACAGAATGGTTTTTAACAGAGAAAAATGCAAAGTACTACATCTGGGCAATAAAAATGAAAAAAGCATATACAGAATGGGAGGAATAGGGCTAAGCAACAGCACATGTGAAAAAAACTTGGGTATACTAATAGATCACAGACTGAATATGAGTCAACAGTGTGATGCAGCAGCAAAAAAGGCAAATGCAATTCTAGGATGTATTAACAGAAGCATACAGTCTAGATCACGTGAAGTCATTATTTCCCTCTACTCCTCTTTGGTCAGACCTCATCTGGAATATTGTGTCCAGTTTTTGTCACCACATTTTAAAAAAGACATCAACAAACTGGAGCAAGTTCAGAAAAGAGCGACCAGAATGGTGACCGGTCTGCAAACCCTGTCTTATGAGGAAAGGTTGCAGGATTTGGGAATGTTTAGTTTGCAAAAGAGAAGACTGAGAGGAGACTTAATAGCTGTCTACAAATTTCTAAAGGGCTGTCACATTGTAGAAGGATCAACTTTATTCTCATTTGCACAAGGAAAGACTAGAAGCAATGGGATGAAACTGAATGGGAGGAGACACAGATTAGATATTAGAAAAAACTTTTTAACAGTTAGAGTGATCAATGAGTGGAACAAGCTGCCACGAGAAGTGGTGAGTTCTCCTTCAATGGAAGTCTTCAAACAGAGGCTGGACAGACATCTGACTGGGATGATTTAGCAAATCCTGCTTTGAGCAGGGGGTTGGACCAGATGGCCCAGGAGGTCCCTTCCAACTCTACGATTCTATGATTCTATGACTGAGCCTCAGGGGCGCCACATACCCCCCGTTAAACACAGCACGTCCGCGGGCTGCAAGGCAAACAAAGTTGACAGTACAGGAACATATAAATTTTTATAATGCTGAATAAACATTTCTTATACTAAACTTCCCAATATGAGAGGTACTCATTCTTGAACGTTGCAAACAATTCTTAGTTACTATCTAAAATCCTAAGTCAAAAGTGCAATTTTTCCATACAATACTTAATTCAAAGTGCTATCATCTGTTACTCTCTATCACTTCAGTATTCTTCATCTTTCCATCTCTAGTACACTTTTCTTTTCTCTCTCTAGTGCACATTTTCTACCTTCTTTCAACTCTGGGTGACAACCATGATGCCTGGTTCACCATATACATTTTCAATTCTTTATTCAAATCTCTCATCTCTGTATCAAAACATTACTAGTTCTCTATAAAAGTCATTTCCTAGTTACCAATACTCTTATAAAACACATCATTAAATATTTCACATTAAAACTTTTCAACAATTCTTGTAAGTGCTGGACACCGCTCCCAGCCGGGATCTCTTGCAGTGTCCTTTGATTGGAGTCATGCTCCATACGAGGTAGACGTAATCTTCGCAAAGTGTCTATATGTAAAACCAAGAAAGGGCACCCAAAGAGGTGCATCTATTTACAAACACGGTTTTTGGATCACTCCAAGTTCATGACCGCTCAGTTCAAATGTAAAGGCTGCCAAGACACAGGGCAACTCTAGAAAAACAAAACTACACCATGATGGGCAAAAATAGAAAAAATATAGAACAAAAGGCACAACTGGTGCAAATAAACCCTCCTGGGTTACGAGAGTTAGTGGTTGTTGTCCCCTCCTGGGTTTCTGGAACCTGCTGACTGGGAACTGCTACCAGATGTGGTACTTTGGGTGTCTTCATCCTGTTGCTGGTTGCTCGCTAATCGCATATACTCTGCCTCCGACAGGGAGAGATAGGACTGGTCGGGGTAATTGAAAGGGCCATGGAAACATCCACTGCCTGCGGGGACGGCATATCCGCTACCTCCGATGGCACTTCTGCTGCTGCTGGTGACTCAGCCGGCACTGTCGCTGGTTCTTCGGAATCCGATTCTTCAGTGTCCATTGGGACCTCGGGTGGCAGTACCGCAGCTTGGGGCTGCCGGCGGAGGTCAATTGGGCCATTTCTATTCGTGGGTTCCGCTCCCAAGGCTAGGGTCAGGTCGGGGGCAGTGGACGTACCTTGTGCCTCCAGGTGCGGTTCCAGTCCCGGCACCTGGTAGTGGACAGCGGCAGCCGCAACTCCCGGAGTTTTAGATGGGATGGACCGCAGTTGGATTCGGGCAGAGGCAAGGCCGGTTTCAGCTGGGGTCGTCGGCGGAGGCCGGTGCAACCGCGCCCGGTCCAGACGGGGACGCGGTCCCGGCCCTCCATTCTGCTCCAGAGCCGTCATATATCTCCTCCGGATGGGACTCATCCAATGGCAATACCGGTTGTAAGGTTTTGACGGACGCTGCCGGGGATTTATCAGCGGTCGCAGCCTCCACAGGGGTGGCCCGGGGGCGAGTGGCTTCTCCTCCCCCCGTTCTTCTATCTTCTCTTCTCTTTCCATCATAGCGTTCTACCATTCTTCTCCCTCCTCTCTCGGCCCCTTTTCCGCCACTGGCTTCTGCCCCTTCTTCTTGGGGCGGTGTCTTCTTCCAGCGCCTCCATACCAAGCCAGTATACGAACCCCTTGGGGGGTGGGCCATGTTGCTGTCACATAGTAATTCAGGCATGGGAGGCCCAAGACTGTTCGCGGTCTTTTCCTAGGACCTCCCATCTCGTCACGCCCTTCTTCTCCACGCCAACGGCCATTTTTAATGTTCATTTCACAGTCTATTAAATTGGGTCTTCTGCACATTCTCAAAACTCTAAGTTCAACTAATCTCAGGCACACAGAACCCGATGGCATCGGGTCTCGTCATCCTGTTCGTGACGCCAAGTTGGGTTGCCCTCCCAGGGCTGTGGGGTACTTGGGGCCGGGCCGGTATCAGTGGGACGTGTCACAGCAGCGGTGACCCAAACCGTGACCCTGGGCGCCCAAATCAATGGGGGAAGATGTGAATGGTGAAATGTAGTTAGATGAATAGTTCGTGACGCCACCTGTGGTGTTCGGCAAGGGAGATGTTAAGCCGACGCTGCAGACAGATCCTCTGGGACAGATGGTGTGGTCACAAACCTATTTGTCCCTATAGGGCCCTATATCTCTCTCCTACCTGACAGCGGAGGTTGGCACCCTCTTGATACGCAAATGGCGCCCCCGCTCCTCGGCGGCTCTCCCTAATCACCCTGTTGACTCCTATGTAAATAACATCAGCTTGGAGTACAACAGATGGCCGGGGACAAAAATATAATAGATAATAACCCCATGCCACAAACCACCAAGACAAAAATGTAAGGAATAGTAACTGGAAAAAACTCTAATTTTTGGCAGATTTGTAAACATTTGCTTTGGGAGGAAAAGGGGTCTAAATAACCCTATTTAGGTGTCTCCCTGCCTGACAGCGGAGCTTTTACACCCTACGTTACTCTGGTGCCCCTGCTCCACGTGGGCTGATCCTTACTAACCCCTACACTTCTCACCCAGAAAGAGGAAAGAGGGTGTCAGAACATATGGCCAAGGGAGACAGGGGTAATAACTTAGAATTATCCCTGAAAAAATCCCCCCCAAAGACAAAAAATGTTTTAATAATAATAGAAAAATGTATCTGCAAACCGATGTATACAGTGTACGGGATAATAGTGCATTAGCAAAGGCAGTTGCAAGTAAAGGGGGTAAGATATCAATCAGAGCACATACAAATGCTGGAATTTAAAATGCGATTTTCCCGCGGAATGGAATTCCGGAACTCTCGCGGTAATTTCCGCAAGAGTTCCGCTACGTGTGAACCCAGCCTAAGTGTGAAGATCTCCAGTACCATGATACTCTGAAGTTCCTCCTGTCAGATGTTCCTAACAACTCTACTCGTATGGCAGACAGCTGTAGCCTCTATCAGGGACTCCTTTCACCAGAGTCCTGGCTCTCTATCCAGTTGCTGTTGTGCCCCAAGTCTTAGATGGGAGTAGTGCATTTACAGCCAACTACTCCACCGGTGTCTGCTGCAGAACCATAAGTGTCCATACAACCTCAGGGGCCGGGCCCCGGCCTTGCGCTGAGAACCTATAGGCAGGGTTCCTCTTCCAACCCACAACTCCTCTCTGTTCTCCACTACTTCGTTCCGTACTGATCTTTCTCTCTCTTATGGAATCTTAGGTTGCAGTTCTATGTCTTTCTCCTTCTGTTCCTTTCCCGTGCCAGCTGGCTCAGGTCACTGAGGCAGCTGCAGCACTCCTTCCTCCATCCCTCTCGGACCCGTCCTCAGACTCTCCTGACTGACTGTCCTCTCGCCTGACCTCCCGCCAGACTGACCTGTAATTCTAAACCTTCCCAACCTTTTATATATCTCAACTCCACCCACCTCCAAGCACATCTCGTGTTACGAAGCCAGGAACCACGAAAGGTGCTCTGCTACCCTCTAAGCATGAAGCCGCAATGTGGCCCTGCTGAACTATCTTGTGTGTGGGGTGCAGGTGTTTTTAGTGAGGAAAGGAGTTCCCAACTTACCTAGGTGGTGGGGCACTACACCTTAGGAGAAGGTGCAGTACCTCTGTGGCGACTGAGCCTCAGGGGCGCCACACAGTTAGTAATTATAAAAGGCCCAGGAGGGTAGTGAAGGGGAGGAATTAGCACTTGAACCTGTAGCAGGACAGACGAGTGGTGCAGCGAGGTTCACTTATTGCCGCCATTAAGAGTGACCAGAACCGAGTGAGTGTCCGAGTGTCCAGACCCGAGTCAAGAATTGAGTAACTAGACCGGTAACCAGAACTGAGTGACGATCCAAGTGACCAGATCCCAGTTAGGAATCGAGTGACCAAACTGGAAACAGGACCGAGAGAAGGACCGAGTGACAGAGAACAGAGCTGAGTGATCAGGGCCAGTACCGAGTGAGTGGTATCGGAGCCAAGAAAAGTGAACAGATCGTGTTAGAGGGACATTCATGAAATCCGTAATTTGAGAGGCGGAAGCAAAGTACACAGGGGACCAGTGCCAAGCGTCAGAGTATGGACGTGGCCAGGGCAACGTGTGCTAGAAGCAACTCACAAAGAAGGGACTTACAGCCTAACGGCGCATTAGCATAGACTCCCGTTATGGCTTGAACAGCGTGTGTCATTACCACCAGAGAGTGACCGGATAGCGACGGTGATGGGTAAAGAGCTCACTATGACGCATCATAGAAACGAGTAACATTATAGAAATGCTTGCATCTATTGTAACTGTTCAGTGCTTTGTATAATAGGGTTTATTTGTTATAACTGTCACTGCTGCTTCTATCTGAGGAAGTAACATGTCTAAATTGCAAAACATTTCATTGGTCTCTAACAAGCTGCTAACCTTGTATAATTTTGTATCATAATCATTCAGCTTGCTATGTTAGAGTAATAAATAATCTTTGATTAAATTACCGCTATGTCCTCAACTTCTGCGATATTGCATCTCAAGCACCTGTTTACAATCGATACCTGTTTGCCTCCAAATTTATTCTGCAGCAGGACAACGAACCCCAACATCCAGCAGCCAATGTCATTAAGAACAATGAGTCCCGGAGGTGATGATCCGGCCCCCACAGAAACCTGATATCACATCATCCAGTCTGTCTGGGATCACATGGAGAGACAGAAGGATTTGCACAAGTGACATCCACAGAAGATCTGGGGTCAATTCTCCAAGATGTTTGGAACAACCTCCCGCTGAGTTCCTTCAAAAACTGTGAGAAAATGATGAGAAGAATTGATGCTTTGATGCTGTTTTGATAGTAAAAGGTGGTCTCACCAAATAGTGATGGGATTTAGATTTCTGTTTTGTTCATTCACATTTCAATTTGTTAAATGCTAAAAAAAATTAAATTATTAACACTTCTAATTTTTAAAGTTTCTTAATGTGCATTATATTTTCCATATTTGCACAAAACATTTCACAGCGTAAACATTAATTTTATTATTTACTAGCTGAAGAGCCCGGCGTTGCCTGGGCATAGTAACCAACTGTGGTTAGTTATAACAAATTATAATGATTATATTGCACATAAAACCGTGCATCTAATCCTATCCTGTGTGATACTGACTGCTGAGCCATGTAGCTAATCCTCTCCTGTGTGATACTGACTGCTGAGCTGTGTATCTAATCCTATCCTGTGTGATACTGACTGCTGAGCCGTGTATCTAATCCTATCCTGTGTGATACTGGGCTTCCCCTGCAGTCTGTGTCAGAGGGTGGTCTGTGTTGGCACGATAATAAATTGTGTTATTTCCAGCTTTACAGAAGGACGATAACACCATAGAAATGATAAGAATAATAGGCCTCAGTTACCACATATAAGAGAGCGGGATTGTGTATCCAAAAGATCAAATTGAAATAGCGATGGATAAAATTTAACTTTTAATCAAAGTATCAATAAAAATCTCAATAAAATTAAAAAATGACACCTTTGTGAAAAACTAAAAAAAAAATCAAACCACAAAAAACGTGAAGACACACAAATAAAAATACTAACAGGTGTAAACCTGCCTAAAAATGAGTATAAGGCCTCTTATGAATATGATATAGTAGGTACTCTTTTTGATTTTTAGTTCCCAGATGGAACCATCATAATCAAAGAATATATGCCTGTGGTAAATTGATGAGACCCACACCTGGGGATTAAACCATCAAATAGTCACCAATATCACAAAATAAAGAGCATACCTATTATGTTCTTATATAAACCAACAAATAGTTGTTCCCTTCATAACAGATGGGACAATAGTAACTTTGGCACATGAACATGTATTTTTTCATGCATAAATGATTCCTGCATAACCGCTACTAAATGCCTAAAAAAACAACCCATGGAGTAGCAAGAGGCCAATGTATAATTTCTAAAAATTGCAGCTTATAGACAAGGCAGTATGGGGAGAAAATTGTTACAACAAAGTCATAATAAGGAACCATGCTGCCCCACTAATCAGTGAGCATTCCAAATGACCATAAGAAATTCAACATCAGCAATGCCATATTAACACACACTATCACGGCTTTCTGTATTGGTAGATCTCACCCATGAAAAGATCCAGTCCTTCCAATGTTCTTTAACATGACTCTAGGACCATATTGATCGGTACACAATACTGCCTGCCATGAGGTGTCGCGTCTCCCGACGCGTTTTGTTAGTGTATACTCATCAGGGGAGTTTTAGCAAAAATTCTTGGCTGCCTTACCGTGACCTCCCCGCTCTTGTGGTTAAAGTAGTTTTGACTGAAGACCTTTGTAAGCCACGGTGGGACGGTGCTGATGCTGACATCATGTCTGGTTAAGCTATGGGGCGCTCCTGTTACTATGGAAATCACTAAAGCTGAAGATCGCGTCCTTTTTCAACCACGCCCACGGCGTGTGACGCACTTTTAATGGGACGGCGCTGGCACTGACATCATGGATAAGCCAGCTGTAGAGAGATCATGTTACTATGGAAATCTCTAAAACTAAAAATCGCGTTCTTTGTAAACCACGCCCCCGGCGTGTGACGTGCTTTTAATGGAGCAGCGCTTACGCTGACAAGGCGTCTATGTAAGCTACGGAGCGCTCCTGATACTATAACAGACTCTAATGCTAAAGAGAAAAAAGAAAAAATGTTAAAACCATTTATCCTGCAGCGTTCATTAACCTTATGCCGTACATCTTGATTAATCTGTTATACATGTATACACATGTATACATAGTGTGTGTTAATACGGCATTGCTGATGTTGAATTTCTTATGGTCATTTGGAATGCTCACTGATTAGTGGGACAGCATGTGCCTTAGGGTACCGTTACACCTAGCGATGCACCAGCGATCCTGACCAGCGATATGACGCGGTCAGGATCGCTGGTGCATCGCTAGGTGGTCGCTAGTGAGCTGCCACTCAGGCAGATCTCACTAGCGACATCACAGGGGTCGGAGATTGCTACTTACCTGTCAGACGCAGCGATCCTGCGTCCTCCCGCCCGGCTCCACGCGTCGCTCGTCGGCGCCACAGGAAGCGCAGCAGGAAGTGGCCGACGAGGAATGGTCCAGGAGCTTCTCGCGCGATCAGCGATAACCAGCGGGGGAGCCGGTCGGAGGTAGGTATCAGACACAGCGATATCGCTAGTAATATCGCTATAACGTCACAAAATCGGTGACTTTACAGCGATATTGCTAGCAATATCGCAGTGTGTAACGGGGGCTTTAGTATGACTTTGTTGTAACAATTTTCTCCCCATACTGCCTTGTCTATAAGCTGCAATTTTTAGAAATTATACATTGGCCTCTTGCTACTCCATGGGTTGTTTTTTTAGGCATTTAGTAGCAGTTATGCAGGAATCATTTATGCATGAAAAAATACATGTTCATGTGCCAAAGTTACTATTGTCCCATCTGTTATGAAGGGAACAACTATTTGTTGGTTTATATAAGAACATAATAGGTATGCTCTTTATTTTGTGATATTGGTGACTATTTGATGGTTTAATCCCCAGGTGTGGGTCTCATCAATTTACCACAGGCATATATTCTTTGATTATGATGGTTCCATCTGGGAACTAAAAATCAAAAAGAGTACCTACTATATCATATTTATAAGAGGCCTTATACTCATTTTTAGGCAGGTTTAGACCTGTGAGTATTTTTATTTGTGTGTCTTCACGTTTTTTGTGGTTTGATTTTTTTTTTGAGTTTTTCACAAAGGTGTTATTTTTTAATTTTATTGAGATTTTTATTGATACTTTGATTAAAAGTTAAATGTTATCCTCAGTTACCACAACTGTCTACAAAGAAAACTGTTGCTGATAGCAATCAATCACAGCTCATTTTTCATCTTTTATACAGCTCTGGGACAGCGTGGCGAGTTTTTAGTGGCGACTTTTGTGTTTTGACTTTTATGTGGCGAGGTTGGTGTATGTGTGGTGAAATGTGTGCTGAGGGTGGTATATGTGTTGAAGCACGTGGTAGTGTGTGGCGCATTTTGTCCTCCTTGTTCACATCTGGCAGCTGTCAATTTGCCTCCAACACTTCCTTTCACTTTTTCCCCGTTATGTAGATAGGGGCAAAATTGTTTGGTGAACTGGAGCGCGCGGGGTTAAAATTTTGCCTCACAACGTAGCCTATGACGCTCTCGGGGTCCAGACGTGTGACTGTGCCATATTTTGTGGCTGTAGCTGAGACGGTGCGGATGCCAATCCCAGACATACATACATACACACCCACATTGAGCTTTATATATTAGATTATTATAGCGCCATTTATTCCATGGCACTTTGCATGTGAGGAGGGTCATGCAAACTATAATATATATATATATAATGTATTTAGCACACATATTTATACGTATATAATGAAAACATTTATTTTTTGTCATTTTTTCAGAATTATGGGTTTTGCCTGGCTGATGCTAAAACTAAAAAACAAACACCCCATCATGTTATTACCACTGTAGGGATTCTACTCGCTTAGTTGCGACGGGAGACAACCAGGAGGCACATTCCTTTTAAAAGTTCACAGGGTTTATTGCTTCAAAACCCATAAAACAGCACATAACACAAAGAATAGCCTTTAGCTCAGGCGAAAGCAAGTATAAGTGTCCATGACTTCAGGCTCAGTCCTGGAGCCTCAGCAAAACACAGGAGGCTTATCCCTCCTCACATACAGCCAATATACATGGGCCTCCCCGGGTAAGCAGCCTCAGCACGTGGTCTTCAGGAAGGTAGCACACCTTCTTCCACCTAGGCCTGCCGGGACCTTCCACATGGCCCAATCAGATCCATGCACTCTCTCATGTGACCGGACCTCAGGTACCTTATATCAGGGGTCCCCAACCACTGGTCCGCGGCCCAGCACCGGGCCGTTGCAGTGCCCTTGCCGGTCCGCGGACACAAGCGGTGCAGCAGCTGATACTCACCTAGCGGTCCCTGTCGGCGCGGCGGCTTCATCCAGCGCTGAGCGGTCAAGTGTACCGCTCATTTAAGGTCATGAATATGGACGCCACTCCTCTCCCATAGGCGTGGCGTCCATATTCATAGACCTTAATGACCGGTAGCACGTGACCGCTCCGCACAGGAGCTGAAGCGCCGCGAGATGCAGGGAGGGAAGTTCAGTGGAAGGAAGGTCAGCGATGTGAGGGTAAATATGATGGGGCAGGATGGGGCAGCCAAGCGGAGCCATATATACAAGGGAGAGAGAGTGGGAGCGGAGCCATATATACAAGGGAGGGAGAGTGGGAGCGGAGCCATATATATAAGAGAGAGAGAGAGTGGGAGCGGAGCCATATATGCAATACAAGGGAGGGACAGTGGGAGCAGAGCCATATACACAGGGGAGGGAGAGTGGGAGCGGAGCCATATATACAAGGGAGGGACAGTGGGAGCAGAGCCATATATACAGGGGAGGGAGAGTTGGAGCAGAGCCATATATACAGAGGAGGGAGGGTGGGAGCGGAGCCATATATACAGGGGAGGGAGAGTGGGAGCAGAGCCATATATACAAGGGAAGGAGAGTGGGAGCAGAGCTATGTATACAGGATGGGAGGATGGGAGCAGAGCCATATATACAAGGGAGGGAGAGTGGGAGCAGAGCCATGTATACAGGATGGGAGAGTGGGAGCGTAGCCATGTATGCAAGGATGGGACAGGGGAGCCATGCATACAACAGGGGGAGCCACACAGAGATGGACAGGACGGGGGGAACCACACATACATTTTCTGATGATTAGAAAATAATCAGCATGTACAGTACTCCAGTACAATCTTTCTTAAGTGCTCAATGCTCCATTTCCTTGTAGGTTCCAATCATCATTAGCAGTGACGGTCATCAGTAGAAGTAGCCCAGTGCTCCCACTGAAACAGAGAAACAAGCCAGATGCTCCCACTCATTCAAAACCTATGGTGAGTTGAGTCACATTATAAATGTTATAATTAAATGATAAGTACGCACTGCTAAACTACAACCACGTTCATAGCCCCGCCCCCTTATGACCAAAGCCCCACCCCTGTCACACCTCCATCCCCGCCCTGCCGGGCCATGGAAGAATGGTCTTGCTTGAAGCCGGTCCCTGGTGCAAAAAAGGTTGGGGACCACTGCCTTATATGGTCCATAACCACACCCACAGGTGATCACATGGCTATGACCTCACTAAAGGTCCTATTACACACAGCCACACATATACTTTATTATGACACTCTTAAACACACCCCTGTGTGGGGTTGTAGGTAACCAAGCCCGCCCATCTCTCTAGTTACCTGGAGACTTCTCCCTTATACATTGAAGCAACACCTCAGCAATATCATTGCTGAACAACACATAAGTCTCCATCCCAAAGCCACCCACTTTGGGATACATAACGGCCATTCCGTATTCTGCCATTCATCCTTTCTCCTGGGACATCCACACAGCACCCCTTAGCAGACTCAGTGGTTACTACACCACACCACTTTTTATCTGCAGTCTGCTACATGTAGACATAACCCGATTGTTATAACACAGACACATTCCTATGCATGAGACATCACCGCCCGCCATCCTTTCATTTCTCCCGTGAATTACCTACATTTTTCTTTTTCTGGAGGACTATATATTGAAAGCCTCTACTTGCTGCTCCCATAGCAATAAAAATGTCATCTATCAAACATCAGCTCCTACATGTAGACAGCAATGCTGCAGCAATGCTGACACTTTCATGGCCCCCTCCACATATTTTCATTTCACATCCGCCATTGGGAAAATTGATCCATATATATTCGGTATTATGGCACTTTTTGTATTTATCGGATAAGCGGCTCTCTCATCAGACGACTAAAGCTATTAGTATTGGGTCATATATATTCTGAAAAATGGAGGATCAGGAGAGAAGGTAACGGTTTGTGCCAACTCCTTGCCTTAGTGATGCCAAGAGTCGGAAAAACATTATTATAAGATGAAAGAGGCAGCGGAATAATTCTCACTGAATTACTGGGTCTTGTTATTATTAACACTTTCCTTGTGAACATAAATCATAAAGATCTTGGAATTCTTCAAGGATTCCCAGGAAGGATCAAAAATTAAGTTTTTAGAAAAACTGGTAACCTGACAAGCCCAGGACATTACTAAAGGGTTAATCACACAACAGCTTCTCAGACATTATAGAATATGCTTACGTTTAGGTTATATTCGGTGATTCTACATAAATGCCAATTACCCAACACAGGTCTCCTGGTCATTCATTTGATTAAAATGACTTTAGGAGCCAAAACTGGGCAGCGTTTCTTACACAAAGGTTGTTTTCAAGAGATAACCCCATAATATGTGAGAATGAAGCCCATTCAGCCAGGAATTAATTTTATTGTCTAAGTGAAAATCTGACAGCAGCAGTACTAATTTCAGGCTGGATTTCCTCCATTTAGGGTCAGTTGCAGAGGAGATGTGACCTTATGGATATTAGATGCTGTGATGGGACGTTGACCCAGGGAACTAGTCAGATTGCCGTATGTGGAGTCAGGATGGAATTTTGCTTTCTTCTGAATCAACATGTTAGTTTATAGGTTGAACTCGATGGACTTATGAAAAACCGTGAGTGGGTCAGAGCGATGCTACCTGTTAGAGACTGAGACTTGCAATCGAGGGCACATCTGAAGTGGTGGGTCACTCAGGTTACAGAGGAAAGATTGCCTCTGTAACTGTCCCAGGCTGAGGAAGCAATACCTGTCCTTAAGGAGAGGAGGAGGAGATCACACAGAGAGTGAGAGCGAGTAGCTTAGAGAGGCTGCTGTCTGACGTAAGGATAAAGAGACACTATTTAAAGGGAATCTGTCACCAGTTTTTTGGGTTACCAGGTAAAAATATCATTCAATTTAGTGTCCCCTATGCATTAAACAAGTGTTTTTGATACCCCTTGGCTCCCCACGTATGATCAATAAATACCGTTTTTATTCCTCCCGTGCTGTATGTAAATATGCTTGGTCCAATTCCGATGGGCATGGCTTACTGTCCGTCTCTCCCCCCCTCCTGACTTGCTCTACGCATTCATTTCGGGAAATTTCTGTGTTCGTGAAGAGTTTTGGCGTGTGCACATTCAAATGGCTTCTCGCGCGTGCGCAGTATGCTTTTTGTCCAACTGTGGGCAAAGCATAAAATCATTATTGCGCATGCGGACCGGATCGAGCATATTTACATACAGCGCGCGAGGAATAAAAACGGTATTTATGGATCAAACGAGGGGAGTCAAGGGGTATCAAAAGTACTTGTGTAATGCATACGGGAAACTAAATTCAATGACATTTTTACCTGGTAACCCAAAAACCTAGTGACAGATTCGCTTTAATGCTAGACGAAGGGAACTTACCTACAGTTGTGCTCAAAAGTTTACATACCCCGGCATAATTTTTGCTTTCTTGGCCTTTTTTCAGAGAATATATTTGGTAACATTAAAACTTTTTCTCCACTCATGGTTAGTGGTTGGGTGAAGAACTTTATTGTCAAACTACTGTGTTTTCTATTTTTAAATCATAATGACAACCCAAAACATCCAAATAACCCTGATCAAAAGTTTACGTACCCCATTTCTTAATACCGTGTATTGTCCCCTCTAACATCAATGACAGCTAGAAGTCTTTTGTGGTAGTTGTGGATGAGGATTTTTACTTTCTCAAATAGTAAAGCTGCCCGCTCTTCTTGGCAGAAAGCCTCAAGTTCCTGTAAATTCCGGGGCTGTTTAGCATGAACTGCACGCTTGAGATCTCCTCAGAGTGGCTCAATGATTTTGAGGTCAGAAGACTGAGATGGCCACTCCAGAATCTTCACTTTGCTTGACTTGGCCTCGTGTTTTGGATCGTTGTCATGTTGGAACATCCAAGTACGTCCCATGCGCAGCTTCCAGGCTGATGATTGCAAATTTGCCTTCAATATTTGCTGATAACGTGCTGCATTCATCTTTGCTTCAAATTTGACCAAGTTTCCTGTGCCTTTGTAGCTCACACATCCCCAAAACATGAGCGATCCACCTCCGTGCTTTACAGTAGGAATGGTGTTTCTTTCATCATAGGCCTTGTTGACCCTTCTCCAAATGTAACGTTTATGGTTGTGGCCAAAAAGTTCAAGTTTGGTATCATCACTTCAAATTACCTTGTTCCAGAAGTTTTGAGGCTTGTCTCTGTGCTGTTTTGCTTATTGTAGGTGAGATACTTTGTGGCATTTGCGCAGTAATGGCTTTCTTCTGGCGACTCGATCATGCAGCCTATTTTTCTTCAAGTCCCTCCTTATTGTGCATCTTGAAACAACCACTCCGCTAGTTTTCAGAGAGTCCAGCATTTCAGCTGATGTTATTTGTGTGTTTTTCTTTGCATCTCGAACAGTTTGCCTGTCAGTTGTGAACTAAATTTTTGTTGGTCTACCTAACCGTAGTTTTGTTTTTAGAGAGCCCCTGATTTTCTATTTGTTAATCAGAGTTTGAACATTTCTGACTGGCATTATCAATTCCTTGGAAATGTTTTTGTGTCCCTTTCCTGTTTTATACAGTTCAACTACGTTTTCCCTCAGATCTGTTGACAATTCTTTTGCTTTCTCCATGACTCACAATCCAGAAACATCAGTGGCTGAATGAAAGATGCAAGCGTCTGTCTGGATCCCAGAAACTCACTCAGCTTTTGTGCACACACACTGATTACAATCAAACAGGTCACAGGTAAGGATGTTACCTTTAGTAGCCATTCAAACCCATTTGTGTCAATTCATGTGCATGTTATCAGGCCAAAATCACCAGGGTATGTAAACTTTTGATCAGGGCCATTTGGATGTTTTGGGTTGTCATTATTATTTAAGAAGAGAAAACACAGTAGTTTGATAATAAATGGCTTCACACACCCATTAACCATGACTGTGTGGCGCCCCTGAGGCTTCAGTCACCACAGAGGTACTGCACCTCCTCCTGAGGTGTGGTGCCCCACCATCCAGGAAAGGTGGGAGCTCCTAACCATGCTCCAACACCTGCACCCCTCACCACAAAGTAGTGTAGCAAAGCCACATTGCGGCTCTTTGCTTGGAGAGTAGCGGAGCACCTTTGGTGGTTCCCTGCTTGGAACACGAAACGTGCTGGGAGGCGGGTGGAGTTGAGAATACATAAAGAGCGGGAAGAGTCAGTCAGTCAGTCAGTGAGTGGGAGAGAGAGAGTCACTTGGAGAGGAGTGCGGATCCCTGGAAGAGGGATGGAGGAAGGAGTGCTGCAGCTGCCTCAGTGATCTGAGCCAGCTGGCACAGGAAAGGAAAGAAGGAGAAAGGCATTGTATTGAAACCTGACCTTCTATGAGAGAGAGAGGGATTAGTACGGAACGAAGGAGTAAAAGGGAACACAGAGGATGTGGGTTAGAGGAAGAACCCTGCCTAGAAGTTCTAAGCGTAAGGCCGGGGCCCGGTCCCCGAGGTTGTATGTATACTGAAGGTCCTGCAGCAGACACCGGTGGAGTAGTGGGCTGTAAATGCACTACTCCCATCTAAGACTTGGGGGGCACAACAGCAACTTGGATAGTGAACCGGGACTCAGGAGTAAGGAGTCCCCGAAGCAGGCTACAGCTGTCTGCCGTACAAGTAGAGTTCTTGGGAACATCTGTCAGGAGGCACTCCAGTGAAACTCAGTACTAGAAGTACTTCACTTAAAGGCGCTATAGAGGAGACGTTCAGAAAGGTACATGTTGGCGGAGTGTTGGAAGGGAGCATCCTATCTTGCCTGGAGGTTGACTGAGCCCAGGACCCGGAGGACACAGCACGGAGGCAGGCACCTGTGTGAACTGCAGTCTGTGAGTAAAGCTTTGGAACTACATGCCCTGGTGTCCTCCACTTATTCCCGCATCACTACACCCCGCACTACTACATCTGGGCACCGGCCTCTACACCGCCTGTGCCTCTCCTCCATTGCTACATCTACACTGCCCTGGGACTACAGCTCCACCTGTGGGGAGCTTCACCATCTTGGCTGCAACCCACCACCAGTCCCAGAGGATCTGCATGCAGCGTTGGCCTAACACCTCACTTGCCGAACACCACAGGTGGCGTCACAAACTATTCATAAACTTTATTTCATTGTTCATTCAGCCCCTTTTTGCCATGGAGCCCCAGGGCCACGGACCGGGTCACAGCTTCCGTGACAACTCCCATTGAGATCAACGGGCCCGGTACCGAGTACCCCGCTAGGCCCTGGTGGGGCGCTCCAACTGAACAAAAACTTTTGGTGTTATCATTCATATTCTCTGAAAAAATGCCAAGAAAGCAAAAATTCTGCCAGAGGGAATGTAAACTTTTGAACACAACTGTATGTTATTTCACCATGGAGGCCTCTGTGTATGCGGATGATTAGAAGTTTGCCAGCGAGAACATAAAGCATGTGGATAGTTAGTACTAAAGGCCAGCAGTCAAAATGTCATATAAAATGCAATATTTTATTAATAATATATGTAATATAATAAGACATAGGTACATGAAAGGGGGGGGGAGGACACACAAATGGCTGAAAAGAGGGCCTAGTATGGCACCCTCATCTCCCAGGAATACAATCCCATGTGGTCATACCGCAAGACAATACATATAAGAGTCATGTATAATTAAGTAATTGTAATATATATCTACATACTGAACCGAGACTCAAAGAGCTCACTGTTAATAAAGGTATCTAGAACAAATGTTCATAATAACTAGACCTACAAGGGGTCTGTAGTATTACCTGGACAGAGTGGGGGTAAACCATGCAGCGGCCGGACCCCGACGCGCGTTTCGGAGCATACTGCTCCTTCCTCAGGGGGTGTGGCTGGCAATGTCACTGTGTGATGTTTATATCGTGCCAGAACAAAAACTATTGGATGCGCCGCCTGGCTGTCATGTCCGAGGCAGCGCCCCCTCCTGATGAAACGGAAACACGCGGGCCCCACGTGATCCGAGACGTCAGAGAGAGGGAACAGCCATCGGGCCGACCAGTCGGCATTTGCGCATGACAGGAAGTGCAATATCCGCCATTTTGGAAAAGGGAATATAGAAGGGGATGGGTACAAAATAACTATACAAAACATATAATAGACCATAATTATGAAACAAATATCAAAGGACACATATGCGGGAGTGTTCATAATCAAAACTCGGACTGGTCCACAAACCGTGGATAGGAAAACACTTTACATCTAAGTCGATGTGTAGCAATAAAAAGACACCATATAGCAACCACATGTAACGTTATATAACAGTACCAGTAAGATAATTTAAACATAATAATACTCAAAATGTGTACTAAATATAGTGCACCTGTGTAATTATTTAATGGTATATATATATATATATATATATATATATAAATAGTTGATCAGCATAGGACAAAGGTGCATCATAAGATATAATAACAAATATACGTGGGAACCCTGCTTGAAAGATGTATAAAGGAAATAGGGGCATACCACAAAAAACTCACATGTGACACAATATTGTCCCAAGTGAGCATGTCCATACTGGCACATATACAGTGCGTCACGCACGCCGTTACATGTGCATACATGGCATATACACATCTGGACACAATAAATGTCCCAAAAGGGACCCAACTATAAGGGGCAATAGTTATACATGGACATAAATATAACCACGCAAAATTAAACAAAACACATAACATAAAAAATTCCGATGTAAATGTCCATGTGGCAAACTGCATCAGCCACCCAGATGAACAAGTGTCTTCACGTGAAAGAATCTTCATTAGTTCTACTCCATCCATTTCAACATCTTGCTATTGAAGACTTCCTCCAAAGATAGCATGGTGAACAATCCAATAGTGAATGGAATATGTCTAAATATTATAAAGGGAAAAAATTAAAACCAATAAAATAGAATAATAGGAAAGCTAAAAAGCCACAGTGATGAATCAAATGTTCAGCAAGCGGGAACTATAGAAATGGAGCAAAGGATATGTTCTCATTAAGACCGTTTGGTTGCATAGTGCCCAGTCTCCATATCCACCGAGCTTCAAGTTGAGCTAGGCGACCAGACAATTTGCCACCCCTTATGTTTATTTTAAGAGAATCAATACCCCGAATTCTAAATGATGCAGAGTTACACTGGTGAAACTCTTTAAAATGTCTAGGCAATGTTTTTAGAAGGGAGTCATCGGTGCAAGACAGAGCAGCCTGTATACCTAATACATGTTCCCTTGTACGGACTTTCAGCTGCCTCGTGGTCATGCCCACATAAATTAGTCCACAGGGACACGTAGCATGGTATATCACGTATCGAGAGATGCATGATATCCGACACTTGATCTTGAATGTTTTTGTACCATCATGGTTAACAAACGAATTACACTGTTCAATGTTTGGACAAGCCACACACCTCCCACATGGCGAACAACCATGCCCAGTTGAAAACGCATCCAAGAAAGTGGGCATCGGACGATGGACATAGTGACTAGTCACAAGTTTGTCTCGTAAATTGCTGGCCCGCCTAAATGTAATAGAAGGAAACTTAGGAATAATTTTAGCTAAGATAGGATCAGCCTGTAAAATCGGCCACGCCTTCCTCAATGCCGTGCGGACCATCTCATGAGACGGATGAAACGAGGTAATAAACCTCACAGTGTTCTCATTTTTACGTGTCTTAACTAATGTATTCCTGTAGAGAAGATCATTACGAGTCGAATATCTCGCACGTTGATAGGCTTTCTTGACACAGCGTTTACTATATCCGCGTGACAAGAAACGTGCTTGTAAATCTTTAGCTCTCATATGAAAATCACTATCTGAAGAGCAAATTCGACGTAACCGCAAGAACTGACCCACAGGAATAGCCTTAATGAGATGATCCGGATGGCAAGAGGAGGCGTGGAGGAGAGAGTTAGTGGCTGTATCCTTGCGGTAAATATCTGTTTGAATAACCCCATCCACATCTTTCTTGATAGTAACATCAAGAAAGTTAATTTGGGATGAATCCCATGTCAAGGTAAGTTTGATGTTAAAATCATTGAAGTTCAGAACAGACACAAATTCCATAAGGAGAGGTCTTACCTTTTCACCTACTTCTAACTTTGACACCTTTTCGGCGGTAAAAGATTTAAATCTGTTTGCTAGATCCCTATTGTTTAAAAGGCATTTTTTCAATAATGATCTATACCATCTTTTCCCCACAGAGGAAGAACAGGAGGCAATAAGAACTCTTGAGGAACTAGCGGCTGAACATGATGATGACCACGGTAAGATCCCTGCATCCATTCGACCACGTTCGACAAGGTTTCCCCCCCTCACATCGTGTCCAAGCATTGATCTATTTGTACGGGTGGTAACTGAGGATTTTGGAAAAATCCCTAAGTTTGGCAGAGGTGACAATTTGACTGGGGAAGAGAGGATGAGGTTAAATTACCTTAGAAATTTGACGGATGTGGTGTTGAAGCCGGCCGATAAAGGTGGTAATGTGGTGATCTGGCCGACACAAATGTATGAGAGGGAGGTATTCCGGCAGCTGGACAATCCAGTTTGCTATAGAAAACTCACCTATAACCCCCTCTCGGCATTTGTTGCCAAATTAGATACTATTCTTGATAAAGCCATGTTTAATGGCATTATCACCAAACAGCTGGCTTCCTCACTCACCGTCAAAGAACCCACTATTTCTACATTCTACCTCTTGCCTAAAATTCATAAGAACATCAATTGTCCACCCGGTAGACCTATAGTATCGGGGAAGGGGAACTTTCTCGAAAATGTTAATAAATGGATCGACCATCTTCTTCAGCCGCTGGTCACCAGCTTACCCTCCTTCCTCAAAGACACAGGTGATCTATTGCGTAAGGTCGACGGACTATGTCTGGAGAGTGATACTCTTCTGGCTTCAGTGGATGTTGAGTCCCTATATACGAGCATTAGACATCTGGATGGCCTGCGGGCAGTCCAGTTTTTTCTCAGTACATCCACGATCCCGTTGGGTCTCAGAGACCTCATCCTGGAGCTATTAGAGTTCACTCTCACGCACAATTTTTTTGTGTTCAAGGGGTCGTTTTACCTGCAGCTCCAGGGGACTGCCATGGGGGCGGCCTTTGCGCCATCCTATGCCAACCTCTTCCTGGGGCTGTGGGAGAGGGACCTCTTCCTGTCTGATGGACAGGGGTCGATTGACCGTGTTCCATTTTGGGCGCGCTATATCGACGATATCTTGTTTCTCTGGCAGGGTAGTTCCGTCGACCTTATGGAATTTGTGTCTGTTCTGAACTTCAATGATTTTAACATCAAACTTACCTTGACATGGGATTCATCCAAAATTAACTTTCTTGATGTTACTATCAAGAAAGATGTGGATGGGGTTATTCAAACAGATATTTACCGCAAGGATACAGCCACTAACTCTCTCCTCCACGCCTCCTCTTGCCATCCGGATCATCTCATTAAGGCTATTCCTGTGGGTCAGTTCTTGCGGTTACGTCGAATTTGCTCTTCAGATAGTGATTTTCATATGAGAGCTAAAGATTTACAAGCACGTTTCTTGTCACGCGGATATAGTAAACGCTGTGTCAAGAAAGCCTATCAACGTGCGAGATATTCGACTCGTAATGATCTTCTCTACAGGAATACATTAGTTAAGACACGTAAAAATGAGAACACTGTGAGGTTTATTACCTCGTTTCATCCGTCTCATGAGATGGTCCGCACGGCATTGAGGAAGGCGTGGCCGATTTTACAGGCTGATCCTATCTTAGCTAAAATTATTCCTAAGTTTCCTTCTATTACATTTAGGCGGGCCAGCAATTTACGAGACAAACTTGTGACTAGTCACTATGTCCATCGTCCGATGCCCACTTTCTTGGATGCGTTTTCAACTGGGCATGGTTGTTCGCCATGTGGGAGGTGTGTGGCTTGTCCAAACATTGAACAGTGTAATTCGTTTGTTAACCATGATGGTACAAAAACATTCAAGATCAAGTGTCGGATATCATGCATCTCTCGATACGTGATATACCATGCTACGTGTCCCTGTGGACTAATTTATGTGGGCATGACCACGAGGCAGCTGAAAGTCCGTACAAGGGAACATGTATTAGGTATACAGGCTGCTCTGTCTTGCACCGATGACTCCCTTCTAAAAACATTGCCTAGACATTTTAAAGAGTTTCACCAGTGTAACTCTGCATCATTTAGAATTCGGGGTATTGATTCTCTTAAAATAAACATAAGGGGTGGCAAATTGTCTGGTCGCCTAGCTCAACTTGAAACTCGGTGGATATGGAGACTGGGCACTATGCAACCAAACGGTATTAATGAGAACATATCCTTTGCTCCATTTCTATAGTTCCCGCTTGCTGAACATTTGATTCATCACTGTGGCTTTTTAGCTTTCCTATTATTCTATTTTATTGGTTTTAATTTTTTCCCTTTATAATATTTAGACATAATCCATTCACTATTGGATTGTTCACCATGCTATCTTTGGAGGAAGTCTTCAATAGCAAGATGTTGAAATGGATGGAGTAGAACTAATGAAGATTCTTTCACGTGAAGACACTTGTTCATCTGGGTGGCTGATGCAGTTTGCCACATGGACATTTACATCGGAATTTTTTATGTTATGTGTTTTGTTTAATTTTGCGTGGTTATATTTATGTCCATGTATAACTATTGCCCCTTATAGTTGGGTCCCTTTTGGGACATTTATTGTGTCCAGATGTGTATATGCCATGTATGCACATGTAATGGCGTGCGTGACGCACTGTATATGTGCCAGTATGGACATGCTCACTTGGGACAATATTGTGTCACATGTGAGTTTTTTGTGGTATGCCCCTATTTCCTTTATACATCTTTCAAGCAGGGTTCCCACGTATATTTGTTATTATATTTTATGGTGCCCCTTTGTCCTATGCTGATCAACTATTTATATATATATATATACCATTAAATAATTACACAGGTGCACTATATTTAGTACACATTTTGAGTATTATTATGTTTAAATTATCTTACTGGTACTGTTATATAACGTTACATGTGGTTGCTATATGGTGTCTTTTTATTGCTACACATCGACTTAGATGTAAAGTGTTTTCCTATCCACGGTTTGTGGACCAGTCCGAGTTTTGATTATGAACACTCCCGCATATGTGTCCTTTGATATTTGTTTCATAATTATGGTCTATTATATGTTTTGTATTTTTATTTTGTACCCATCCCCTTCTATATTCCCTTTTCCAAAATGGCGGATATTGCACTTCCTGTCATGCGCAAATGCCGACTGGTCGGCCCGATGGCTGTTCCCTCTCTCTGACGTCTCGGATCACGTGGGGCCCGCGTGTTTCTGTTTCATCAGGAGGGGGCGCTGCCTCGGACATGACAGCCAGCCAGGCGGCGCATCCAATAGTTTTTGTTCTGGCACGATATAAACATCACACAGTGACATTGCCAGCCACGCCCCCTGAGGAAGGAGCAGTACGCTCCGAAACGCGCGTCGGGGTCCGGCCGCTGCATGGTTTACCCCCACTCTGTCCAGGTAATACTACAGACCCCTTGTAGGTCTAGTTATTATGAACATTTGTTCTAGATACCTTTATTAACAGTGAGCTCTTTGAGTCTCGGTTCAGTATGTAGATATATATTACAATTACTTAATTATACATGACTCTTATATGTATTGTCTTGCGGTATGACCACATGGGATTGTATTCCTGGGAGATGAGGGTGCCATACTAGGCCCTCTTTTCAGCCATTTGTGTGTCCTCCCCCCCCTCTTTCATGTACCTATGTCTTATTATATTACATATATTATTAATAAAATATTGCATTTTATATGACATTTTGACTGCTGGCCTTTCGTTCTCTTATATTTGAATTCTGTGATTGCAGTTGTCTTCATCAATTGTCCTCTATGTATATGTGTATTGGCTTATTCTATCTGCCATGTGATTTATTGTGGCTCTTTTTGGCCCCATACACATTATGTATACCACAATTCTTATTTATAGTTAGTACTAGTAGCTTGCCAGCAGGATCATGAAGTCCATGGATGGGGAGGAGTTTTCCAGCGAGATCGTGGAGTATGTGGATGGTTAATAGTTTGCCAGCAAGATTATGACGTAAAGGGATGGTCAGGAGTTTGCCATCGAGATCTTGAAGTACATGAATGGTGAGGAGTTTGCCCGCGAGATTGTGAAGTACATGGAAGGTGAGGAGTATGCCAAGGAGATCATCACATACTTGTATGTATCATACTGTGACGGTCTTCGGTAAGGAAGGGGGACCTCAAACTGTCACTAAAACTAGGACCGTAACTATCCATGTTTCACGGGTACTCTTGACGGTAGAGAGGCCCTAGTCTCTGACCTTACTATGCTCCTGTTAAACCCTGATATTTCCCCTCCCCAACCCAATGAGGCATGTGACAGAAATGTAAGGTAAACAAGGCACAAAGAAAAAACAGGGATAACGGAAAACCTCTATCATACAAAAGCACCAACCATCAATAGGAAGGAAGATAGGAACAGGGATGAATAAACTAAATGGCAGCAGGGACCAGGACATAAATACACACACTTACTACAGCAAACCACAGAACATTACTACAACAACTCTACTCCAACCACTTTAGCACACAGCACAGGAAGACAAATCTTTCACTGGCAGGGACAAGAAGGTCTGACCATTTTTTAAAGGAAGAGGTAATGATGACCAGATCATAAGCAGCTGAAATGGACCTGCGTGTTTCTGACCAGCATAGAAAGTATAGTTAACCTCTTCAGCACCAGAGGAAACTAAATCCATTTAATATGGGACACAAATCACACCATCTCTAAAGAAGACCTGTGATTCATTACCCGACGTGACCGACTAACTCAAGGTCTTCCAGGGGGACATGACACCGTCGTGACAGTATGTTATCATGACTTACATGGATGGTGATGAGTTTGCCAGCAAGATCATGAAGTACATGGATGGTGAGGAGTTTGCTAGCGAGATAGTGACATATTTGGATGGTAAGGAGTTTGCCAACGAGATTGTGACATATATGGATGATGAGGTGTTTTACAGTGAAAGCATGACAGTATGTGTGTGACAAAAGATATTGAGGGATAGAGTCTCACTGACAGCAGAGGAAGAAGCCCAAAGAGAGAGATCTAGAGGACAGTTGTAAGTGTGAGTTCAACTTATGTTAGGGTGAAGTGACCAGAAGAGACATGTTTGGGACAAATGTCTATAAAGAGACTGTAAATACGCTGTTGCTGTAAACTTTAAGCCAAGATCTGTGCAAAGATCTTTTTTATTATTGTTAAAAAGAGACTGTGTGATGTCCCTGCTCTTGTGCAATCCCGAGAGGTAATTCCCCATTCAAGACCATCTTGTAAATCAAATTGAGGTTGCAGGGTACCACACGTGTTTTGGTTGAAGGACCATTCCTGCTGATGGCATATGAGCGGAGTACAGACTTCTCGATGACAGCTGGCAGTCTGTCTTATTCAAAGAAATTAGGTGTATCATGGACAGGAGCCAGCACTTAGATGATGGATTTGCAAAGGCTGGTGTGAATATGTCTAAGTTTCTGTGAGTTATTGTTGAAAAGGAAAAAATGTTGTGATTCCTAAAGATATAGTTATCCAACACGTTCCTATTCTTCTACAATTTGAATCACATTTTCAGGAGTTATTGTCAAAACCTTGAAAAATGGCCGCTTTGGAATCACTATACACAAGTTCAGGCCTTCTGAAGTCCATTTTGTGGAACAATCAAAAAAACTATTTTAAAAAATGATTTGGAGGTATTTGTCATATATTTGGATGTAATCTCATTGCTTTAGGACACAGAACACAATTATAGTTCTACCTAAAGTCACATGTGGAGGAGAAACATTGACCAGGCCAAGACAATATAGCCCTTATTATGTTATTCAGGCAATTAGTCAAGAACACAATTTATGTAGATTCATGAGAGGTGAACATCCTATAACTACTACCCCAAGTGGATGCATTTTTACAATTGCTCATCAGTTTGGTAACAAAGGGACTGCTTTAATAACAAATCCTCAATGGAGTGCACACATCTGAGTTCTTTCCATTATCTTTGGAAGAAATCCAAAGTAGCCGCAGGGTTGGGGAGGGATTTTCAAATTTCCAGCAGCTTCGTTGATATCCTTCACTGAAATATAGACTATTATAGGACATCTGGTGATAGACAGACAGACAGATAGATAGATAGATAGATAGATATGGGACAGATAGATAATAGATAGATAATATAGAGATAGATAGATAGATAGATAGATAGATAGATAGATAGATAGATAGATATGGGACAGATAGATAGATAGATAGATAGATAGATATGGGACAGTTAGATAGACAGGTAGATAGATAGATAGATAGATAGATAATAGATTATGGATAGATAATAGAAGATAGATAATAGATAGATGACAGATAGATAGCTAGATAGATAATAGATAGAAGATAGATAGAAGATAGATAATATGTAGATAGATAATAGATAGCTAGATGATAGATAGATAGATAGATAGATAGGTAATAGATAATAATAAAGAAAGGGAATTGGGCAGCACTCAATAGCAAATTCCATGCAAAAAAACTAGCGACTTTATTGGTCCGTGTGAACAGGTTTCAGTGTTCTTCGGCCTTTGTCTAACTTGCCACCTGTTCACATGGACCAATAAATACACCAGTATTTTGCATGGAATTTGCTGTTGAGTGCTGCCCAGTGTGCACACTTTCTTTGCTTCTTTCTGTACCATAGGTTGGTGGGTTGCAACCTGTGGGCTGGCACCTGTACATTGATAGATGGAATGATAGATGGATACTGTATAAGCATAAGAAATAGAGATGGAAATGTTATTATATTTGTTGTACTTTCTACGGTCACCCACTGTTATTTTGCGCTAAATAGTACCAAAATCTAGGAAATATGACTCTCCGTAGTGATAGGTGATGCACCAAGTGCAAGTGTACATGTGGTGCATCAACCAATTCAAAATATAGAAAGATAGAAAATTACCTGCAGCTAAGGGACTGCCCGTCACAGCTCTATCTCCTCTCCTTTGGTCTGTGGTCCTGTGCTCAGGAACCTTCTTAGTTGAAGAAGATCGGTCTTCTATAACATTGCTCGTCCTTTGAGCCTCTTGACGAAGGCCTGTCCTAAAATTCTCTCGAGACTTTTGAGCCCAGCCAGTGGACACCAAAATATTGAAAACCAACAGAGTAAGAAGTAGATTCATGGTGTGTAACTTGTCCCACTAAGTTCCTACAGTTGGATGTTGGTATCTGCTCCTCTGACCTGCAAAGTGACTGCGAGAAGTTTAACCCAAAGCCTTCTCAAAGAAGATATTCCCAGGAGAGTTTAACTCAAACACAAGGTGAACTCCTTTCTCCTTCCGCTTCACAGAATTTATTTTCTGTCCAAACACACACTTCCATCACTTGTGATACCCTTCTACCAGAACTTGCACACAGCTCCAGACAGACTTTCTATGCATTGAAAGCATTTGTTGAACAAGCCTGTTGGTTTTTTTTTATCTAACTTGGGAAAGATTGGATGTTTCGGAGTGTTTGGAATATAAAATTAGCGTAGAGCATGTTGCAGCGAGGTCTGCGGCCTGGTCTCCATGAATAGGACCTCTGTTTGTTCACAAGCTATGCTCAGTATGGTTGGGAGGGGTCGGGATTACGCTCAGGTTCACACACAGCAACCTTTCTCTGCTATTTCCTGTGTAGAGTTGCTATGTAGACAGAATGTTTTCAAGATCCAGCATACGGAAACATAACACATCTCCAGTTTACCGATACGGCTTCAAGGCTGAGAAATGTATGCCTCGGAGAGGAGGCAGATGAATTAAGACATTTTCTTACATTTCTGTAAGCCTTAATTAAATATAACAGTGAAATAATTTATGTATTTGTGAATATTTATTCACTTTCCCAATAAATTACATTTTTTTTTGACTGTCAGCAAAGCGTGATTGCCTCAAGTGTTCACGTTATATAAGGCTTAAGGAGATATAAGCAGATCCATGTGTACACAGATGTTGGTCGTTCCCAGTAGATAGACATAAGGCCGTATAGTATTGAGAACACATTTTAAGGTGATAGGTGATGTATAGTCATAGTTTATAGCCTCTTTTTAGCTCTGCTAAACTCTGAAGATTATCACCTTAGAAAGTCCTCTGCAGCACACCATAGAGGCAGACTAGGCAGCTCTTATGGAGCTCATGGAGAAGGGGCTCAAGTGTAACTTGTCTATGCCAATAATTTGCAGTGGAAGGTGAAAACTTCAGGTGCTCATATACCATAGATATCTGCACTCTGAGCACTCATTTAGTCAAGAGATACAAGATGTGGACAAAAGTATGTGCCCCCTCCACATTACACCTAGAGGAGTGTGGCGCCCCTGAGGCTCAGTCGCCACAGAGGTACTGCACCTTCTCCTAAGGTGTGGTGCCCCACCATCCAGGTAAGTTGGGGGCTCCTGACCACGCTCCAACACTCGCACCCCACACAATAGAGTAGTTCAGCAAAACCACATTGCGGCTCCTTGCTTAGAGAGAAGCAGAGCACCTTTGGTGGTTCCCTGCTTGGAACACTAGACGTGCTGGGAGGTGAGTGGAGTTGAGAATACATAAAAGAGCGGGATGGTTTAGGATTACAGATCAGTCGGTCAGTCAGTCAGTGAGTGAGTCTGAGAGAGGAAGCCACTCGGAGAGGAGTGGGGATCCCTGGAAGAGGGATGGAGGAAGGAGTGCTGCAGCTGCCTCAGTGACCTGAGCCAGCTGACACGGGAAAGGAAAGAAGGAGAAAGACATTGAACTGAAGCCTGAGCTTCCATAGGAGAGAAAGACAAGTACGGAACATAGGAGTAAAAGGGAACACAGAGGACGTGGGTTAGAGGAAGAACCCTGCCTAGAAGTTCTAAGCGCAAGGCCGGGGCCCGGTCCCCGAGGTTGTATGGACACTAATGGTTCTGCAGCAGACACCGGTGGAGTAGTGGGCTGTAAATGCACTACTCCCATCTAAGACTTGAGGGCACAACAGCAACACGGATAGGGAGCCGGGACTTAGGAGTAGAGAGTCCCCGAAGCAGGCTACAGCTGTCTGTCGTGCAAGTAGAGTTCTTGGGAACATCTGTCAGGAGGAACTCCAGTGTAACTCAGTACTAGGAGATCTTCACACTTAAAGGTGCTAAAGAGGAGACGTTCAGAAAAGGCACATAAGTTGGCGTAGCATGGAAGGGAGCCTTCCATCTTGCCTGTGGGTTGACTGAGTCCCTGACCCGGAGGACACGGCACAGAAGTGGGCACTACAGACTGTGAGTAAAGCTTTGGAACTACATGCCCTGGTGTCCTCCATTCCTTCCTGCGTCCGTCCGCCTGGCACTGCTACATCCCATGCGCCAAACACTATACCATCTAAGTGTCTCCACATCTACACTGCCCTGGGACAACAGCCCTACCTGTGGAGGGCTATAACATCATTGCTGCACCACACCATCTGTCCCGGAGGATCTGTCTGCAGCGTCGGCTTAACACCTCCCTTGCTGAACACCACAGGTGGCGTCTCAAACTATTCACCTAACTACATTCTACCATTCACAACTTCCCCTATTACTTGGGCGCCCAGGGCCATGGTCCGGGTCACCGCTGCTGTAATGGGAGGGCGACCCATTATGGTGGCATGTTTAAAGGCAGAGGGGAAGGTACCAGAAGTTAGGGATAGGTTGAAGAGATGGGTTAGGGCTGGAATGATCATGTTAGTGAGGTTGGGGAGCAGGTGGGAAGGGAAGGGGTCAAGTGCACAGGTGGTGAGGCGTGATTTGGAAAGGAGATTAGTAAGCTCTCCTTCAGTGATGTTGGAGAGGAAGGTTATTAGGGAAGGGCAGAGGTCTGGTATGTGGAGCGGTTCGTGTGGTGGAACTGTAAAGGTTTGCCTTGTTTGGTCAATCTTGTTTTTGAAGTAGGTGGCAAAGTCCTCAGCAGAGATGAGGGGAGGTGGAGGTGGCAGTGGTGGGCAGAGGGGAGAGTTGAATGTGCTGAACAGTTGTTTTGGGTTGTGGGATAATGAAGATACAAGGTTTGTGAAATAGGTCTGTTTAGTAGAGGTGAGGGCTGATTTAAAGGCAAGTGTAGCATGTTTGAAAGCTTTGAAGTCGTCTGGCAGGTGTGTTTTCTTCCAACGCCGCACCGCAACCCTGGATGCTTGTCGAAGTTTTTTGGTGAGGTTGTTGTGCCAGGGTTGCCTATTGGTTTGTCGCATGAGAGGAAAGCCTGAGTCTATGGCTGATGTGAGGGTGGAGTTGTAGAAAGTGGTGGCACTGTCCGTGTTGTGGAGTGAAGATATGGAGGACAGAGGTAGAAGAGAGTCTGAGAGTCTGTGGATGTCTAGGTGTGCGACGTTTCTGTGAGGATGTGCTAGTGGCTGGACATGGGGGGCAGGTGAGAAGGACAAGGATGAGAAGGTGAGTAGATGGTGGTCAGATAGGGGGGAAGGAAGAGGTTGTGAGATTAGATAGGGAACAGAGGCAAAAGAAGATGAGGTCTAATGTATGTCCATCTGTGTGGGTGGCTGTGGAGGACCATTGAGTAAGTCCAAAGGATGAGGTAAGTGACAGGAGTTTGGAGGCTGCTAGCTGGTGGGTGTCAATGGGGATGTTGAAGTCCCCCATGATGATGGTGGGGATGTCAGAAGAGAGAAAGTGGAGGAGCCAGGTGGAGAATTGGTCGATGAAGGCAGGGGCTGAGCCCGGTGGTCGGTATATGACAGCCATTTGGAGATTAGAGGCAGAGTAAATACGGACAGAGTGAACCTTGAAAGAAGGGAGGATAAGGGAGGGTGGGGGTTGGATAGGGTTGAAGGAGCAGTTTTTAGAAAGGAGGAAACCCACTCCTCCATCTTGTCTGTTGCCAGGGCGAGGAGTGTGGATAAAGTGGAGGCCACCATAACTCAGTGCGGCCGGGGAGGCCGTGTCAGGGGGTGTCAGCCAGGTCTCAGTGAGGGCCAGGAAGGAAAGGTTGCGGGAGGTAAATAGATTGTGGATAACGTGGAGCTTGTTGCAGATGGAGTGAGCATTCCAAAGTGCTCCAGAAAGAGGGTGTGGGAGGGAGGGGGTCAGGGGCTTACTGGGTAGTACAAAAGGGTCGTGAAAAATTTCACTCGCATCGCTAACCTGCTGCTGGAGCTATTAAAAGGAGTGCCGTCTGGTGCGAAGAATCAGACCATTTGTGAAGGAAGACCGGTTCCTCCCACGTGACCAATGTGACGTAACTACACAGGCACAGCTCTCCTGCGCCCCCTTTGTCTCTCAGGTCAGTAAGGGAACTGCACCTAGAGCAAATGGCCGCCGGAGAGGATGTCCTGTTACCCACGGGGTATTCTAAGATCCGTAATCAGAGTAAAAGCATCAGCCCAAGGTTAATTTTATGGTTTAATTGCCTTAAGGGCGCACTAGATAATTGCAGAAATATACAGTAAGCTATACAACGGAATTACAGTGGATTTGCAGTCAGAGTAAAAATATAACAATAATGGTACAAGACTTAGAGATATTAAGCTGGAGGTCAATTTACCAGGTTGTAGGTTGCATGTGGATGCCGGGAGCTCTGCAGTCCACAGGTACAAGAATCTTAGTTGCTGGACAGACCTCAAAAAGCGCATGCCGCTGCTCCCTTGGCAGATCTGTCCCCAGTTCCTTCTTAGATCATCATCATCTGGTTCTTCTGTGAGAGAGAGCGTCTCTGCCATGTGCTCCCAGTTCTTAAGCATGCTGGGTTCCTCCCCCCTGTGTCAGAGGGTGGGCTAATAATCTCCACCCTTTAGCTCCCTGCAGAACTTATTCCCAATATCTAAGAAAGGGGGTAGCTTCCTCCAGGATGATCGGATCAGGACACGAGAGGTACCAGTGAATTCGGTTTGTTTTGCCGGTTGTGTGGAGAGCAAACATGGTCCCATTGGGTCGCTGTGGAGGGCCAATATCTATATCTCAGGTCCCAGAACCCTAACCGACTCAGGAGTCGCACTGCTAGATGCGCGATTTCCTCAGGGTCACGCGGATATTTTTTAATGAGCCTATAACTCGAAAGGTGTGCTCATAATCATGATCCTAGGATGGAGTCGGAGTGGCTAGGAGAGACAATGGATGTGTATTTCTGTGTCCAGCTGACAGGTATATTCTAATTGAAGCCCCCAGGCACCTTCATGCCCCATGCTGGCGTGGCTCCTACTCAAGCTTTGAAGTTCTGTTTTGGCCTTATCTCATTGTCATACTAAAAGACCTTGCTATTCAACATTGGAGCACTAAATCCTGCTTTCTTCAATATGCTTACAGGCCATGGGGGGGTAGGAGCAGTTAGCTGCCTGTAATTCTTGTGAACTCAGACCAAAATGGCATCACTGCGACAGGCCAAGCTCAGACATGAGGCGAGCATTATGCCCCATATCCAAGATGACGGCTACTCCTTAATCACACCACTCAGTGTGGGAATGGCCAGGAAGAGGCCTTTCGAGCCTTGAGGATGGCCCTGACAGAAGTCCAAATACTTGCCTATGCAGACTTCTCCCAGCCCTGCTTTCTTCACATCGATGGAAGCCTACATGGTCTGGGACCTGTGGTATCCCAAATGCAGGAAGGGTGAGAGCGGATGATTGCCTACGTGAGCCGGTCCCTCCACGACTCGGAACGGAATCCGGACAATTACAGTTCCTTCAAGTTGGAATTGCTGGCGTTGGTATGAGCGAGGACTGAAAAGCTTGCTGAATACTTGTTGGGGTCAGAAGTCTTGGTGCGCACCGATAACAATCCCCTGGCCCACCTAGAAAATGCCAAACTGGGAGCCTTGAAGCAAAGATGGGCGAAGTATTGATACAAGATTGCATATAGGAAAGGAGCCGAGAATACGCATGCAGATGCTCTGTCCAGGGTGACTCATGAGGAAGAGTTGGAAGGAGAAGAGATTCCTGGCTTTGGGGACCACGCCAGGTCATTGGTGACGACTCATGGACAGATCGGAGGAGCGTCTGGAGAACAGATGCTGGGACGACCTTGACTGGGTGCAACTGCAACAGGAAGATAGGGAACTTGCCCAGTTGAGACAGTGGGTGGCCTTGAAGCGCCTCCCCAGCCAAAGTAAAAGAGACGCCTACCCAAATTGTCCATCGCAGCATGTTGCGCCCTTGCCTGTCACAGGACCCTGAAGGAGAGGAGAGAGAGTCAGGCCCCACTGAAACGTTCACTCCCACGGTTCCCGATTGTGATTGTTCTGCCTTCTGCCACGTATGAATTCACGTGTGGATTCCATCATACGGCTAAACCCTTCATCCACTCCCAGTAAAAAGACTGTATGGGTGCTTAAGTCTATATTTACAAAGAAACAGACAGTACAGTATATCAGTACTGGCAGATAACAACAACAGCAGTAATACAGGGTGCTATTACATCAGTGAAAGCAATGATACAGAGTGCTATTACATCAGTAGCAGGCATTATTACAGAGGTTGAATAATACAACATCCAATGCAGTGAAGAGAGATATCTAAGCAACTTAGGCTGCAGCATTGCACTACCTGAACAGGGATGCATCTATCTAACATGCAGTGCAAGAGCATTACATTGAGCTGGAAACACATTGCACATATCACAGGGCTGCATAATGGCTAGCTTACACAGATGCAATGCAAAAACATATAACTGTATTAAACCTTCACCGGAATCCGCTTGACAGAAGCAGTGATTTTGCAGAGAGCAGAACACGTGTGTGTAGCTCAGGGATCCGGAAAGAAAATGGCTACAACTTCCTAGCTCGGGAAAGCTGAAGGGCGGTTCTAAACAGAGCAACTATTAAAGGGAAAGGATTCTAAATTCATGAACAGAAAAGAGAAGGGCAACTATGACATCTAATGGCCATAGCTGGAACAGCACTTATGAAATTAATGCTGCACATGAATGGGCAGAACAGTGATGATGAAGAACTACTTGCATCATTCTCAGCCACGCGCCAGCCCAAGGGAAATGTGTAGGCCTGAAACATCAGAAATGGCTGAATCATTGGACACGGACGTGCTTTCGAAGTCTACCACTCCACCTAGCTCTACTACTCAATTTGAACCACGGTGTACTGAGCGGGCGACAGCCGGAATACCTCCCACTCGTTATGAACAAGACCAGAATATTTGGCAATGGATAGTCCAGGAGATGAAGGAGTGTGAACGTCTGATGAAGGAACTCTCTGTTGCGGACGTGGTTTGTGGAACCACTGTGCCACGGGCTGCAGAGCCTGGAAGGGTGTGACTAAGCGATCACCTGACTGTTCACAGGAGCCTCTGATGGTGAGGTTAGACTTGGTTCCTCATGAACGCCAGGTGTCACTCAAGAACAGACCAACGGTCGTGCTGCAGTTGGACCCAGAAGGACAGACTGGATGGAGCAGCAGGCAGAGCTTGCATCAGAGTGCAGCTGACCAAGTTCGAATCTGAGTGCAGCACAGAGTTTGTGTTAGAGTGCAGCAGACAGGGTCTGCATCAGAATGAAGCAAGCAGGATTTGCACTTAAGAGTGCAGCAGGCAGGAATTGCACTAGAGTGCAGCAGGTAGGATTTGCGTCATAGTGCAGCAGGCAGGATTTGCATCAGAGTGCAGCAGGCAGCAATTACACTAAAGTGCAGCAGGCAGGATTTTCATCAGAGAGCAGCAGGCAGGATTTGCATCAGAGTGCAGCAGGCAGAAATTATGCTAGAGTGCAGCAAGCAGTATTTACATCAGAGTGCAGCAGGCAGGATTTGCATTAGAGTGCAGCAAACAGGACTTGTACTGGTATGCGACCTTACACAACATAGACTGTCAACAGGAAGAGAAGAACTGTATGCAGCATTGGTGAGTGAAGAGCCACGCCGGAGACCCTGCCTGTCAGAGCAGGGATCCAGCATGGTGCTAAAAGTACCCCTTTACACCCCCTACTCTTCAGGCCATCTAGGAAATTCTGGAGAAGAATCAGAGCGTGAATATTCTCCTTAGGCTCCCAGGATCTTTCTTCGCGACAAAATCCTTTCCAGTCGACCAGGAAGAAGATCTTGCCTCTCACCCACTTCACATGGCCAAGATGTTCTCCACTTCAAAAACATCATCTGAGGTGACAGCCTCAGAGGCCATGGGATACTCGGTACCGGGCCAGTCGTCTTAAAGGGATGTGTCACAGTGGCAGTGACCCGGTCCGTGGCCCCAGGCGGTCATGTAAAAGGGGAGTATTGATTAGGGATAAAGTTTATGTAGTGATTCGTGATGCCTGTTGGAGTGTTCGACTGTAGTGTAGCTGGCACTGCAGATGATCCCTGGGGGGGTAGATGGTGATGGCAGTGCAGATGTTAAACCCCCTCCAACCAGGGCTGACCCCCAGGGATTGTGATGGAAGTAAAGGGCAAGGAGTAATAAGGCAGGAGACAAAGAAAGTCACTTTATCATTTACTGTAGTTCAGATGCAGTTCAGAGGAGATATTACAACTCCCACCAGGTTTACAGTCTGCTTTGCAAAATGGGAGTTATCCTTCACTCTGCTGTGACTCGGTGTAAGCTTCCTGCTATTCTAATCCCTTCAGGGACCAAGGCTTCCCGGAGTTTAGAACTTCCAGTATGGCCACTACTCACTGTGTTTTCCTCCTCTGGCACCTTGCAGCTTGGATCCTGTTTGAAGCTCAAGTTCCTTCTTGCACAATCCTTCACTGATCCTAGGTTGCTGCAGTCTTCCCGGGGAAAACACTCTGCTGTTGGTTGTATAAACCCACACAGTCTCTCAACTTACCACCCTGCTCTGAAAGCATGGATGGCATAGAAGCGGATTCCCTGATTCTTCTTAGCTTTGCTCCTGGAGGAAGCGCATGTCATGGCTTCCAGGAGCGTTCTCCATTCTCTCCTTCTCTTTTCCTGAAAACAACAACTCCACTCTTCCCCCTCCCAGTTAGGTTATGTCCGCCAAGCTCTAAGCTTCAGACAAGTAAGGGAGTGAGGTGAATTATGTTTGTGTTGTGGTCTCTAGCAGAGAAACCATAACTCCCATTGCTTACAAAACACATGCAAAACAGTACATATTACTAACCATTTTGTGGCGGCAAAGACGCACGGCGCCACATTCCCCCCTAGTTAAAGGTAGCATGTCCTCCGGCTACACACGGAACATAAGCATATAACAAAATGACATAACATTTAACCTGGGTATAGGTGAGCAGTCATAGTAACTGAGTTAAGTCGTGGATTACAGCCCAAAACAACTTCTGATTGGTTGGATCGTCCCTGAGTGCAGCTGCAGGGCACACAGACCATAATATGAAATTCACTGCACTGGCTGTTTTAGATGGCTTCCTGCCAGGGCACGATGAACAGATTTTTCTTCTCAAGTTGACAAGGCTTTACAATAGTTCTTATAGTAGAATAAGGCATAGTAACTACTAAAATCTCACATTAGTCCATGTGGGCACAATTTCTTTAACATTTTTAGTAACGTTACCTAAGGCAAAGTTCAATGTAAGTACAACTCAAAACTAAATTATTAATCTTAGACTATTTTACAAATCATTTATATAACGAGAAGGGGTTTGGCACTGTGTGCTACGCTGTGATCTGCGCAAGATAGGAATACTAGACGACTTCCTATGACTCTTTGAACCTACCATGGGTACAACAGGTTCACTGCTGACTGTTTGCAAGTTTTCTGATTCTTCCTCATGCAAAGCATTAGTGGTTGGCATTAGCGACTCATTGCTTCCAGAACAATTTGGTGTCTCTGGTAAAGACCTTTGTGGGAACACCATCACTGGAACTACCACTGAATGTTTTTAACTTGTAGCCAAGAACTAGGGAACTCACCTAGAACAGTGCGAATCTTTGTATTACTCTTTTTATCAGTCGCTGTCCAAGATTTAACTTCTCTATGAGCAGCGCCACTGAGCTGCCTTGTAAGTATACTGACTTTCAGCTCCTCTGACATAGGATAAATTTCAAACATGCTGGGCAGCTTCTCTTTGAAGTCACTTAAGGTGTGACTGTGGCAGCCATGTTTTTGGCATTTCAGGAGCTGAAGCGGAGGTTCACTTCTGCTCCAGTTTTACGGCAACCTGATGTCTCACTTTCATTTCAGGTAGAGGTAGATGCTTTGGAGATTGGTGCAGGAGCTGCTTTGTCCCAAAAAGATCTGGTGACTTCTAAAATGAATCCCTGTGCCTTCTTTTCCCGAAAGTTCTCCCCATCTGAACACAACTATGATGTGGGGAATCGGGAATTGTTGGCCATGAAGTGGGCATTCGAGGAGTGGAGACATTGGTTGGAGGGAGCTAGACATCAAGTTGTGGTCCTCACTGACCACAAGAATTTGATTTACCTGGAGTCGGCCAAACGCTTGAATCCTAGACAGGCTAGGTGGGCCTTGTTTTTCACGCGTTTTGATTTTGTGGTCTCCTTTCTTCCGGGCACTAAGAATGTTAAGGCAGACGCCCTTTCTAGGAGTTTCTTTGCTGATTCTCCTATTGTGACCAAACCTACTATCATCCTAGGTAAGGGGGTAGTTCTTTCTGCCATCTCGCCCGATTTGAGACGTGCCCTGGAAGAATTTTAGGAGGACAAACCTGAGCGTTGTCCTATGGGAAAATTGTATGTTCCTGACCAGTGGAGGAAGAGAGTGATGTCTGAAGTTCATTGCTCCGCGTTGGCTGGTCATCCAGGTATTTTTGGTACCAGAGATTTGGTGAGTCGGTCTTTTTGGTGGCCCGCCTTATTTCGTGATGTCAGGAATTTTGTGCAGTCTTGTGGGACTTGTTCCCGGTCTAAACCCTGTTCTCGTTCTAGTGGGTTGTTGATGCCCTTGCCGGTGCCCAAGAGGCCATGGACCCATATCTCAATGGATTTTATTTCTGATCTTTCTGTCTCTCAGAGAATGACTGTTATCTGGGTGATTTGTGATAGATTTTCTAAGATGGTCCATCTTGTACCACTCCCAAAGCTGCCATCTTCCTCAGAGTTGGTGCCCTTGTTTTTACAACAGGTGGTCCGGCTGCATGGGATTCCTGAGAACATTGTGTCGGACAGAGGAGTCCAGTTTGTCTCCATATTTTGGAAAGCCTTTTGTTCCAAGCTGGGAATTCAGTTATCCTTCTCCTCTGCGTTTCACCCACAGACCAATGGGCAGACTGAGAGAACAAACCAGACTTTGGAGTCCTATTTGAGATGTTTCATTTCTGCTGATCAGGATGATTGGGTCTCATTTTTGCCCTTGGCCGAATTCGCCCTAAATAATAGAGCTAGCTCTGCCACATTGATGTCGCCCTTTTTCTGTAACTGTGCGTTTCATCCTCGATTTTCTTCAGGGCAAGTGGAATCTTCAGCCTGCCCAGGTGTTGACACTGTGGTAGAGAGAATGCAGCAGATTTGGGACCAAGTGGTGGATAAGTTGTCCCTCTCTCAAGAAAAGGCCCAGCGGTTTTCCAACTGGCATAGGACCGTTGGTCCCCGGTTTAAAGTGGGTGATATGGTTTGGTTGTTGTAAAAAAATATCTCTATGAAGGTTGCGTCTCCAAAGTTCAAGCCAAGATTTTTTGGGCCTTATAGGATTTTGGAGATTCTTAACCCGGTTTCTTTTCGATTGGCTCTTTCAGTTACGTTTAAGATCCATAACGTGTTTCATAAGTCTCTGTTGAAGAGGTCTGTTGAGCCAGTGGTTCCTATGGCGGCACCTCCTGACCCTGTGTTGGTTGAAGGTAATGTGGAATATGAGGTAGAGAAAATAATGGATTCTCGTCTGGCTAGACGGAGACTCCAGTGTTTGGTCAAGTGGAAGGGTTATGGCCAGGAGGACAATTCTTGGGTCTCTGCCTCTGACATTCATGCCAATAGATTGGTTCGTGCTTTTCACCGGGCCCATCCTGATCGGCCTGGTGGCGTGGATGAGGGTTCGGTGACCCCTCCTCAAGGGGGGTACTGTTGTTAACTCATTTTCTGGTTTACCTCTGGCTTCTGGTGAGGGTGATGGAGATGGCTGTGTTGACAGAGGAGTCGTGAGTTCTCCATCCGGGCTCCCTCTGGTGGTGACAGCAGGTAATGAAGCTGATCTAAATTGCAGAGACCTGCCACCTGAGGAGGAGGACTGTGAGTGGACATCAGGAGTCTCTGACTGGATTTAAGACAGCCGACTCCCTAATTTTGTGCTGGTGATTTTCTCCTGCCCTGAGGTTCTGGTTTCCAGTTCTGTTCCTGCCTTCTCAAGCTAAGTGTGCTCTGCTATTTTTTCACATGAGATTTGGTCTGGTTTACGCAGTTTTTGTGGTCAGCCAGCCCCTGCTAGGGCTGTGCTGAATTTCCATTCTTATGTCTCTGTTTATGCCAGTTTGCTTTTTGTCCCTGATCAGATTGGTCTCTTTTTGCTTTGTCTTCAGAATATACCAGAGTGCTGATATAGGGAATTGAAGTCTAGCGACTTCAGGGCTTTTGTTATCAGAAAGTGTTGGACATTTTTTGGCAGGGTTTTGTGCGTGATTGCAGACAGCATCTTTCCTTTCCTGTCCTTTCTAGTTAGTGTGAGCCCCATCGTTTGCTCAGCCTATTTTTCTATCTGTGTTTGTGTTTTCATCTTGTCTCACCGTCAATACATGTTTGGGGGCTGTTTATTGCTTTGTGGTCTGCTCTGGGACAGTTTAGATTTCCCCTTTTCTTGCTTTAGGCTTATTTAGTTCTCCGGCTGTGACAAGGCATCTAGGATCATCGTAGGTACGCTCCACGGCTACTGCTAGTTGTGTGGATAGGATCAGGGGTCTGCAATCTGCTTAGTTACCAACCTCTCTGGTTTTCTGGGGCTTACCTTTTTTTTGATTTTCCGCCTCCTTTGACTCATTCATAACAAACAAGTGTTTCCTGTTGCTAGTTTCCGGTTCATGCGTTCTGTTGTGTCAGTGTTCTGTTGTGCTACGCAAGTGTCCTGCCAGTACCCAGCTAATACCGTTTGTCTTCTCAGACTACCTGCAGCTCTCTACTCCGTACCCGGGATGATACCATTGCTGCCTGTGCAAGTGCCATCCTGCTCAGCCATCCACCACTTCGTGACACAGGACAAAATCACTACTGCCTGTGCCAGCTTCGTCCTGTGCAGCCACTTCTCGCCTGTCAAGTACAACGCTGCCTGTTATCCCTGCCTGTTCACCTGTTCGCTGGGCCAGCTTCCATGTGTCTGGGGTCTAACTGGAGGTAGCACCTGCATCCCCTGGACACCCCAATCTGATCCTGTTTGAGGGGTCTTACTACGAGTGTCTGAGGCTCTGATAGTCAGGTCCCCTTCGGAGCCCCCCGGTCCGTGGTTCCACAAAAATAGCAATAAATGAATGTACACTTCAACATCTGTGCCTCCACTAACATTCTTTACATTTTGTGGGCACAAATCGGAAAAATAGCCACATAAGCATAGATCTCCCGCCTCATGGATGGCCACCAGTTGTGACAAGAGATCAATTGTAATGTCTTCCTTTGTCCCGCGTGACCAGCCACTTTGGACGAGTGGCCTCAAGACAAAGCCCACTCCTTCTCAGATTCACCACAAGGGTCTTTCCTGGGCCCGACAGTAACTATCTTAGATTGTTCAATGATAAATTGAGGGTCCTCCTCTTGTTCTCCAGACAGAAATGAGCGAGAGAGGGCATCAGCTCTGACATTCTTGTCACCAGACCTGAAATGTAAAAGAAAATTAAAGCAGGCAAAAAAGAAAGACCACCTAGCTTGGCGACGATTAAGTCTCTGGGCGGACTGGAGATACGTCAGGTTTTTATGGTCCATGTACATAACTATTGAATTTACTGTGCCCTCCAGCAGGTATCGCCACTCCTCCAAAGCCATCTTAAAGGTGAGCAACACCCGGTCTCCGATGGAGTAGTTACGCTCTGGAGCGGAGAAGGCCTTGGAGAAGAAACCGCAGGACACACGGCGATCCAAGGAGGACTTCTGAGTAAGCACCACTCCTGCCCCTAACGAGGATGCATCCACCTCAAGGAAGAACTGTTGTTCAGATCCAGACGATACAGAACAGGTGCGGTGGAGAAGAAGCGTATAAGAGAGTGGAAGGCCTCTTCAGCCTCGGAGAACCAGTTCTTTGGATCGGCTCCTTTTCGGGTCATAACAGAGATGGGAGCAGTCAGAGTGGAGAAGTGAGGAATAAATTGACAATAATAAATAGCAAAGCCAAGGAATCTTTGCATTTCTTTGACTCCAACAGATAGCGGCCATTTAGGCTATGTGCACATGTCCGGAATTGCCGTGGATTTTATGCGTTTTTGCCGCGTTTTTTCGCCGCGAAAACGCATAAAATAAGCAACCCATTGAGTTCAATGGCATTCCGCACATGCTGTGCTAATGCAGCCTATTTTTCCTGCTGCGGAATCACATCACGGAAAAATACGTACCAGGCTCATTCTTCTTGCAGAATTGCTGAAATTCCACACACATAGGAATGCATTGTTCCGCTTACTTTCCGCATGTGGCTATGCCCGCCATGCACAAAGTAAGTGGAAAATGTGTGGATGGTACCCAGGGTCTGGAGGAGAGGAGACTGTCCTCCAGGCCCTGGGTACCATATCCCTGTAAAAAATAGAATTTAAATAAAAAATCGTGATATTCTCACCTTCCAGCGTCCCACGCAGCGTTCCCAGGCCTCAGCGATGCTCCCGCCAACTCCCGTTCCCAGTGATGCCTTGCGACAATGACCTGTGATGACTTAGCAGTCTCGCGAGATGCTACATCATCTGGGGTCATTGTCGCAAGGCATCACTGGGAAAGGGACTTGCCAGGAGCATCGCTGAGGCCTGGGGACACTGCGGGGGACGCCAGAAGGTGAGAATAACACGATTTTTTATTTTTTTTAATTATTTTTAACATTATATCTTTTTACTATTGATGCCGCATAGGGAGCCTCAATAGTAAAAAGTTGGTCACACTAGGCATTTTATTTTGTGACATCCCTCTATGAATACGGAGAAATTGGAGATGATAGGGTCCTCTCTCTTCCATAATGGATTCAACCACGCCAGGGCCTCACCTCCAAGTTGAGACATAAGGAATGCTACCTTTGTATGGTCTGACGAGAAGTGATGAGGAAATAGTTCAAAATAAAGCCGGCACTGATTGATGAACCCACAGCAGAGCTTAGGATTGTCGTCAAAGTGTGGTGGAGCTGCGAGTCGGGGACCCGAAGCTTGAACTAAGCAGACTGACTGAAGGGTCTCCAGAGAAGACCCGGCTGCATGAACGTGAGGAGAGAAATGTTTAAGGCCTCCATCTTGGTAGTCAGGGACTGCAACTGCATAGACAACTTCTTTTGTATGCTTTTCTGTTGACAAAGCTCTTGGTACATTGTCTAATCAGAATGGGATCCAGCGGGGTCCATGGCCTGAGCAAACTATCATGGACGTGGTTTGTGGAACCACTGTGCCTCGGAACATGGAGAGCCTGGAGGGGCGTGACTAGCGATCACCTGACTGTTCACTAGAGCCTCTGATGGTGAGGATAGACTTGGCTCCCGATGAACGCCAGGTGCCACTCCAGGACAGACCAACGTTCACGCAGCAGCTGGACCCAGAAGGACAGACTGGATGGAGCAGGAGGCAGAGCTTTCATCAGAATGCAGCTGACCGTATCCGAGTGCAGCAGACAGAGATTGTGTCAGAGTGCAGCAGACAGGGTCTGCATCAGAGTACAGCAAGTATGATTTGCACTTAGAGTGCAGCAGGCAGGAATTGCACTAGAGTGCAGCATAGAGGATTTGCATCAGTGTGCAACAGGTAGGATTTGCACTTAGAGTGCAGCAGGTAGGATTTTCACTTAGTGTGCAGAAGGCAGGATTTGCATCAGAGTGCTGCAGGCAGGATTTGTGTCAGAATACAGAAGGCATGATTTGCATCAGAGTGCAGCAGGCTGGAATTACACTACAGTGCAGCTAGCAGGATTTGCATCAGAGTGCAGCAGGCAGGATTTGCATCAGAGTGCTGCAAGAAGGATTAGCATCAGAGTTCAGCAGGCAGGATTTGCATCAGAGTGCAGTAGGCAGGAATTACACTAGAGGGCAGCAAGCAGGATTTGCATCAGAGTGCAGCAGGCAGTATTTGCACTTAGAGGGCAGCAGGTAGGATTTGCACTAGAGTGCTAATGGAGATGGGGAGTGTAGGGATGGGGTCACACTTGCTTGTGTAATGCGAGAAACAAACATCAATACTCGGCACTGCCGCTGGTCCCCAGCCTAAGGAGGAGTACCAGGGTTGCAGGTACCTGCCATGAGCCAGCTCTGGAACTGTCGATACCGCGTCCCATGTTCCCCAGGGGAAGGAATAGGGGACCGGACAGGTCCCATGACCAGGAAAAGGAGGGTGCATGTGAACCAGAAATTCAAGGAAAAGGGCGCAAAGTGGCAGGCAGTTTCCCGCCGTTAGAGAGAGTGCAAGAGGATGAACAGCGCGCTTTGCACCCCGAGCCTCGGAGCTGCAACATACGGCAGCCGGCATCTCCAGGTAACGTCAGTGGGACAGCCAGCATAGAAAGCGCCGCAGTGACAGTTAAGAGCGTACACATACAGAGGAGCGTGGGCCAGCCACGGGACATTAAGCTGCGGTACCGTCTGCTGGACAGCACACCTCAGCCCACACTTGATTCCAGGATTGCTGCAGCTCTCGGTACTTTGGCTGCACAGGCTCATGGACAAGGGGCTCATCGGGTTAAACCGGAGACCACCCGTTGCCACCAAAAGTTGGACCATCGTCCATAGGACCCCATCTGTGGACACCGGCCGTCGTCGGTACTACAACCCCCAACGAAGCATCTGCAGCGGAGGAACATAAGGACAGGATAAGTGTTATAATTGGATTGCTGTTATCTTACATTTTCTCTTCTCAATTTAACTGTTTATCTCCCTGCCAGGAGTTCCTCTTTTGTGCCAATTAAATTGTTATATTGTTAACCCCTGCTCTGCCTCCCACCATCAGCCGACGCCAGTGACCGGAAGAAAAATGGAGGTATCACAGCTGCGAGCTCACACTGTCATTTGACAGCTTGGGAACTGCGGCTGTCTGACCGATGGTAATGATTTTTCTGCCCATAAGAAGCAGTGTTTGCCACGCTGTCATGCACATGACTGTTGTGAATTCCCTTACTCGGACTTCTGGGCCTGAGCTCCCTCTGGTGGTTACTGGGAGTAGTGGAGCTGGCCGGCTTGATGGAAGTTTGCCACCTGACGATGATGATTGGGAATCTGGGATTGCTGACTGGGAGCATATAAGTGAGCAGGTTTCCCTTACTAGTTGCTGGTGATTTCCTCCTTGTGCATTTGGACTTCTTTTGTCTCCTGCCTGATCTGCATGGTTCAGTTAAGTGATTCTTTTGCTAATCCTTTGCATCTAATCTGGTTGTGCCTTTTTTTTTGCTTTCTGCTTTGTTGCGAGGGTTCAGCGTGCTCCCTGCTGGGGGCAGCCCTGGGCCCCATTCCATATGTTACAGCTTGTGTTAGTTTGTTCAGTCCCCTGTTATATTAGTATCTTTTGTTTTGCTTCCAGTTCACACCAGAGTGCTGATCTAGTGGGGGTGAGGTCGTGTGGCCTCAGATTTTTTGTATATCAGATGTGTTGGATTTTTTTAGGGTTTTTGCATGAATGCAGACAGTATCTTTTCTGTCCTGTCCTAGCTAGACAGCTTGGGCCCCACCATTTGCTCAGTCTATTTTCTGCCTATGTTTGTGTCTCATCTGGTTTCACCGATAATATACAGTGGGCAAAAAAGTAGTTAGTCAGTCAGCAATAGTGCAAGTTCCACCACTTAAAAAGATGAGAGGCATCTGTAATTTACATCATAGGTAGACCTCAACTATGGGAGACAAACTGAGAAAACAAAATCCAGAAAATCACATTGTCTGTTTTTTTTCATTTTATTTGCATATTATGGTGGAAAATAAATATTTGGTCAGAAACAAGCAATCAAGATTTCTGGCTCTCACAGACCTGTAACTTCTTCTTTAAGAGTCTCCTCTTTCCTACACTCATTACCTGTAGTAATGGCACCTGTTTAAACTTGTTATCAGTATAAAAAGACACCTGTGCACACCCTCAAACAGTCTGACTCCAAACTCCACTATGGTGAAGACCAAAGAGCTGTCAAAGGACACCAGAAACAAAATTGTAGCCCTGCACCAGGCTGGGAAGACTGAATCTGCAATAGCCAACCAGCTAGGAGTGAAGAAATCAACTGTGGGAGCAATAATTAGAAAATGGAAGACATACAAGACCACTGATAATCTCCCTCGATCTGGTGCTCCACGCGAAATCCCACCCCGTGGGGTCAGAATGATCACAAGAACGGTGAGCAAAAATCCCAGAACCACGCGGGGGGACCTAGTGAATGAACTGCAGAGAGCTGGGACCAATGTAACAAGGCCTACCATAAGTAACACACTACGCCACCATGGACTCAGATCCTGCAGTGCCAGACGTGTCCCACTGCTTAAGCCTGTACATGTCCGGGCCCGTCTGAAGTTTGCTAGACAGCATTTGGATGATCCAGAGGAGTTTTGGGAGAATGTCCTATGGTCTGATGAAACCAAACTGGAACTGTTTGGTAGAAACACAACTTGTCGTGTTTGGAGGAAAAAGAATACTGAGTTGCATCCATCAAACACCATACCTACTGTAAAGCATGGTGGTGGAAATATCATGCTTTGGGGCTGTTTCTCTGCAAAGGGGCCAGGACGACTGATCCGGGTACATGAAAGAATGAATGGGGCCATGTATCGTGAGATTTTGAGTGCAAACCTCCTTCCATCAGCAAGGGCATTGAATATGAAACGTGGCTGGGTCTTTCAACATGACAATGATCCAAAGCACACCGCCAGGGCAACGAAGGAGTGGCTTCGTAAGAAGCATTTCAAGGTCCTGGAGTGGCCTAGCCAGTCTCCAGATCTCAACCCTATAGAAAACCTTTGGAGGGAGTTGAAAGTCCGTGTTGCCAAGCGAAAAGCCAAAAACATCACTGCTCTAGAGGAGATCTGCATGGAGGAATGGGCCAACATACAAACAACAGTGTGTGGCAACCTTGTGAAGACTTACAGAAAACGTTTGACCTCTGTCATTGCCAACAAAGGATATATCACAAAGTATTGAGATTAAATTTTGTTTCTGACCAAATACTTATTTTCCTCCATAATATGCAAATAAAATGAAAAAAAAAACAGACAATGTGATTTTCTGGATTTTTTTTTCTCAGTTTGTCTCCCATAGTTGAGGTCTACCTATGATGTAAATTACAGACGCCTCTCATCTTTTTAAGTGGTGGAACTTGCACAATTGCTGACTGACTAAATACTTTTTTGCCCCACTGTATGTTTGGGGATGTCTATTCCTTTGGGGATCTGCTCCGGGGCAGTTTAGGTTTCACCTTTCTGGCTTTAGGCTTAGTTAGCTCTCCGGCCGTGCCGAGGCGTATAGGGCATCGTAGGAACGCTCCACGGCTACTGCTAGTTGTGTTGATAGGATCAGGGGTCTGCAATCCGCTTAGTTACCAACCTCTCTGGTTTCCTGGTGGTTAGCCTGTTCCTGCCATCCTCCTCGGTGACCCATTCATAACAGAATCACCAGCCAAAACTGTAGACTCTAGGGTACTCAAAAGAAGGAAAGAATTGCAAAAAAAAAAGTGTCAGAATTTTTTATATATTTTTTTCCTCTTTTTCTCTAGGGCCGTAGGAGGATCTTTTCCTTAATGGAGACTAAGCAATTGTCCGATCGTGTTGAGCAGCTCGCCGCTGAAGTGCGGGGAATTTCTGCCTATCTTGCTCAATCATTTGCTGTAGAACCAAAGATCCCTACTCCTGATGTGTTTTCGGGGGATCGGTCTAAATTTTTGAATTTCAAGAATAACTGTGAACTATTTCTTGCTTTGAAACCTAATTCATCGGGGAGCTCGGTGCAGCAGGTTAAAATTGTCATCTCCCTGCTGCGCGGATGACACCTGGAGATCCTATTCTGGCTAATGTAGATGCGTTTTTTCAGGCCCTGGGGTTGTTGTATGATGAACCTAATGCTATTGTTCAAGCTGAGAAGACCTTATTGGCATTGAACCAGGATCAGGATGCTGCAGAGTTATATTGTCAGAAGTTCTGAAAGTGGGCAGTCCTTACTAAATGGAATGATGATGCCCTAGCGGCTCTATTTCGGAAAGATCTGGCAGAAACCATAAAAGATGTTATGGTGGGATTTCCTGTCCCTTCTGGTCTTAACAACTCCATGTCATTAGCCATTCAAATTGATCGACGTTTATGTGATCGTAAAAGTACACGAGAGGTTGTGCTGCCTTTTGAAGAAACTTCTGAACCTATGCAATGTGATAGGGTTTTGTCTAGGACGCAACGTCAAGAGTTTAGAAGGCGTAATAAGTAGAGTTGAGTGACTTTTGGTTTTTTAGGGTCGCGTTTCGCTTCGTGAAGATCATCCGATTATAGGGAAAAGTCGGGGTCGTCCCGAAACACGAAACCCAATGTAAGTCAATGGGGAATAAAAGTTGGCAGTGAGAGGAGGACAGGAAACACACCAACAGTGCCCATTTGAATGCCAAAAGCATCAATTCTTCTTACTTAAGCTTGTCAACCTTAATTAACTTCATAATACAAGTTACGCACTGGAAAATGGGGGTTATTTGGCTACAGACTGTGGGGGGGAGGGCTGGCTCCAGGTTTTCATGTGCCCTGGGCGAAAGAGCGCCCCTTTAACACATACAACAACTCATCATGCTCCGATACGGCAGAGAAATAGCGGTATAGTACAATGAAAAATACCTCACTTTTTACATCTCATGACGAGGCCCATCTATTTCTCCATACAGAATCATTGGTCCCATATAATGTTTGAAACAGTATATGATGAGCTCCACATAATGCTACAGTATATGTTGGTCCCCATGGATGAAGCTCTACTGTCTTATGGGCCCAAATAATGCTCCAAACATAATGGGCCCCATTTCTAATGCTCTAGTGTATAATGGGCCCTGTAAATGCTGCTCCAGTGTCTGATGTTCACCTTTGGAATGTTCCAGTGTATGGTGGGCCCCATCTATCATTCTCAGACGGTGTTAGGCCCAGTATGGATTGCACGTGATTGCACAAAGGTGAGAAAGGGTACCGTATCCCCAGATAACATGTATGGATAGTGTACACATTCAAAATATATGTCTATACATCAGGAGGCAGGCTCAGACGGTGTTAGGCCCAGTATGGATTGCACGTGATTGCACAAAGGTTAGAAAGGGTACCGTATCCCCAGATAACATGCATGGATAGCGTACACATTCAAAATATATGTCTCAGGAGGCAGGCTCAGACGGTGTTAGGCCCAGTATGGATTGCACATGATTGCATAAAGGTTAGAAAGGGTACCGTATCCCCAGATAACATGTATGGATAGCGTACACATTCAAAATATATGTCTCAGGAGGCAGGCTCAGACGGTGTTAGGCCCAGTATGGATTGCACGTGATTGCACAAAGGTTAGAAAGGGTACCGTATCCCCAGATAACATGTATGGATAGCGTACACATTCAAAATATACGGTATGTCTCAGGAGGCAGGCTCAGACGGTGTTAGGCCCAGTATGGATTGCACGTGATTGCACAAAGGTTAGAAAGGGTACCGTATCCCCGGATAACATGTATGGATAGCGTACACATTCAAAATATATGTCTCAGGAGGCAGGCTCAGACGGTGTTAGGCCCAGTATGGATTGCACGTGATTGCACAAAGGTTAGAAAGGGTACCGTATCCCCGGATAACATGTATGGATAGCGTACACATTCAAAATATATGTCTATACATCAGGAGGCAGGCTCAGACGGTGTCAGGCACAGTATGGATTTGACGGCCCAGATTACACAGCGGAGGAGCAGGGAGAGGTAAAGATTGCAAATGCTGGGGCCCTGCCCAAGCAAGGGGGGCCCACTCGTGGGCGTCGGTACTGGCACTGGGCCCCTCATAGTACAGCGGTGTGTCTGACGGCGGGTGTGCACCACCACCGTCAGAGACACTTGATTGCACTATGAGGGACCCTGTGCCAGTGCCCGCGCCCAAGAGTCGGCCTACCCACCTGTCCAGGGCAACGGCACTCGCACGGTGTCGTGCGCTAGGTGGTGACCCCAGCCATGGGGGGGAGGCAGCACAGTTAGGGAGTTTTAGAAAGTGGCATATGTTGATGTTGGACATTCAGCTGATGCAAAAGGCGAAATAGGTGAAGTACCAGGAAGAGGTGGACCAAAGCAAGCCATTTTTCTGTCACCCTATGTGTCATCAGGGGAAGGTGGGACAAAATCCTTGGAAACCCATGCGTGGTTCATTTTAATGAAGGTTAGATCATCCACATTTTGGGTTGACAGACGGGTCCTTTTTTCTGTCAGGATTGATCCAGCTGCACTGAAGACTCTTTCCGATAGCACACTTGCAGCTGGGCAAGCGAGCTCCTGTAAGGCATATTGGGCCAATTCAGGCCAGGTGTCCAGTTTAGCGGCCCAATAGTCAAAGGGGAATGACCTGTGTGGGAGAACATCGATATGGGAGGAAAAGTAGTTTGTAACCATAGTTGACAACTGCTGTCTCCTGTCACTTTCCATCGATGCAGTATTACCAGTTGTGTGAGCGGTATTTGAAAATTCAGTCCACAACATTGTCATGAAACCCCTGTCTCCAACGCCACTTCTGCTGTGTGCACCACGAACACCTCTGCCAAGCTGCCCCCGGCCCGTACGGCTCGTGTGAGAACCATCACCGCTGCTGTGTGCTGGGAATGCCTCAAGCAACCGATTTACCAGAGTTGCTTGTTTATTAGCCAATATTAGGTCAAGGTTCTCTTGTGGCATGATGTTTTGTAATTTGCCTTTATAGCGTGGATCCAGGATGCTGGCCAACCAGTAGTCGTCATCGTTCATCATTTTGGCAATGCGGGGGTCCCTTTTTAGGATCCGCAAGGCATAATCTGACATGTGGGCCAATGTTCCCGGTGTCAATGATGCACTGCGAGTGCTGGGTGGAGGAGCACTTTCTGGCAAATCCACATCCCTCCAGTCATGAACAAACCCTGTACCAGACCTTGCCACGCCAACATTTTCACTTGCCCCACGAGATGCATCCTCCTCCCCTAAGTAATCATCCCCATCATTATCCTCCTCCTCCTCTTCTTCCTCCACCTCGTCCAGGAGAGGTCCCTGAGCAGACAATGGCTGAATGTCATCAAGGATTCCCTCCTCCTCTTCCTCCTCATCAACATTGGCTGCAGACGCCTGCTCCTTAAGGTGCGTCAAAGTTTGCATGAGCAGACGCATAAGTGGGATGCTCATGCTTAGGATGGCGTCGTCTGCGCTTACCAGCCGTGTGCATTCCTCAAAACACTGAAGGACTTTACAAAGGTCTTTCAGCTTCGACCACTGCACACCTGTCAACTCCATGTCTGCTCTCAAAGTGCCTGGCCGTGTATCCTCCCACAAATGCATTATGGCCTGCCTCTGCTCGCACAGCCGCTCCACCATGTGCAGGGTGGAGTTCCACCTTGTTGCAATGTCGATAATGAGGCGGTGGTTGGGAAGGTGGAGCAATCGCTGCAGCTTCTGCATACGAACGGAGTGTACAGGCGACCGGCGGATGTGCGCGCACAGTCTTCGCACCTTCTGGAGCAAGGCTGTTAACTCCGGATAATTTTTGAGGAAGCACTGCACCACCAGGTTCAAGGTGTGAGCCAAGCAAGGTATGTGGCTGAGTTTTGAAAGGGCTATGGCTGCCACAAAATTACGGCCGTTATCACTAACTACCTTGCCTGCCTCAAGATGTACACTGCCCAGCCATGACTCAGTTTGTCGCTTCAAGTACTCGGCCAGCACCTCGGCGGTGTGTCTGTCGCCCAAACACATCATCTGCAACACAGCCTGCTGACGCTTTCCACTAGCTGCTCGATAGGGGGACACATCGTGTGCAACAGTGGCAGCTGCAGATGGAGTGCTCGTACGACTGCGCTCTGTGGACGAGCTTTTGCTTCTGGAGGAGGAGGAGGAGGAGGGTCGAACGCCTACAGCCAACTGTTTCCTATACCGTGGGCTAGGCAGCACTGTCCCACCACCGCTGTCCCCTGTGGACCCTGCATCCACCACATTAACCCAGTGCGCAGTGATGGACACGTAACGGCCCTGGCCATGCCGACTGGACCATGCATCAGTTGTGAGGTGCACCTTTCCGCTCACTGACTGCTTGAGTGCATGACAATGCGGTCTTTCACATGATGGTGGAGGGCTGGGATGGCTTTGCGAGAGAAGAAGTGGCGACTGGGTAGGTCATAGCGTGGTACTGCATAGGCCATGAATTCGCGGAAAGCTGTGCTTTCCACCAACCGAAAGGGCATCATCTCAAACGAGATTAGTTTGGCAATGTGGGCGTTCAAACCCAGTGTACGCGGATGAGAGACTGAGTACTTTCTTGACCTACTCATAGTGTCTGGGAGGGTGAGCTGGACTTGAGAGCTGCATATGGTGGAAGTAGCGGTGGACAGGGTGGACTGAGAGAGGGTTGATGATGGTGATGGAGTTGTTGTTCTTTCTGATGGCCTAGAATCAGTCTTTCGTTGATATAACAGTGGGATTCCCTGACTGCTGTGGTCTTGCAACGACACCTCAACATTTGCTGCTGTGCTAACCGGTGGGCTTACAGTGGGGGAAACAATGTAGCGTTGCTGACTACCTTCGTTGTGATCAGTTGCACATGTGGCACTTGAGGTTTGGTGTTGTGTCCACGCTTGCAAGTGCATGCTGGTTAAATGTCTAAGCATGCAACTGGTATTCAAATTTTTCAGATTTTTCCCTCGGCTAAAGGTCTTTGCGCACTTCTTACAGATAACCTTGGCCTGATCATGAGGATTTTGGTCAAAAAAGTGCCACACTGCACTCTTCCTACTTTGGCAGACATTTTGCGACCTAGCACGCTGTGATCTTTTGACCCTCTGGACAAGCTGTCCAGCAACTCTTTTGATGTTTGGAACCTGTCTTTGGAGTGCTCCGGGCCTGCCAGATAACAGCTGTTGCGATGTCGATGTCTGCTGTGGATGCTCCTCATCTGAGCTATTGGAAGCAGCACCCTCTTCCCCCAATGGATGCCAATCTGGGTCAACAACTGGGTCATCCATCACCTCCTCTTCTATGTCATGTGCACCTTCCTTTGTGTCACCGTGTATGGTGGTATAGTGTGCGGGAAGGGGCACCTGAGTCTCATCAGGGTCAGAATCTGGCTCTGTACACTGCGAGGACAATGTAGTGCTCTGAGTGAATGTACCAGCAGAATCATCCATCAGCGGCTGTGCATCAGTGCACTCCATGTCAGATTCATCGTGGCCTGGGTAATTCACCATTTCACTTGATAATCCAGGCATGGTATGTGAAAACAGCTCCATGAAGTAATCAGTAGTATGGCCTGCGTCATCCTTCAATCTTGGTTGGGGTGAAGGACACGAGGAAAGGTGTGGTTCATGAACATGAGCCTCCAATGACGACTCAGTGCTTATACTTTTTACAACTGAAGAAGAGGAGGCGATAGAGCTGGAGGCTGAGTCAGCAATGTAAGACAAAACTTTTTCCTGATGCTCTGGCTTTAAAAGCGGTTTGCCAACTCCTAGAAAACTAAGCGTTCGAGGCCTTATGTAGCCAGACGATGACGCAGGGTCAGCACCTCCTGCATTCGGTCCTATTTTGCTCTTGCCACTACCATCAGATCCACCACCAACACCATCATTACCAGCTGCCAACCCCCGCCCAATTCCACGGCCTCTTCCACCAGCCTTCCTCATTTTTGGTAGAAATGTAGACAAAATCCAACAAACTATATAGTAATGTAAAACAAGGTACAAGGTGTCTATAGGACAGGGGAGATTTTGAATTTCTGCAGACACTTGTGGACACTGGACACTTTTGGATTGTGTGAGGCCCACTGATATCTGAGCGCTTTGTGACAGGCTCGATGGCACAGCTGTGACCAAAGTGACTAGAGGATAAGGGAGATTTTGAATCTCTGCACACACTTTTGGACACTGGACACTTTTGGATTGTGTGAGGCCCACTGATATCTGAGCGCTATGTGACAGGCTCGATGGCACAGCTGTGACCAAAGTGACTAGAGGATAAGGGAGATTTTGAATCTCTGCACACACTTTTGGACACTGGACACTTTTGGATTGTGTGAGGCCCACTGATATCTGAGCGCTATGTGACAGGCTCGATGGCACAGCTGTGACCAAAGTGACTAGAGGATAAGGGAGATTTTGAATCTCTGCACACACTTTTGGACACTGGATGGACACTTTTGGATTGTGTGAGGCCCACTGATATCTGAGCGCTATGTGACAGGCTCGATGGCACAGCTGTGACCAAAGTGACTAGAGGATAAGGGAGATTTTGAATCTCTGCACACACTTTTGGACACTGGATGGACACTTTTGGATTGTGTGAGGCCCACTGATATCTGAGCGCTATGTGACAGGCTCGATGGCACAGCTGTGACCAAAGTGACTAGAGGATAAGGGAGATTTTGAAACTCTGCACACACTTTTGGACACTGGATGGACACTTTTGGATTGTGTGAGGCCCACTGATATCTGAGCGCTATGTGACAGGCTCGATGGCACAGCTGTGACCAAAGTGACTAGAGGATAAGGGAGATTTTGAATCTCTGCACACACTTTTGGACACTGGATGGACACTTTTGGATTGTGTGAGGCCCACTGATATCTGAGCGCTATGTGACAGGCTCGATGGCACAGCTGTGACCAAAGTGACTAGAGGATAAGGGAGATTTTGAATCTCTGCACACACTTTTGGACACTGGATGGACACTTTTGGATTGTGTGAGGCCCACTGATATCTGAGCGTTTTGTGACAGGCTCGTTGGCACAGCTGTGACCAAAGTGACTAGAGGATAAGGGAGATTTTGAATCTCTGCACATACTTTTGGACACTGGATGGACACTTTTGGATTGTGTGAGGCCCACTGATATCTGAGCGCTATGTGACAGGCTCGATGGCACAGCTGTGACCAAAGTGACTAGAGGATAAGGGAGATTTTGAATCTCTGCACACACTTTTGGACATTGGACACTTTTGGATTGTGTGAGGCCCAATGAATATCTGAGCGCTATGTGACAGGCTCGATGGCACAGCTGTGACCAAAGTGACTAGAGGATAAGGGAGATTTTGAATCTCTGCACACACTTTTGGACACTGGACACTTTTGGATTGTGTGAGGCCCAATGAATATCTGAGCGCTATGTGACAGGCTCGATGGCACAGCTGTGACAAAAGTGACTAGAGGATAAGGGAGATTGGATTGCTTTTAAAAAAGCAGTTTGCGGAGCAGTGGGTAAACAGCAATGCAGGAATGTCAGGAAGCCTTAGAAGGCAGCCCAACAACCAACACCACTGATACACCACTATATAGCCTCCCCTTGCACTGCACACACAGTGACTGGTGTGTTGTGCAGGCCAAATTGCTAGCAGCAGAAGCAGTTTTTTTTTCTTCTCAGCAGGACAAAAAAAAAAAATTGGGATTGCTTTTAAAAAAGCAGTTTGCGGAGCAGTGGGTAAACAGCAATGCAGGAATGTCAGGAAGCCTTAGAAGGCAGCCCAACAACCAACACCACTGATACACCACTATATAGCCTCCCCTTGCACTGCACACACAGTGACTGGTGTGTTGTGCAGGCCAAATCGCTAGCAGCAGTAGCAGTTTTTTTGTCTTCTTCCCTGCCTAACGCTCTCCCTACAGAATCAGCAGCAACCTCTCCCTATACCAAGATCGGCAGAAGTAAGATGGCGGTCGGCGTGCACGCCCTTTTATACCCCCTGTGACGCCCACCAAAGCAAGCCAATCACTTGCATGCCCTTCTGAAAGATGGTGGTGACCCGTGCCTATGTCATCACGTTGCCCACAGTGTCCGTGGATCCTGATTGGCTGAAAAAGAGCGCAAAACAAACTTTTGAAACGCGACTTTGGCGCGTAAGTCGCCGACCTCGTGGCCGACCTCATCCTAGGGTCGGGTTTCGTTTCATGAAACCCGACTTTGCTAAAAGTCGGCGACTTTTGAATTTTTTCGACCCGTTTCGCTCAACTCTAGTAATAAGTTATGCTTCTTTTGTGGGGATGCCTCTCCTGTTATTTCTGTCTGGCCTAAACGAGAAAAACGTTTTGCTCACTCATTTGCTGTGGGCAGTGTACAGCCTAAGTTCCTGTTGGCGGTTACCTTGATCTGCTCCTTGTCTACATTTTCTGGTAAGGCCTTTGTTGATTCTGGAGCAGCTTTGAATCTGATGGATCTTGACTTTGCCAAACGTTGTGGCTTCCCCATGGTGCCCTTGCAGACCCCTATTCCCTTGAGGGGGATTGATGCTACCCCTTTGGTGGAGAATAAACCCCAGTTTTGGCCCCAGGTGTTAATGAGGGTCGCCCCGGACCATCAAGAGAATTGTAAATTTTTGGTGTTACACAATTTCCATGATACTATTGTTCTGGGTTTTCCTTGGTTGCAAACTCATAATCCTGTTTTAGATTGGAAATCTGTGTCTGTGGTGAGTTGGGGTTGTCAATGTGTTCTTAGTGACACTCCTGTTTTCTCCACCTCTCCCCAGTCTCAAGATGTTCCTGACTATTTGACTGATTTTTCTGATGTGTTTAGTGAGAGTAAGTCCGCGTCTTTGCCGCCTCATAGGAGTTATGACTGCGCAGTTGAGTTAATGCTCAGTTGTAAATTTCCCAAGGGTCGGCTTTTCAACTTATCGGTACCTTAACATGATGTTATGCGATCTTATATTAAGTAATCATTGGAGAAGGGTCATATCAGACCATCCTCTTCACCTTTGGGTGCTGGGTTTTTTTTTGTGGCTCAAAAAGATGGCTCATTAAGGCCATGTTTTGACTATCGTTCCCTTAACAAAATCACTGTTAAATATCAGTACCCGTTACCCCTGATTTCTGATTTATTTTCCAGAGTTAAAAGTGCTTGTTGATTTACCAAACTTGACCTTAGGGGGGTGTATAATCCTATTCACATCAAGCACAGGGATGAATGGAAGATGGCATTTAATACTCCGGAGGGACATTTTGAGTACCTTGTGATGCCTTTTGGGCTCACTAATGCCCCTTCCATCCTCCAATCTTTTATGAAAGATATTTTCCAGGACTTTGTGGATAAGTTTTTGATCATTTATTTGGATGATATCTTGGATTTTTTCCAGTGATTGGGATTCTCATGTGGAACATGTCCGGACTGTGTTCTGGATTTTGAGGGAAAATACTCTGTATGTTAAGGGATTGAAATGTCTTTTTGGTGTACAGAGGATTTCGTTTTTGGGATTCATTTTGTCCCCATCTGGTATTGAAATGGATCCTGCCAAGGTACAGGCCATTTATGATTGGGTTCAGCCCACGTCTCTGAAGGCACTTCAGAAGTTTTTGGGTTTTGCTAATTTCTACCGTAAATTTATAAGTAATTTTTCTGGTATTTTTAAACCTCTGACGGATTTGACCAAAAAGGGCGCTGATGTGGTGAATTGGTCTCCAGAGGCAGTTTCGGCATTTCAGGAGCTTAAACAGAGATTCACTTCTGCTCCGGTTCTACGGCAACCTGATGTTTCACTCCCATTTCAGGTGGAGATAGATGTTTCTGAGATTGGTGCAGGAGCCGTTTTGTCTCAAAGAGATCCGGTAACCTCTAAGATGAATCCCTGTGCCTTCTTTTCTCGAAAATTTTCTCCATCTGAACGTAACTATGACGTGGGGAATTGTTGGCCATGAAGTGGGCATTTGAAGAGTGGAATCATTGATTGGAGGGAGCTAGACATGAAGTTGTGGTGCTCACCGATCACAAGAATTTGATTTATCTTGAATCAGCCAAGCGCTTGAATCCTAGACAGGCTAGGTGGGCCTTGTTTTTCACGCGCTTTAATTTTGTGGTCTCCTTTCTTCCGGGCACTAAGAATGTTAAGGAAGACTCCCTTTCTAGGAGTTTCTTTGCGGATTCTCTAGATGTGAACGAGCCTACTACCATTCTAAATGAGGGTGTAGTTCTTTCCGCCATCTCTCCCGATTTGAGACGTGCCCTGGAGGAATTTCAGGAGGATAAACCTGAACGATGCCCTATGGAAAAATTGTATGTCCCTGATCAGTGGAGGAGAAGAGTAATGTTTGAAATTCATTGCTCCGCGTTGGCTGGTCACACAGGTATCTTTGGTACCAGAGATTTGGAGAGTCAGTCTTTTTGGTGGCCTGCCTTATGTCATGATGTCAGGAATTTTGTGCATAAGTTATAAACCAAGCACTCAACTTTAGGATATTCAGAAGAATATTTATTGTAGTCTGTAAAAAAAGTTTTGGTCAAATTTTGACCTTCTTCAGTTACTACAAAATCAAATGCATAGTCATAGGAGATAATAAAAAAGGGTCCATCACTAAAGTAGCAGAGAAAGAATCTTGTTCTCGGTCCAAGCCCTGTTCTCGGGCTAGTGGTTTGTTGATGCCCCTGCCGGTGCCCAGGAAGCCATGGACCCATATTTCAATGGATTTTATTTCTGATCTCCCTGTCTCTCAGAGAATGACTGTTATTTGGGTGATCTGTGATAGATTTTCTAAGATGGTCCATCTTGTACAACTCCCAAAGTTGCCATCTTCTTCTGAGTTGGTGCCCTTGTTTTTACTACAAGTGGTTCGTTTGCACGGGATTCCTGAGAACATTGTATCGGACAGAGGAATCCAGTTTGTTTCCAGATTTAGGAGAGCTTTTTGTTCCAAACTGGGAATTCAGTTGTCTTTCTCCTTTGCATTTCATACTCAGACTAATGGGCAGACTGAGAGAACAAACCAGACTTTGGAGTCCTATTTGAGATGTTTCATTTCTGCTGATCAGGATGATTGGGTCTCATTTTTGCCCTTGGCCGAATTCGCGCTAAACAATAGGGCTAGTTCTGCCAATTTGATGTCTCCTTTCTTCTGTAACTTTGGGTTTCATCCTTGATTTTCTTCGGGGCAGGTGGAAGCTTCTGCCTGCCCAAGTGTGGATTCTGTGTTAGAGAGAATGCAGCAGATTTGGGACCAAGTAGTGGATAAGTTGTCCCATTCTCAGGAAAAGGCCCAACGGTTTTCCAACCGGCATAGGACCATTGGTCCCCGGTTTAAAGTGGGTCACATGGTTTGGTTGTCCTAAAAAAATATTCCCATGAAGGTTGCATCTCCAAAATTCAAGCCAAGGTTTATTGGACCTTATAAGATTTTGGAAATCCTTAACCCTGTTTCTTTCTGATTGGCTCTTCCAGTTACGTTTAAGATTCATAACGTTTTTCATAAATCTTTGTTGAAAAGGTTTGTGGAGCCAGTAGTTCCCATGGCAGCGCCCCCTGACCCTGTACTGGTTAAGGGTAATTTGGAGTATGAGGTAGAGAAGATATTGGATTCTCGTCTGGCTAGACAGAGACTTCAGTACTTGGTCAAGTGGAAGGGTTATGGCCAGGAGGATTATTCTTGGGTCTCTGCTTCTGACATTCATGGCAAGAGATTGATTCGTGCTTTTCACCGGGCCCATCCTGATCGGCCTGGTGGCGTGGATGAGGGTTCTGTGACCACTCCTCAAGGGGGGTACTGTTGTGAATTCCCTTACTTGGACTTCTGGGCCTGAGCTCCCTCTGGTAGTTACTGGTAGTTGTGTTGATAGGATCAGGGGTCTGCAATCTGCTTAGTTACCAACCTCTCTGGTTTCCTGGTGGCTTAGCCTGTTCCTGCCATCCTCCTTGGTGACCCATTCATAACACATGACAGCATGACAAACACCTGATGTTCTGGGGGGCCGAACCCGAACATTAACCCAGATTTCGTGGTGAAGTCCATGTTTGGTGTCCGTGCCCGAAGAGTAGGTGCTCGGTATGGATGCCGAACTTTACTGTTCGGATTCGTCCATCTCTAGTCATGATGTGACGGTATTTGTTCCTTGTATGTGGTATTATTCGGTCACTATGTGGTGGTAATATGTGACCCGGACATGGTGTTATAATGTTTGTCCCTTGTATGTGGTAGTATCGGTCACTATGTGGTGGTAATATGTGATCCAGACATGGTGTGATAATGTTTGTCACTTGTATGACTTAGTATCAGTCATTTAAAAAATATATATATATATGCGACACATTCCCTTAATGAAAAATAAATAAAAATATACCTAAATAGAGTATTTTAAGAAATATTTAATAGGTTAGAGTAGAGTAGGTCCCTACCAAAAGAGTGTACCTTGTATTTGTGGCGGCTTAAAAAATCTTCTGTCCAGAACAAAAGCTGCAGCTATGTATGTGGTCTGGTGTTCATTGGAAACTGTTTGTAACAACCCTGCTGGCATCGCTGCATGGCCTCCCATCCCCCACTCACCAACTTACTCACTGCTCCAGGTCATGGTGTGATTTCTCTCTGCCGCCAGCTCCTTGCCTTGTCTCCTGTCTGCTATGTTCATGTTTCCTGACTATGTGTATAAGGGGGCGGCGTCTGAACTCTCTGCTTCTTATGGAGTCAGAGCGCACCTGGCTAATGTGTCCCTGACCAATTACTAAGAGCCCTGTACTATTTATGGCTGCTCCACCCACTGGAACCTCGCCTGAGCAATGTCTAAACTTAGTGTTTTACTGCTGAGTAAGCCAGGCCCTGTTCTGTGTGCCTCCTTTTCTGGAGGCTACACTCCTAGCTTTGTCTTGTGCCTGTCTGTCTGCCCTTCAGGAGGGAGAGTATCCTGGTCTCTGTGCTATAGCTCCTGACCTTGTCTTGCCTAGTACCTCTGTCCGCCCTCCAGGAGGCAGAATATCATGGTCCTTGAGTCTTTGTCCCTGTACTTTGTCTGAACTCTGTCCTACCCCTGCCTCCTTGTCTTTGGCTTCTTTCCCTGCTGTGTCTTTCCCTGTGTCCTCCTTGTCTGTGCTCTGCACCCTTGCAGCTCTGCCTGCTCTGCACCCTAGCAGCTCTGCCTGCTCTGCACCCTTGCGGCTCCGCCTGCTCTCCGCACTCCGCCAGCTCTCCGCACTCCTGCAGCTCCACCTGCTCTCCGCACTCCTGTGGCTCCGCCTGCTCTCCGCACTCCTGTGGCTCCACCTGCTCTCCGCACTCCTGCGGCTGTTCCTAACCTGCTTTGTCATACTCCACTCTCTCCTGTCAATACCTGTATCTGCTCCTCCTGTTGTGAACTATCTCGATTTGACTTCTGAGTCGGGGCTCCCTCTGGTGGTTACTGTGGGTAGTGGAGCTGGCCAAAGTCTGTCACCTGACGCCGATGATTGGAAATCAGGGGTTACTGACTGGAGTATTTAAGTGAGCAGGCTTCCTTCAGTGGCTGCTTGTGATCAGTTTTCTTCCTGTGCATTCTGAGGTCTGCTCTCTCCTACCTGATCCTGCATTTTTCATTTAAGTTGTTCATTTGCTAATCCTTTGCATCTGATCTGGTTTTGCCTCTTTCTGCTTTGCTGTGAGAGTTCAGCGTGTTCCCTGCTGGGGTAGTGCTGGACCCCGATCCATATGTTACAGCTTGTGACAGTTTGTTCAGTCCCATGTTATATTAGTCTCTTTTGCTTTGCTGCCAGTTCATACCAGAATGCTGATAGAGTGGGGAGAGGTCGTGAGACCTCAGTGTTTTTTTGTACATCAGACGTGTTGGATTTTTAGGGTTTTTGCATGATTGCAGAGAGTGTCTTTCCTTTCCTATCCTATCTAGTCAGTTTGGGCCCCATCATTTGCTCAGTCTATTTTCTGCCTGCGTTTGTGTCTCATCTTGTCTCACCGACAATATATTTTTGGGGGCTATCTATTCCTTTGGGGTTCTACTCCGGGGCAGTTTAGATTTCACCTTTCTTGCTTTAGGCTTATAGCAAACATGAGTGTTGTGAGTTCATTTTCCCCTTCGTCACTGAGGTCTGGTGAACTCCCTATTCTGGTAAAGGAAGGTAATGAGCCTGATTATCAGGCACCTGAGTCTAATGAGGATGACTGGCTGAGTGGAGTCACGGACTGGATATAAGGCTGCCGACACCCTTCTGCCCTGCGGGTGATTTCTCTGTGGACTTCTAGGACACCAGTCTGATTCCTGCTCCTCTAAAGCTAAGTTTTCTGTTTTGCCTGTTAGCATTCTTGTTTTGTTTTTTGTTCTCCTTGCTTTTCTGTATTCTGCCATTCCCTTCTGGGGTGAGCTGAATCTCCTTTTGCCTGTAGCTCTGTCTTCAGAATATTCCTGAGTACTGACATAGCTTTTTGAAGGCTAGCGTCTTCAGGGCCTTTTTCATTGTCAGTCTGTTGGCTCTTATTTTCATAGGGTTTTTCACGGATTGCAGACAGCAGCCTTCCTGTCCTTTTCTATCTAGTTAGCTCTGGCCCCGTCTTTGCTCAGTCTATCTTTCTGTCTGTGTTAGTATTTTCATCTTGCTTCACCGTCATTATATGTTGGGGGCTGCCTATTGCTTTGGGGTCTGCTCTGGGGCACTTTAGATTTCCCCTTTCTTTCTTTAGGCCTATTTAATTCTCCGGCTGTGATCGAGGGGTCTAGGGCATCGTAGGAACCCCCCACGGCTACTGCTAGTTGTGTTGATAGGTTCAGGGGTCTGCAATCCGATAGCTGCCAACTTCTCTGGTTTTCTGGACTTAGCTAGCATTTCTGTTTTTGCCTCCTACGGTGACTCATTCATATCACATGAGCAAAGCTCCAAAAACACAACAAAATGTCCAAAGAGATAAAAATATATAGAAATTTTATTAAAACATTAGAAAAGGCAGTTGACAGGTAATAATGGGATAGGAAAAGGGGCAATAAGTTGTGACACATCCATAACCGCCCGAGTATGAGCAAGGGGTGCAGCAGCTAATGTAGTGTTAATTACCTGTGGAATAATAAGTCATGTCATCCAGGTAGAAAAATCATGCTCAGAATAGTAAACTTCACTACGTCATAAATCAAAATAGGCATCACATGTTCCAAGTACTAATCAGATGCCGACGTCAAATTGAAAGTGAAAGTAGATTATACCTGAAAGACAGCGGCCAGAGGCTTCCTTGCATCCAGACACCCACCCCGACGCACGTTTTGGAGGGTCACTCCTTCATCAGGGGGCGTGACAATCAAGGGAAAAGACCCAGTATAAATACCGGTGAATACGGTGGTTATGGATGTGTCACAACTCATTGCCCCTTTTCCTATCCCATTATTACCTGTCAACTGCCTTTTCTAATGTTATAATAAAATTTCTATATATTTTTATCTCTTTGGACGTTTTGTCATGTTTTTGGAGCTTTGCTCATGTTTGGTATATTTATACATTTATGCAATTAGTCCTATTTTTCCATCTTTTGTCAGAGGATATCTTCATCTTCATTCACATATCAATGTATCATTATAATTGGTATACTGACAATGGTCATTAGCATTCTAATTTATTATGTGTTTTCTGTGTTATGCACAGGTCTCGCTTTTGACACTATGGATTTTAGAGCCAGGGAGAAGTCCTGGCTTGGACAGATTGATCAGGTTTTTGGGGAGGATGGGGCCAATGTGCAGCAGCCTGGAGATCATAAATGGGACGAGCTATGTGATTCAATACAATCTTTATTAATCAAACGCACTAGAATTTGGTGGAATCGTGCTTTTTTAGAAAAATATACCACCCGTAAAATCATTCCCAGAGCGTTAAGGATACGTGTGAGCCCTGCTTTCCCAATAGAAGATGAAGGATTCAGGTCACACTGGGAGGATGCATGCAACAATTGCTCAGTTACTTTCACGCAATTACTGATTGGTTTAAATTCTAAATCAATAGCTGACTTGGATAAAACAATAGATATTGCACAAGCAGAATTGAGAGCTGGCTGTCCTCCTGATATTCTAAAAAAATGTGAAGTTCAATTGGAAAAATCATTGGATTTTACTGTCAAAAGGATACAAAAATCTCAATTATCCAAG